>NC_136509.1:26173784-26773784 GCF_053919585.1 Euprymna scolopes | reverse complement strand
ACTGTGACTGAGTGGTGATGTACACGCATAGTGGCAGCATGAAGAATTTAGATTTAAAATAAATAGACAATCAACTCAAATCTTAAGTCATCCTTTTGCAGATTATGACATGCTGATTTAGTAGAAACATGTACAGGACAGATTTTTATTGGCAGGAATAAGTATTTTCAGAAAAAAAAAAACTGCTTTTCATTTTCTACTTTTCTGCGATTTATTATCACCGATTTGTAAAGGAAATCAAACCAAATAATTCACACTAGCAGGACCTATGGAAATTCAACAGGGGACTCATATGTATTATAGTGATGTTGGCATTCTGTAGATGTTCAGTGTAAATGGAGACGCTCTGATATTATTGTAGCTTTTTTGTTAAAACTTCAAAAATATTTATCTAAGCTAGCACGAACACCCGGCAAAGCCCAGTTGTAAAGAGTACGCTTAAATAGGATATTTTAATTCTTACAGATTTCGTATATATTATTATAGAGTTAATGTTCTATTGATTTTTATATATTATAAAGTTGCGATTTCAAAAATAAAAAAAAATATATCCATATGACTTGGGTGCATTAGCTTGAATCGAAACAGAAATAAAAATTTATGAAAAATATATATATATATATATATATATATATATAACTTGAGTTCCTTCAGCCATAATCGAAACCAGAACCAAAACTTATGAAGAATTCTTGATAAAATTATTTATAAAAAATAATAGATTACTGGAGTGCCATCAGTTATAATTGAAACCGAAACAAAAACTTATGAAGAATTCTTGGTAAAATTATTTATGGCAAGAAACGGAAGTGCATAACAATTAAATGACCTGGATTTAAGCGTGACACAGAAAATAACACACATGCTATCGTATTAATATGTAGATAATATGGTCGTTTATGTTTTCAATGTACTTGTTCCAGTTCATGTTGCCTGTGAATGTTAAGCTGGGGAGTTTGAACAATGAACTCTCTGGTTAATATAAATATAAAAGTCCATGTGGCCCCTGTATCCAAAAAAATTGGCCACTTCAGGTCTAGACTTTTTAAACATTTTTTTTTAACTCTTTATTCATTTCTTGATAGAACAACTAAAAGTAAAGTTGATTGATCGTATGGATAGACTTTGCCATTACTTTTCATAATCTTTGATCATTAACAATGTCAAGTGTAAGTGATAACCTTTTTTTTTTTTTCAAAAGATTTGAAACACTCCATCATTTGATAAAGAGGTCAGGTTAGGGTTAGAAAATATATTATAGAACAAGGTCACGCACATCACACCATTATGTAGACATTATGACTAGACAAGGAAGATTTATCATTAAGGAAAAAATTATGAAAACCAAATCACTTTGTTTTGGTCCTCTTTCTCAACACTGACATATTCCCAATTTTGGAATTGTGATACTAATACTCATCTATATACATAATACACACGCACAAACAAATTTTACTAAAAATCGAACTTGAACACTAAAAATTTTTTAAAATAAATAAATATAACAATTACAAATAAATTTAACATGAACGATTTTATCGCTTAAATTTTAAAGATTTTATTTTGTTTTTATTTGCTGCAGATCACTGGGACACTTACTGCAGTACAGCTAAAAAACAACATTACCAGTCAATACGAGTTTCAGGAGATTTCAAAACACCTACCATTTGATAAAGAGGTTTTACCTCGAAATATATCCTGGAACTCGGTCACATGCATTAGCTCATTGTCTAGAAGTTTTAACTAAACAAGTAAGATTTACTATAGAAAAAATTATAACATCTGAAAAAAAAAAATGTAATTAGATTTTTTTAGAAAACTACTTCCGTTTTTGTTCTCTTTCTTAATAACACTAACAGGATTCCATTTTTTGTATTGTGATAGCCTTCAATGACTCCTACTAAATATGCGCAATGTTTCAAACAAACTACATCACCTTATTTTCTCTACTAGTCGACTATGAAAACTGTAATTTGAAGTTGAGCTGTCAAAATTACTTTGGCCAAGAAAAAGAAATAAAATCAAACAAAAATGATGAATTTGCTACGGAACTAGCAGAGTAACATAATGTTGTGTGGTGTCATAAAGAACAAAATGGAAAAGTAAAAAAACAAACAAAAAAACAATGTTTACAGTATCTTTTCTCCCTCTCCCCTCTCATTCTCTCTCTTAATTGCCTCTAATCTTTCATCCTGTCCTTCCCACATACCTCTGTTCCTCCTACAGCTTCTGTCTCTCTGTATACCTCCCCCCCTGACTGCTCTTCTATCTCTTAATCTATACCTCTCACTTTCATTAAACCTCTCCTCCTTACACATCCCTTACAAATATGCAATATAATAAAAATGAAGTAAAAAAAAAAATAAAAGGAGTGACTGTTTAACCTAGTTTCAGTGTAGTTTTTGATACACCTATTTTTTTTAATGAACTACCAATAAGAATGTAAAACGTCATTTGTACCGATATGACGAGATCCCTGGCGACACCAGATGATCTTGCTTTTCAAATAGAGGAAGAGAAGATGGGAGAGGATGAGGTATGGTTGGGGGGGGCATGCTGATACTTGGTCAAGGAAAAACAGATGTTTATGAGATTCCTGTCCCCAGAGAAGAAATAAAATATTTCAATGAAAAAAAAAAAAATAAATAAATATGATAATGAGATTCTCGAGTTGGCAGAAAAAACAATACAGCGTCGTTTTCTGGTTTAGGTTAGAACAACAATTCAAATTATTAAAGAAACAATGTTCTGTTGAAAGGTACAATGACTTGGGTTCAAAGGGTCTGCTCTGGTGTCTGGGAGATGTTGTCATTTGGGTCCACCTGTTGTATTTAACTACCAGATCACTAACCAGTGATAAGTTAGTTGGACAGATAAATAAATAAATTGAACCTAGGGAGAGATATGGTCATGAAAGACGAAGAAGAGAGAAAAGAAAGAGAAAATGAAAAGAATAAAATAATTAGTTCACGAGAGAAGAAAAAGAATAAGAGAATGGAAAAGAGAAGAATAACTCCAAAAAGGTGGAAGGAGGAATTACTGATTTGATAAAAACGATTGGCTTTTTAGGGTTAGGGGGCTTTTTACTAGCTGGCATTCGAGGCGTCTACATCGCTCTCACCCCGCCTGGGGGGGGGGGGCGAAACATCCATAAGAGCTAAGTTGAAAAGCTCTTGTTCTTAGCTGGGAAATTAATTAGAGGAACTTAACCTGCATCATGAAGCTTGGATCAAAGAACTCGACTATAACAAGTGTAAAACGATTTATGAATAATTATTTTGTTTCGCTATATAAAAATGTCCCAGAGTTTTTCCTTGTTTCTCGATTTGCCAGCCTGAATAAAGATGCAGTTTATTTCAGGTATGCCCTGACGCCAGATGATGAAGGAGACAGACTGGGTCCAGCACGAAGCCAGAGTGACGGCCGAAATTGACAATGTTGCCACACAGACTTAGGGTTATGCACATTTTGCGTGCCCTGAGCAGCAGAAGGATATTTTCCAGTGACCAGTGAGAGTCTGGTCACTCTTGAGGGGTCCACCACTAGACAAGTAAGAATGTAGCCCTGCTGGGTTGCATCTATGGTCCTGTGAGCTGGGAGCAACGAACACAGCCAGAAATACATCACAAGTATGCTCCCGTGAACCAGGATAGTGACGGATGCGGCCCGGCCCTCGGACGGAGAGAGGGTGTTAGGGTTATACCCTGCTCTCACACTTATTTGATCCCTGGTAATCCAAAAGAACTGAATATTACAGTATTTTGTTTACTATGACTGTATCAGTATCACACTTGATCCGATGATGCTATGTTTGCAAGTGTGTCTTTTTTTTTACTGTTATTTCATCCCAAACGAGGCACACTGTCACTTGGACGTAAGTGACTATTATTTGAGACAATACTTATAGAGACAATAATATAGGGAGTTGAGCAGCAAAGTGTCTGTTCACATCTGCATGTCAGTATAGTCCAGAAAGTGGGGAACCCAGAGGGAATTCCAAAGTCTAGCAGTTCAAGAGAAGAAATTATTAAAGTAAAAAGGATTTCCAGCATCTAGGGATCTCTACAGTGTAGGGGTGGGATTGTATGGTTTCTGACTTTTAGCCAGACACATACCTACATCGGTTGAGGTCAAGTTCATAACCCTGCCCTTTAATTAAAATATATTAGATAGCCTCTAATTTGACTTGTTTGTAAGGGAGTGGAGGGTATATTTTAATAGTGTATATTTTATTTCAGCGTTTACACATATGATGAAAGGTTGGTTATGTTATATATTTGATTGTATTGTTTTTAAAAACGTGGTACAGTAATACCTTGGTACACAAGTGCACTAAGATATGATTTTTTTTTAATATGATGATACATTGTATCTATTTATGCCCTGAGATACAAGTTTTTTTTTTTAGATATGATTTAAAAAATCATGTGATGTTAAAAATTTAAAAAAACAAAAAGCTGGGGAAAAAAAAGGAATACAAAATGCAAAGCAAGAAAAAAATCTGTGTTTGGATAGTTGTGCATATGTGCATCTAGGCTAGGCTATGCTCTCTCAACCCTCTCTCCCTGCCTCATTCTCCTCCTAGCTCACCTTCGTTAGCCGCTCATCCTTGTCTCCATGGTAAGTTGGTTATAATTTTATTCTTTTTGTTTTTTTAACTATTAAGCATTTAGTAAGTTCATTCAATATTTTTAATTGCATATAATCTTGCCCATTTTTAGTTACTATATTGTGTGTGTGTGTGTGTGTGTGTGTGTGTGTGTGTGTGTGTGTGTGTGTGTTATGCTAGCACTCGTCTAGGTGGTGAGTACAACTCTATTTTTTTATAGTTTTTATTATTATTTATTATTATATATCAATTTCTGTATCATGATTGTTGTATTTATCTTTAGTGATTGTTGAGTGTAATTTGAGCATAATTTTAGCTTGTTTTGGATAAATTTCTTACCTTAGAAATGAATTAATTCTGTTTCTTCTAATTCAAACGAGAATAATTATTTTGTGATACGATTTTTTTTCAAGATAAGATGGCGGTCATGAAACGAATTAAATATGTATTTCAAGGTATTACAGTATAAGACAAAACAATTTGTTTTAAGAAATATCTTTGGAATAACTTTTCGAAATTGCAGCATGACCTCCTTTTACCAACACACTCACCACCAGAGAGCATTTTCTGACCTGAGTTATCTCCCTTTTGACGTGAAGTGGTAGGGTTGATCAATGATAGTTCCTATTACTGTATAAACAGGTGAAAGTTGGACTATACTATCAGAGCATGAGAGGAAGCTCAATGCCTTTGAAATAAAAGGTTTAAGAACTAACCTTGTGCTAACCTTGTAGGATAGATTAAGAAATGATGATATCAAAAAGAAGCTTAATATTAACATATTTTAAAAAAGATATTAAGGTGGGTTGGACACGCTTTCCGGCTACCAAACTCCAGCTGTGTAAAGAAATCATATAAAGAAATATCAAGAAGATAACCGTGAAAGAGATGAACTGATCAGATCAAGGTTAAGAGTTGCATGTTACTCCGGCCAGCTTAAATAAAGACTTGTCCAAGATTGTGATAAGTGGTGGAATTTTGTTTTCAAGCATGTGGCGAAGTTCTCTGGAATATGCATATAGGTCAAGGTAAAACTTATGTAATTGTAATAATATGTTTTGGAAAATCTTTTCCTCTTCTGGGTGATGAGTGGCATGAGACAAATATGGCTTCTACTCTAATAGTTTCTTTCCTCGAACTGCTAGACTTCGGAATTCTCTACTGGTCTCCTGCTTCTCTAACTGCACTGATATACAAAAAATTTAAATACAATGTAAACAGACATATCACTGCTCAACTCCCTACATAGTATCCCTAAAGGTATGGTCCAAAAATAGTAGCCCTATACATCCGAGTGGCAATATGCCTTGTCTGGGGCAAAAAAGAGTAAATGTGAAAAAAAAAAAAAATGTTCTTGGCTTTCGAGCCAGGATCAAAGTGTAGTATCTGCTCTGATGCTGTACTTCCTTTTTTTTCACTTTTTTTTTGTCTCGGTTAGTGGAGGAGAAATCCTTCATAAGATACATTTTTTATTTTTGTTTCTAACTCGAATACCCCTTTTGGGGGGAGCTGGTTTCCCCAACATTAAAAACTGATCTTGTGTCTAACTCTGCCCTCGTAGATAGAATGTAAAGCTGAGTGTGCTACAAAAATGTCGACATTCTATCATAATAAAGTATAAATATATACAATAAAATCGTTGTTGACACACTGGTTCTCATTAGATCACTGAAGTTAAACAATGTTGAGCCTGGTCAGTACCAGATGGGTGACTATTTGAAAATACCAGACACTGTATGTAGGAATATGTTGACACCTCCCTGCAAGAAATGCAAAAACCTTATATCATCATCTTCCTTAATAAGACTATACATGTGAGTTGGGATTGCTTGTGAACTTAATATTCCCATGAAACTTCCTCTGATAGGAAGCCAGTTCAACAAGCCTAGGGTGAATTATTAATAAAGTATAAGCTATGAAAACCTTTTCTTTGTTGTTTCTAAATTTTTGAGATGAGGATTGGTCATTTGTATCATTTGGATTCATCGGACTACTGTTCTCATCTTGAGTGTGATTTTCACAACGTTTTGGTTGATGTAACTTCTGACCTTCTTCAGGTGTATCTTTTCAAACTCGGTAATGTTTCTGTCAAACTCGGGAATTTGGATGAAATTTGGAGCGGAACCCTTTATTTACTTATTAGGGATAACGTGCTCTTGTCCTGTCAGCCATGACTGTATAGAGGTCCTAAGTAATTTGCAATTGTATTTTTTCGATCACCCACACTGAGGATTGAACCTTCAACCTTCAGGATAATATCACTTTTTACAATTGATTTTTCCAAATACTCTAACCACTGCGCCACGGGTCCTTGCAAAGTTTTTTTTTTGTTACTGTTTTTTCTTTTTTTAAACTGTTTTTTCAAACAAGACACAATGTCACTTGGATGTAAGGGGATAGCATTTGGAACCAAAACTACAGGAATACTATTTAGGGAGTTGAGTAGTGAGATGTCTGTTTACATTACACTTGAACTTCTGCATGCCAGTACAGTCAAGGAAGCAGGGGTCCAAGATGGAATTCCAAAGTCTAGCAGATAACAATACATTTGAAAAAAAAAAAAAAAAAAAATGAAGATTTTGTGTTTCTTGGCTTGGTAAAAAAAAAATGTGAAGCAAGGAGAACATATAAACACTTCTGAAGTTAATACCTGAGGTACCTTCTCTTTGAGGCCAAGCAATGTGACTTATTCATAGTTCTTACTAGCATTTCAGCCCGGTGTTTGTAGGTGTATGTTGAGCAAAAAAAAAAAAAAAGTAGTCAATTTTTTTAAAATTTGACCCCTATTATGACCATTTAAAATTTATTGTTTTGGGCTCAAATCAAGTTATTAAATTAGATCCATGTCCAAGGAACCTATATCTAAAATTTCAAGTGTTTAGACTCCAAATTGGCGGAGGAGTTTGGTAGAGTTCTCAAAGGTCAAATCGTTGAACTTTGACCCCTTAACAGCCAAATTTCTGGCCGAAAACCGATCACATAGATTTTCCCAAATCTCAGTACTCTGTATATCAAATTTCGAGTCCGTAGACTAAAAATTGACAGAGTTATTGCATAGGAACATGTACACACACAGACACACAGACACGTTCACTTTTATAGATAGATAGATAGATAGATAGATAGATTACTGTAGATACAAGTGAAACCTGAACTATACTAGCAGAGCATGAGAGGAAGTTCAATGTCTTTGAAATGAAAGATTTAAGACCTATCATTAAGATAACTTTGAGATTGTAGCATTACCTCCTTTTAGTAACATAATTACAGATTCACCACTAAGGAGCATTTTCGGACCTGAATTATCTTCCCTTTAACGCTAGGTGGATATTCAGTGATAATATTGCTAGTTTCTATTACTGTATATTCCAGTGAGACCTGGACTATCCTGGCAGAGCATGAGAAGTTCAATGTCTTTGAAATGAAAGGTTTAAGAACTATCATTAAATTAACTTTTTGATCAGAAAGACGCTTATGTTAACATGTCCATCATTAATGTTATTCGAAAAAAAGAGATTAAGGTGGTTTAGACATGATACCACATTCCCGCTCTGTAAAGAAATCATATAAAGAAGATTTCATCTAAGAAAGATCAAGAAGAATACCAAAGAGAGGGGCTTAGATAAGGGTTGAGATTGGCACGCTCTTTCCTGACAGCTGAAAAATTGTTCCCAGAACTGAGTTATCTCCCCTTTGATGCCAGACTATTATTGATAGCTTCTTTTGCTGTATATCTAAGTGAATCCTGAACTATACTAGTAGAGCATGAGAAAAACTTCAATGCCTTTAAAATTGAATCTTAAAGAACTATCATTAGGATAATTTTTCGAAATTGTAGCATTACCTCCCTTTTATCAACACAATTACACTCACCACCTCACAGAGAGCGTTTTCAGATCTGAGTTATTTCCCCCTTTAAAACCAGGCAATATGGTTTTGTTTGGTGATTATAAAAGCCTCTACCTTTTGTTCTTTTTCATGCAGTTGGCCTTGACAGTGACAGATCCCATTCTGGGAGTTGCTTTAATAAATATCTTGCCAACATATGTGTGCTCATACACAAGCTGGTGCATAAGACTTTTCTTTACTCTATGACACACATGCACGCATACACATCTTTCTACTAAGACTTTGTTGACCATATTCTCATGAACTCAGTTTTCATAACAAACACCATTTACAAACTTTCTTATACACATTCTCTATAGATGCTTTGCCTCCATGTGCGCTAATACACAAGCACACTTTTCTTGTATGTAAGATGTTTCTCTACTCACACATGCACACACATGCATACATACACAATTTTTTACCCAGACTTTGTCAAACACTTTCTCTTGAACTCAATTCATTTATACATCTACAAACACACAATTCTGTATGTAAACCTTTCCTCTATCTGCACGCACACACACACACACACGAGAGCTTCCTTCAGTCTTGACAGACTATGGCTACCCACTGTAAGGGTGCCTGCACATGGAACTTTTTTGGTGGCAAGGGTTGCGCAATCTCCAACCACACCTCTCCTGAGTCAGTGTTGTTAAATTCCAGTAGAGGTTCAGGACGACTAGAAACAATGCAGAGATAAGCAGAGCGTCTAGAATTCCAAAATATTCACCCATCTGGTACTAGCCAGGCTCAATGTTGCTTAACTTTGGTGATCTGACGAGAACCGGTGTGTTATTATGCCGGTGTGTCAATGCTCTTATCCCTGAGTGGCTTCCAGGCCTTGATAAGTGGTGACCACCGTGTAAAAAAAAAAAAAAAAAAATGCTCTTAAAAAAAAAGTTTCCAACCAAATTGGTCCCGCATTATAAACCAAGCCCCTTGAGATGTAAGGAGCTAAAACAAAATTTAATACTACTTCAAAATCAAAAACTAGCTAACAATATGTGATGGATAGATTCCACATAGACATACGCTCATACAATTTACTGATTGCCTTTGTATACATTCACACAGACACAGTTTTATAGTAAACTCAATCAGGTTTGCAAGCAATAAATGTCTTTTTACATATTTCTTTGTTTCTGAAGTTGTAACTTTTGTTTTCTATTAGCATGCTTGTATATAGGCATCGCTCCAAAATCTCCTCAAGAAAGAGTAAGAAAGGCAGGCAAAGTCACAAAATTACGGCATGAGTGGAATGTGAAAAAAAAAAAATTTTGTGTAGGCATTAAAAAAATTTTTTTTGTTAAGTATGAGGATTTTTTTCAAGATAGAATCCAATGAGAAATGCACATTTTAAATTTGTAAATATTACATAGAGAATAATAAGTTATCCAAAATGGCCGTCTCATTTGGGCCTCTTTGTTATTCTAATGTTTACATATTTAAAGTGTGTATTTCTCAATACAAAATGTGTATTTCTCAATAGATTTTAACTCTAAATGATTCCCCATATAATAATAATTTAAAAAATTTTTTAATTCCTACACAGAGTTTTTTTTATCGCAATACACTCATGCTGTAATTTAGTGAATTTGTTGAAATGCACATACTAAAAAGAGACGTATTTACATGCCCATCAATGGCAGTATTCTAAGAAAAATAAAAAATAAAAGAAATAAATTAACATGTTTTTATTTATTTATTTTTTATGCAAATCGCATCAGACAGGGGATGAAGCCCCTTGAGATGTAAGGAGCTAAAAAAAATTGTTTTAATACCACTTCAAAATCAAAAACTAGCCAACGATATGTGTTAGGTGGATAGATTCAAACCGAAAGAAAAAGCAATCCTTCCCCTTTGTCAGAAACATCGCTCATGGAATGTGAGGGCTAACGGACAATAAGGAAAGCGAGAGTGACGAGGCTGCCGAAAGTAAACCCAAGATCCACTTTTTATTTTCCTAATTTGACATTTTTCCCAGCTACCAGACTCCATCTATGTAAAGTGTGACAGAGCTGTTGGATGTAATGGTGATGATGATGATGATGTTGATGATGATAATGGAAAGAAAGAGCATTGTTAGGAAAGGTTGTTATGGTATCACTTTAATACATGCACACACTCATTTGTGGATATTGATAAAGAAGAAATATGTTTTCTTTTATGATCATTTCTGTTGACATAAACAGCCATTAAAGAAAGAACACTAGCCGAAAACGTGTCGCTCCAATATAAAGATATCTCAAAAAATGTCAGAAATGGTGTCTTTTGGTGATTTAATAAGTTCGTTTGAATAGGCCACCTCTGTTAAGGAAAAGCAGTTCACCAAATTCTGGGTGATCAAAATTTATTATTGGGTCACCCAAAATATAAGCCAGATGTTATGAGTTTCTTTGGATAAAGATAAACAAGATGATATATACAAAGTCAAGTGTCTATTAATTATTGTCAAAAAGATAACCAAATTATTTTTTTACTCATATGAAATGGCTCTTGAAAAAAATCCCTTGGTTATGCAAATGAAGCAAAGACAGGACGGACCCTCCCACATGAGTGATGGTGGAAGGTAGAGACCCAATGGAGGGTGAATGCAATGAACTCTCCTGTTGAGAGTGGCAGTCAGCGATTATAGACTTAATAAAGATGAAGAAAAAAAGTTTTTAGAGCTTAAGAATTTCAAAAACTGACTGAGATTGATTTTCTGAGAATTGTGAAATGAAATTCTGGGAATTGGAGGCAGGGTTAAGCCCACCTGATTTTCAATATAATGAAAGGCAAAAATAGCCTCGAGGACACACTCCGCCCCCTGCCTGGGGCTTCACACAAGTTCAAGATGAATTTCTGACTTAAGACATACTCTGCTTGATGCCAGAAGCGCCACATGATTCAGAGAAAAAGAACTTTTGATTTAAGTCCCACTCTGCTCCAAGCTACTGAATCTATACTGTGCAGAGACAAGCCCCCGGATTCAGGGTTATTCACCATAACTTTACTAATGGAAGCCGCCAGTCCCCAAATATTTGCATCTTGAGTTAGAGACTTATAAATGATCAGAGTTTTGTAATTTTCTGTGAATAATTATTTTTTTTGTTTATAAGAAAATGACCACTGGTTTTTCTTTATTTGTTGATTGTGTGTTGAATTAAAGTGCAGTTGATTTCAGATCTACCCTGACACCCAGACGGTGAAGACACAGACCGAGCCATTGTGAGAAGAGAACTCGGCACAAAGTCAAAGCAACATACAACCAGCTGAAGTAAATAGTGTTGCCACACAGACTTAGGGTTGTGTAATTTTTGTGTGTTCTCAGCATCTGAGCGGTATTTTCCAGTCACCAGCGAGAGTCTGGTCACCCTTGAAAGGTCTACCATCAGACAGAGTTAAAAGTGTAACCACCGGGACTTAGGGTTAGTGCACATTTTCTTGTCCGTGTGTACAACAAGATTTAATTGAAGAAAGGTCAAGAGGATGACCATCAAAGAGATAAGCTGACCAGATCAGCGGTGAGAATGAGAATGACGTATGCTTTTTTTCCTTTACAAACCTTCTCTATCACCGGCTTAACATTCACAGGCCACATAGAAAGAAACAAATACATTGAAGACATTGCCAAAGCTGCTGCAAAGAAAGTGGATTCCCTCTACTGTGCTAGAAAAATACTCTCACCTGAAAATATCCTGCATCTCTACAAAGCTACCGTTCACCTGTGCATGAGGTATTGTTGCCACATCTATCACTAGTCTCTCTCTATTAGACAGGTCTAAAGGAGAGTCTCCAATCAAATCACGACGTTGCGTCTTTACTAGTGTTGTGCCGATGAATCGGAATCGGAATCGGGAATCGGTTAAATCGGTAATTTTCGGGGAATCGGAATCGGCATCGGAATCGGAAAAATTTGTGTATAATTTCCGATTCCAAAACCGATTCTTTGAATATTTTTCAAAAGTTAATTTTCAATTGCTTGTACCGATTATAAATATTTATTTCTTTTAAACTATTAGTAAAACTAAACTCTATAGATCTACGTACGCGTTATAGAATGAAGTTCTCATAACAAAATCACGTAATTTCATTAAATAGTTTTTGTTTTACGCTCCCTTGACTAATTATCGCAGTTTTTTTAGGAAGATTCCGAATTTCCCAAATCGTTTTTACGGCATAAAATAAAAACTATTTGATGAAATTACGTGATTTTTTTTTTATGAGAACTTCATTCCATAACGAGTACGTAGAATATATTTTTTTTTTATTTTTCGTTTTTTAACATAGTGTAAACTGCACAAGCACCCTTTTTTAATACGTGAAGACAGTTTAGAGCTTCATCCTAGATCTAAAAATAATTTGGTTTTTAGTGGGTTTACAAATATCGTCCAAAAGTAGAATTTCAATGAGGGGGGACTTTTAAATGTAAATATAATTTCTTTTTCAATCTGAAAAATTTCTAAATGTTTTCTCTTTATCTATTTTATCCAGACTTTGATAAATTCATTGTGAGATATTCATGTATATTTTTAACTTTTCCAAAACCCGAGAAAAATGCGACGGTGTCAGACAATGTGGCTCCAGGAAAATAAAATAAAACTCTATTCGTTTGAAATCTTTTCATATTAAACTCCTTGAGAAATTTGGCAAGTGGGTGTGAAAAAGTATTGTTGTCGAAACCAACATCGAAGGTGTTAATTACCCCATAATACTTTCAACTCAACTTTTGAGTGAGATTGGCGGGCTTCAGCGAGGCCTCCGTGATATATATATATATATATATATATATATATATATATATATATATATATATATATATATATATCTCACGGAGGCCTCGGCTTCAGACGGCATTGGCGCCGTCGTAGCAATCCTTAAGTATAAACATAAACAATACCGACAGAATCAAAGAAAATCACACTGGAAGCATATTTCAAATTAAATCAAAGGCCAAGCCTTTTCACAATTTTGCCCATTCCTTGTTGGTCCCCCCCCCCCCGATTTATCGGAGAGGGACTATAGTTTTCAGTGGCGTCCGTTCGTCCGGATGATTCCCGGATAACCGTCCATTACTTTTTTCTGAAATTTTGCCACAAGTTGTACTCCAATACGTAGATGTGCACAACATCGAGTTTTTTTTAAAGAAAACTCTCGTTGCTCCCCCAGGGGCTGAAAAGGGGTCAAAAACGCCCAAAATGGCAAAAATGACACTTTTGGCCCCATAACTTTTTTCCCGTCCATTAGATTTTACTGAAACTTGTCCAAAATGTGAAGGCAATTGTTGCAAATGTAAATTCAGTATCGCTGATCCTGGCAAAACTCTGGTTTGCGCCCCCCGGGAACTTTTAGGGCTAAAAACCACCCCTTTTTTAGGCTCTTTTTTTTCATATTTGTCTAAAATGTGATTATGTATCTCTATTTAGTGTTTTTTTATGATGCTGAACTCAAATTTACATGTCTTAAGGCCTGAAACATAGCCGTTTGTCCATTTTTACAAGTAATCAGCTCCCCCATGGGGGCAAAAGAGGTAAAAAAAATACCTCAAAATGACTCTAAATAGACAAAATTGACATATTTTTCAGAATAACTTTTCATCCATTCATTAGATTTTTCTGAAACTTGGCAAAACCATGGGCATACCTGATATACACCTGATGGAAGTATCACTGACCCTGGGAAAAATCAGAGTCACAAGCCCTGGAGGTTTTAGGGCTAATATTGGGTGTGGAGCAAAAGTTGAACTTAGTCATTTTTCTGAAAACTTTTGAAAATTTTTTTTTCACTCAAAATTGTTTTTTTATCAGTTATGTATCACTTTTTTTTTATCACTTTATTCGATCCCCCCTCCTCACATAGAGGGGGACCATGCATGCACGGCTTGTTATATTTGTCAATACCGATTGCCGAGTGAGGGAGCAGCAAACATACCGACAAAACCCAACACTTTTATATTCTACTTTTCATTTAATTAGCAATAATGTTTGATATTATTTTCTGGGCAAAATATTTCTTTAATTTTAGGCAATTCTTTCGCTACTTTGAAAATAAACTGCATTCTTCTAAAGGTTACCTAGCGAATTTTCGCAAAGTTTCAATTTTTGTTTTGTTTATTTTACGCATATAAAATAAGTTTAGATCTTCTTTAATTTTACTAATAGTTTAAAAGAAAGAAATATTTATAATCGGTACAAACAATTGAAAATGAACTTTTTAAAAATATTAAAAGAATCGATTTGGGAATCGGAAATTAGGCACAAATTTTTCCGATTCCAATACCGATTCCGATACCCCCAAAATTACCGATTTATCCGATTCCCGATTCCGATTAATCGACACAACACTAATATAAAACGATTAGGAATTTAAAATAGACGGTCAGTTTCACAAATAAATATAACGTAACATGAGCTGTAGTGTGTTACCAATTTTAAATTATGTGCGCTTATTGGGGATAGGGTGTCTACTTTTTAAGCGATTACACATGGTTTTACAACGTTGCAAACCGAACTTAATTTAGTGGGAAACACTTTAGTTAATATCCATAAAGAATTAGGATGGCCAGAAATGATGATCATTTTACGTTAAATTTATATTCGAAACTGATCTTACACTCTAAATTCTAAATGATCGCTTTTCTTTCCGCCAATTAAAAAAATGTTCTAACACGTAATCTATAAAAGTAATATTTCATTTTGGAATAGGGATTTAGCTGCGAGAGAAAGCACAGAAAGCTCACGCAATCTCACGTTAAAAATGGTTTTCATAATAGTAATATTATTATTTAGAAATTCGTTCGTAACAATGAGATGTGGCTTTGCTAAGTGGCGTTGTTAAATATATTGTTCTTACATTGTTTTCTTATTTTGCCTACCAATCTTCGAATATTTTCCACTATTCATGTAAGTAGCATGTTATACAGTAAATACGAACTGGTACAATATAGCTTTGTTTTAAAATCAAAATAAATGTTTTGTTGTGTTACAATTTTTAATCAATTACAAGGCAAACATTTTGAGATAAAATATACGCGGACATTAACCAGGGGTTTATGTAATAATTTGAAAATTTACGAAAAAACAAACAAAAAAAATCTCTAATTAAATATGTATAAATTTTACAAGAATCGGAATCGGAATCGGGAATCGGATCGGAATCGGAAATTTTGAACGGAATCGGAATCGGAATCGGAATCGGGAAAAATTTTGGCATCGTCCCATCACTAGTCTTTACACGTACTTCATACGCGTCCGTGTTGAAAACGGTGATTGCTATTAAAACGTCTCTTCTGGAGAGTTGTTCCGGCCATATATATAGTGGTCGCTATACTAGGTGTGTCAGAATTTGGGGGAGGATTTTTGACACCCTTAACACAAAACTGTGAATAAAATAGACAAAACTCGTAATTTTTCTTTTTAAAGTGGTTTGTTTGATTTATTTATGGAATATACTTCCAAAATAAATGATTAAAGTTTTTTGAAAAATAATAGAATATTTTTTATTTTTTAAGAAAAGTGCCTGCGTGTGCTCATGCAGCCATTTTTTCTGCATAATAAAATGAATTGAATTTTACAAGTTAAATTTTTTCAATTTAAAAATCTATCAAAATTTTTTTATTGGTTCAATTTTTACAATATTTGCAGGTTTAATGTGAAATCTTATGCTCATCCAATAAATCGAATATAATATTCTAGACAAACGTTTTTTTTTTTTTAAATTCACCCCCCCCCCATTTTAAAATGTCCATTAAAATGAAAATAATTCATTTTCTCACTTCAGATTTATATCACAAATTGAAGATAAAAGATCAAATAAAATAATCTAATTTAAAACAAACAAAAAAAAGAATAGTTTTGTGCAAATTTACCTGTAAAGTCAAAAGTTTAAAACCTTTTTTTTTGTTGTTAAAAACCACGTTGATTTTTTTTACATGAAACCTCACATTTTTTAAATTTTGTCTTGAAAAAATTGAATACCCACAACAATTTTTTCTGCTTCATTCAATGTTGTTTTTTTTTTAGATTTAAAAAAATAATCACTCCATAAAGAAGAAATAGAATATATTAAATCAAAAACTTATGTATTTCTTTAAGAGAATTAAAAAAAAAAATGGAAAATTGGTTGAGTGGAATTTTTTTAAACGGCAAAAACTGATAAGTGAAATGTGATCATTTTTCAACTACGGTGGTCCATATAGACTAACTTTTGTTTACAGCAAACACATGCCAGAACTAGAAAGGGGAAATTAATTCTGGCGCTTACAGGCCACTGAAGATCGCAACTGGAAGAAAGGGAGGCGTTTGTTTCCCCTTTCTTCCAGTTGTGACCATCTAATATCGCAGTATTTTTTAATCTTTGCTTAAAAGATTATTTTATTTAAAAAGTACATGAAATATAAAATATAAATATGGATATAATTCTTAACGATAAAGAATGGAAGTACCCATTGATTAGTATTTTTTATAGGTAAGTCATTTTTTGGAATTTATATATATATTTATTATATTCGAAGTAAGTTAAAATTTGTTGATTTTCTTGAAATCTTTTTTTTAAAGAAAACCGATTTAAAAAAAACAAATATTGCATATGTTGCTATTAAACCTTTTATTATTTTAAAATTTGGTCTTTGCTCCTTTTATTGAAAAAAAAATTAGGGTTTAAATTACATTTTTCAAGTAGTTATAAGCTTCGAAATATAGTAAGTCTAATTATTCAAGTTTTTATCACACTTTTTTAATGACGATTTCTGACACTGCTATCGCTACACAAGCTTCAACTCCTGTCCCATCGCCGCAGTGTTGCATTCTTGTGCTTGTTTTATAAGTATTTTAATCGAATGTGCTCTGAAGAATTCATAGCATTTGTGCCTCCTTAAGATAAATACCCCCGACTAACCTGGCAAGCAACAAAATCTCACCCTTCACTGTAGAGGTCCCTAGATGCCGGAAAGCCTTTTGCTCTAATAGTTTCTTCCCTCGAACTACTAGACTTTAGAACTCCCCTGCGATCTCCTGCTTCCCTGACTGTACTAATCTGCAGAAAATTTAAATGTAATGTGAACAGACATCTCGCTGCTCAACTCTCTACATAGTATCCCTGTAAATATGGTCCCAAATAGTAACTCTTTACATCTTAGTGACAATATGCCTTATTTGGGGTGATTTTTTTTTTTTTTTTTAAGCTGAAAGATTGTGTCAAGACCGTGTTAAGTGGCGGAATTTTGTTTTCAAGTATGTGGCGAAGCTTTCTGATGCATGCAAATAAATCAAGTATGTCAAGTTAAAATTAGCAACCGTACATTAAGGAAAATTACCGACTTACTTTTAATCGTAAAAACCCATGCTCCCCGAGTGAAGGGTCGTTCCATTGATCCGGAGGCGGTTGACCCTCTCGGCTGAAACTTTTCCGTTTGAGAATGTGATACAAAAAGACGATCCTTTTCGGGTGAGTAATCAGTTTGAACAGAAAATACAACATGGTCATACCGAAGAAAATAAAGGAAAGCGAAAGAAAGAAGGCAACCTTCAACAGTTTCATGAGCGACATGTTTGCTTTTTTCTCTTCTTTAGGTGTTTTTTTATGATTTGAATTTTAGCCGCGATTTGGCTAACCAAATAATCAGCACAATTTGATCCTTTGTCGATTCTTCTCCGTCGTGGTTTTAAGATTCTGGCTGTTTTCCTAACAAACCCAGAAATGAGAAAATAAATAAACAAACGAGGAGCAATTACCCTGGTTGCAAGAGAAAATGCTATGTGCAACTGATAATCTCTCTCTCTCTCTCTCTCTCTCTCTCACACACACACACACACACACACACACACACACACACACACACACACACACACACACACCATAACAACAACAATAACAATTCGGAATCTTAACTCATTGTTCTAAGGGAGGTGAATATTTTACTACAATTAAGAAAATTGTTTTTTTTTTCAACTACTTTTTTTAATGTAACAAATTTTTATAACAAAAAACAAAAAAAAACAAAAATGTGACGATACTGTAATTTTTCGATGATTGTTTACATTTGGGCCTATAAAGAAAAATTTGGTACTTTTACACTTTATCGCCGAAACTGAAGGCACCATTTTATTTCGCGCACCTGTGGTTAAAATCCAAGGGAGAAATCAGTATTTTAAACTATGACCGAAGCATGAAATAAATAACAAAATTAAACTAGATAATGATTTTTCGGTTTCATTTAAATTAATTTGTTGTTGACCCTTAAAAGTTGCTTTAATTCAAAAAAATGTTTCACTAATATTATTTATTTGTTAGGGGAAAAAAAGACAACAACAAAAAAAAAACTATTTTATAAAAAAATGTATTTCTAACTTCGGTCATAGTTCAAAGTACTGATGTCTCCCTTGGATTTGAACGACAGGTGCGCGAAATAAAATGGCGTCTCCAGTTTCGGCGATAAACTGTAGAAGCACCAAAAATTTTTTTGAGAAAAATCTTTATGATGTACGTTTAGGGAATTTCCCTGATAAAATAAAATAACACAATTCTATGAACAAATGACAAACAACTTCTTCAACTTAACAAGGGAAAGGTTTATTCGCAAAGCGTACTTTAGAAAGAAAGGAAGGAAGAAAGTAGAGTCGGGTCTCCACTGCTACATCTATCACCGTCGAAGGCTGGTAGCGTAAGAGCGAGGGTTTTCTTCTGAGACCGGAAGCTGTCTGGTCCCTAGGGGTTAATTCGTATTCATGTGCAAGTCCTTAGATTGGACAGTTTAAGGCCGCATCACTCACTCAGAGGAAGCGAATGCGCGAAAAGAAAAGGGGTCTATTTGTGTCTGCTACATAACCCCCTGCTTAGGCTGAAAGCCGACAGAGAGAAAGGTAGCATAACAAATAGCAGAAAAAAAAAATACAATAAGAAATGTTCGTTTCTTTAGGTTATTTTCTTGCAGAAAAAAAAATGTTCTTACTTTTCTGTGAAAAGTTGGAATATTTGCACAAAACGTTCTGTTCTGAAAACGAGAGAAGAAAAAATGTTCTTTTTCAACAGAAATACACTGTTTTGCATAGTCTCTTCGGCCAATGTACCCGTCGACCACTACGTGTAGTGGTCACATAATTGTTCTCACGTGGAACATTTACCTCAGGTGTATGATTATGCTGTGTGTATGTTGGAGGAATGTGTGGCTCAGGTGTTAATGTGTCCAGAAAGGCTCTTTTTACCCTATCTACCGATACTGTCCCTTTTTTACCACTAATGTCTAGGATAAAAGTTTTATCAGTGCGTGAAAGCACGCGATAAGGGCCAGTTTAAGGTGGAGTTAGGGGGGCTTTTACTGCGTCCTTTCTAAGGAACACGTGAGTCCATGTCGCTATGTCCTTCGGAACCAAAGATTTAATGGTCTGTTCCCTAGGGCGCATCGGTGGTAGCTTACTGAGATAAGCTCGTAGTCTGTTGACATACAGAGCTGTGTCAGTTGATATATCCTCTATCGGGGTCAGCATCTGACCTGGCAACGATAGAGGTGCTCCATAGACCAGTTCGGCTGTGGAATATCCCAGGTCCTCCTTGATTGATGCTCGACAGCCAAGAAGGATGACCGGTATGTACTCGCTCCATCACTGTTGATCGGGGTAAGCGCGTAATGCAGCTTTCAATTGGCGATGGAAGCGTTCTATCATCCCATTCGAAGCAAGGTGATAGCTTGTTGTCCGAATGCGAGTGATCCCGAGGATCTTGGACAGTTCCCGGAATAGGTGGGATTCGAATTGTGCACCACGATCAGTGGTGATCGTAGTGGGAACTCCGTAACGCGATATCCAGCCTGATATAAGGGCTCGCGCTACAGATTCAGCTGAAATGTCACTAAGTGGGATGGCTTCTGGCCACCGTGTGAAACGGTCTATGCAGGTCAGGAGATAAGTGAATCCCTGACTGACCGGCCATGGATCAATCAAGTCAATGTGAACATGGCTAAAACGCACGTCTGGGGTGCTGAATGTTCCAAGGGGTGCGCGGATATGCTCATGCACCTTTGACTTTTGGCAGGATACACAGGAACGTGACCAAGCAGTGATGTCACGCCTCATGTTAGGCCAGAAAAATCTAGCTGCAATCAGCTTTACTGTGGCTTTGCGTCCGGGGTGTGCCAGGTTGTGTAGAGTGTCGAAAACAACTCTACGGTGGGTCGTTGGAACGAATGGTCGAGGTGAATCCGTTGAGGTGTCACAGATGATCTGCGTGTCAGAAATAGGCACGGGCAGATATGCGAATTTGCAAGTCGCAAATTCAGGTGACGATGGATCCAACGTGTCCAGACTTGGCTGGTCTAAGGCCATCTGTTGCAAATCGATATCCGATGGTGAGGACAGAGAATTGATGGGCAGGCGAGACAATGTGTCTGCTGCTGCATTCTGCTCACCCGCGATATGTCGGATATTGCTAGTAAACTGCGAAACAAAGTCCAAATGACGTGTTTCGCAAGAAGAATATTTGTCTGGCTTAGCACGCAGTGCGTATGTAAGCGGACGATGATCAGTGTAGATCACAAATTGTCGGCCCTCAAGTGAATGTTGGAAGTGTTTCACTGCGAGGTACATTGCCAGTAGTTCGCGGCCAAACGTGCTGTAACGTTGTTTGGCCGGTTTCAGCTGTCGCAAAAAGTATGCAAGAGGTTGTAACTGTTGTTGGTGCTGCTGTTGCAGCACTGCACCTACATCTGTGCCCGATGCATCAACGACCAGTGAAAACTGGGCATCGGGTACAGGATGTGCCAGCAAAGATGTCGTCGCTAGTTTATTTTTCACTTCAGCAAATGCTCTAAGTTGCATCTCATTAAGTGAGATCTGCTCGTTTTTCTTCTTCCTGTTATGTAACAGGTCGGAAAGAGGAGCTAAGAGATCCACACAGTGCGGGATAAAGTGTCTGTAGTAATTCAACAGACCAAAGAAGTGCCTAAGTTGGTGAAGTGAAGTGGGCGGTTGAAGGTCTTGTAGAGCCTTCACCTTTTCCGGCAACGGAGATATACCGTCTGGGCTGATAATGTGGGCCAGGAAAACTAGTGACGTAACACCGAAAACGAATTTACCAGGGTTAATCCTCACTTGGTATTGCTGAAACTATTCAAAAAGTAGGCGGAGGTGAGTGACGTGTTCCTCAGGTGAGGCACTAGCCACGAGAATGTCGTCTATATAGTTATAGACGAAATCTAAATCACGCACTACTTCATCCATAAAGCGCTGAAAAGTACTGGCAGCGTTACGTAGGCCGAAAGGCATAGTAAGAAATTCAAAAGCTCCAAATGGAGTTGTAACCGCAGTTTTGGGTATGTTAGCCAGATTCACCGGGATCTGATGGTAAGCCTTAACCAGATCGAGCTTAGAGAAGGTCTTACAACCATGCAGAGAGGAAGCAAAATCCTGAATATGCGGGATTGGGTAACGATCAGGTACCATCATGGCATTGAGTCGTCTATAGTCCCCAGTCGGACGCCAATCTCCGTCTTGTTTTGGGACTATATACAGAGGGGAAGCCCAAGGACTGGACGAGGGGCGTATAATTCCCAACTGTAGCATATGATTAAATTCTGCCTTCGCTGCTTTAAGTTTATCCACAGGAAGGCAACAAGGGCGTGAGGACACAGGAGCACCTGTGGTCTCAATGTGGTGTTTTGTGGTGTGCGTGAGTTTGCTCACCACAAAATTTAAATTGGTTAACTCCGGGTAGGAGTGTAGCACCTCATGGTATGGGTCATTCGCAGCGGCAATGAAAAATACCGGGCTGATAGATGGGGCATTAGATAACGAGCCAGGGACGGAAAGTTCTGTGCTAGCGTCTATCAGCCGGCGTCTGTGCATGTCGACCATTAAATTAAAATTATGCAAGAAATCCGCGCCTAGTATGGGGTATGGTAGATCTGCTACGGTGAAAACCCACGTAAAGTCTCTCCGTAAATTCAAGTCCAGAGAACGTGAAATTTGACCGTACATGGGGATAGGCGAATGGTTCACCGCTTGCAGTGTTATCAATGACACTGGTGGCCTTTCTTTAAGTAGCCTAAGTGGCCATATGCTACAAGCAGTGCCAGTGTCTACCAAGCAACGTGCTTGAGATTTTACGTCAGTGACGAAATAGGCACGGTTATTTGCATTTTGTGGAAAGTTTGCAGTGCTCGTCTTTCCACAATTTAGTTTCCCTGGTTGTTAAAAGTGCAGGGCATTTTACAGTTCTGTGCTTCAGCACCATAGCGACTATGATAAAAACATAGTCCCGGCATGTTTGCACGGCGACGGTGGTGCGGGGAAGATGAGCGGCTTTTGTAGCGGCGTCTGGGTAAGTGTGACCTGCCCATATTGAGCTTGCTCACCTCTCTAGTGAGACGTTCGATGGCCGTTAGTATAGCCACCGATGTAGCACCCTGTCTTAAATTTGTGGTGCCCGCAGGTACCTCAGCAGGCTGTTGTGGAATCGCCGCGGTGGTAGGCCCCCTCACAAAGTCCATGACCTTGTCCGCCGATGCTGCTACTACATCGACGGTGTGTTTTTCTAACATTGGCGCAAGTATGGCCTTTACCTGCACCGGCAGCCTTGAGAAAAAGAGCTGCTTAATTAAGGCACTGTCAGGAGGGACGTCCTCTGCCAGTTCCCTCATTCTACGGAGTAGTTCCGTCGGCCTGCGGTCACCTAAGTGCTCGTCAGACACAAATAGACCCCTTTTCTTCTCGCGCATTCACTTCCTCTGAGTGAGTGATGCGGCCTTAAACTGTCCAATCTGAGGACTTGCACATGAATACGAATTAACCCCTAGGGACCAGACAGCTTCCGGTCTCAGAAGAAAACCCTCGCTCTTACGCTACCAGCCTTCGACGGTGATAGACGTCTGTTCGCTTCGCTGCCCCTACTAAAGGTATTGACGACAGCCACTGGCTGTAACTACCTCGTAACTACTTTCTTCCTTCCTTTCTTTCTAAAGTACGCTTTGCGAATAAACCTTTCCCTTGTTAAGTTGAAGAAGTTGTTTGTCATTGTTCATAGAATTGTGTTATTTTATTTTATCAGGGAAATTCCCTAAAAAAAGGCTAGTAGCGTAAGAGCGAGGGTTTTCTTCTGAGACCGGAAGCTGTCTGGTCCCTAGGGGTTAATTCGTATTCATGTGCAAGTCCTCAGATTGGACAGTTTAAGGCCGCATCACTCACTCAGAGGAAGCGAATGCGCGAGAAGAAAAGGGGTCTATTTGTGTCTGCTACATACGTACCTGTCACCGCACGAAGATGTCTTATTCCAAAAATCACGTAAATGGATCTAGTAGTTTTGTATTATTTTTTATTTAAGAAAATCAAATTTTATGACACATTTTATCGAAGGATTGGTGCACCATCTTAATTATAAATTATCGGGAATGTAGGATCAACAAGGGCAGACAAATCGACTTTGAAAAAAAATATCTTTCCACCCTCGAAAAATCCTTTGAAATTACCACGTTTTAGGTTTTCGGATCGCTGAAAACGAAAATAACGTTTATGAACACAAATTAACGTAAAATTAACACCAACATGTTGACCCGCCGCCCAACAAAAATGTTGTATTTACATGGGGGGGGGGATTTTCTTAAATAAAAAAAACACTACTTGATCGATTTACGTGATTTTTGGAATATGACATCTACGTGCGGTAACAGGTACATACATCAGAAAGATTTTTCTTGAAAAAATTTTTTTTCATAGGCCCAAATGTAGACAAGCACCAATTTTTCTTAAACAAAATATTCGAGCAATCGTAAGAAAAGATGATTTTTTTCAACTACTTTATTTATAATAGTTAAGATTTTGAACTGCAATCCTAGTCAACTACAAAAGCTACTTTGAAGCCTTAGTTGTCAAACTGATTCTATTTACCTTTATTTCCTATTGTAAGAAATTATTCAGTCATCGTACAAGCCCTAGCTGCCATTGTATCAATCGATTTGATTGGCCGAATCTAACTAGACATGTCAGGTGTCTTTGGCGCCAATTTCTATTCCCTTTTCAGTTTTCTTCAGTTCGTTCCAGATCAGCAAAGGAGGAAGGACTCATTTTATTATGTCTTCTAAGAAAAAGACTTGAGTGCTAACATTAGTGCCTTCTATACTTCAGATCTCAGCCGTGGATGAAGTATAGAACATATTTGTAAAAGCCTACGAATTAGGCATACTTATAAGACAAATATCTACAACCGCATTACGGACCTTTCTTATAATTATGAACTTTTCATCTTCAATATTCAGCTTGTTTGCGTTGTTCCCACTTTTTTAGGGTCATAAGGTCCAATGGAACATGACTAAATTTATCCTTCCCTGCAACGACAGCATGCGGATTGCAAAAGGACTAACTATCGCTTCATTGAAGCAACTACCAGCTCCACTCGTTGGATGCAAAATGTGCGCATTATTTTGCAATAATATCCTGCGTACCAATAAAGTTTGTCTTGAATTTTACAGGTAGGGTTTGTTGTTTTGTGATTGTCACTTTTCTTGCCTTCAACAGAGAGAATCGAACATGTTAGTTAAAATTCCCATCTTGACATAAAATAATTCCTACACTATAGGATGGTTGACACAAGGTTGGGTGTTAAGTTAAAAAGCCAGTGCACTAGGATATGATTAGCGTACTTTGGCATGCAAACAAAAACAGAAATATGCCTGAGCAGCCCCGTCGACAATCCTCCTGCATTAACCAGAAATACCTGATGAATTTAATATAGACTAGCAGAGTAATCCGATGTTGCCCGAGGGCATGGATAGGAAAATAATTTTTTGAAAAGTTTTTAAAATCTGCATGATATACGTACCCATGGCGAAATGGACATATTAAAAAAAAAATCACGTGAATTGATCAAGTACTTCTATTTTTAGATAAGAAAATCAAATATGTTGAGTAACGGCTATCTTATCTGCCATTTTGAAAACAATCTAAAAAAAAAAACAAGATATAACTCAATAATTTAAACTATCTTATCTGCCATTTTGAAAACAATCTAAAAAAAAAAACAAGATATAACTCAATAATTTAAACTATCTTATCTGCCATTTTGAAAACAATCTAAAAAAAAAAACAAGATATAACTCAATAATTTAAACTATCTTATCTGCCATTTTGAAAACAATCTAAAAAAAAAAACAAGATATAACTCAATAATTTAAACTATCTTATCTGCCATTTTGAAAACAATCTAAAAAAAAAAACAAGATATAACTCAATAATTTAAACTATCTTATCTGCCATTTTGAAAACAATCTAAAAAAAAAAAACAAGATATAACTCAATAATTTAAACTATCTTATCTGCCATTTTGAAAACAATCTAAAAAAAAAAACAAGATATAACTCAATAATTTAAACTATCTTATCTGCCATTTTGAAAACAATCTAAAAAAAAAAACAAGATATAACTCAATAATTTAAACTTGCGAGATTTATGTTGTATTGCCTACGAATTCTTATTAATCGCTTGAATATGATTTTCTTTATAAAAATAAAGGTCAACACGTATATTAACCTGCTTGATCGTGGCCTTCATGAATAGAAGGTCGTTCCACTAAAGTCATGTAACCTGCTGATGTCGCAATATAAATTACAATGACTATGGTTAGGCGATAGACAACTATTACCAGTTTTTTTTTCAAACGTCTGCATTTTAATAATTAAATACATTTTAAATAAATAAATAAAACTTTACTACAGTATTTTCCCCAGAAAAAATACTGAATGTATGGATAACTAACCGCTATTGTGAGAAATTTTCTCACATTGGTTTTGCCCTTGGCAGAATGAAAGAAAACCAATCAGAAATTACAACAGGCTCACCTTTTAAACTTCAACATAAATTTTATTAAAGCAAAAAGATCCAAGTTGCAAAAGATGTGTCATCTTTAGCTATCTGCCGTACTGGGTTGGTAACACCCTAAAAGGGTAAGGGTTCATCTTAGAGATATGCTGGATACAAAACTCCATTGACAAAGAATGTTGCAACAAGTTGAAGAGTTGAGTGATATCTTCCAAGATGGATACTGCTAGTCTGATAGCCTCATGGAGTTCACTGTAGATGACCGTCCGAGTGGCGGACAAATGACAGGTCAAACTGTAAACCTTAATTTAGTCTCTGATAGACATTATATTGTAATGCTGAAAGTCAATTGATTCACAGAGCACAACAGTGTACAATAATATAATAATTCGCCCAACATAAAGACATTGGTGGTTGCAAATGATAATAAGATTTCACCCCACATTAGGGCATTAAAACGTCTCAATGAGACAAAGTGATTTTGAGGCTACAAGTCTCAAGTGAGTTTCGCACGTCCATTTTAACCTGTGTCTATGTCGAAAGTGATGATCTTAAAAGATAAATTTGGCGCCAAGAATACCCTTGGCAGTTAATAATAACAATCAATCTTATAGGTTCAAACAAAATCGTGGGCGGACAAACCGACCAGTGAGGAAACTGCTTATTTCTGCAGAATTTCGTACACTATGCCCAACGACGGTTATCCACGGTTCATAGTTACTAAGGTCCTTAAAATTATACAACAATAGAATAAAACAAGAAGGAAGCAAGAAACAACAGTTTATAATACAAAACAATTTATTGAAAAAAAATAAATAAATTAAAAAAAAAATAAAAATAAAAAAATAATAATAATAATAATAATAAAAAAAAAAAAAAAAGAAAAAAAAGAAGATGTAAAATGTTCACTCGTGAGTGTAACTGCTAAAATTTTTCCCTTTAGCCTGGTCAACCGACCATGAGTAACTATTAAAAAAATAGAGAGAGTGCAAGATAGGAGGAAAGAGAGAGAGAGATAGGATACACTTTCTGATATACATTTTTTTAAAGGTTAACCATTTATATCTTTTTACTTGTTCACGGAAATAGTACAACCACAGTTATATCCCTTTGACTGCCATATCTCCTTTCATATGCCAGTAATAACATACAGCTTTGGTATCATTGTCTGGCCACAAAAATACATCAAGCGGCTAGATGTAAAGACACGGAAGCTACTAACGCTTCATAAAATAACATATAGAAATATATATATATTGTCTACCAAGACTGTCTTTGCCCACGGGAGAAGGAGGACTGGGGCTCTCAGAGATCAATCATCAACATAGGCCAACTATTGTGAGCATAGGCCAGTATATGAGAAGCTCCCAGAACCACACCCTTTCAATAGTATACAAACATCAAGAGACAAGAGCCAGCAGAACAACACCAGTCAAACAACTGGCCAAGCATTTTGGTCAGGGCTGTCTCACAGATGAGGATGAAGCACTAAACAAGCCTGCCACAGAAATAGCAAGAAAGAGCCAGCAGAAATATACCGATACCTTCCAAAGGATAAACCTTAAAGAATGGGACCAACATCAGCGTACAAAGTGTTTTGGGGAGTGAACTCTCTCATGAAGACATAGACAAAGAAGGTTCCTTGGACTGGCTCAACAGAGGAGGCCTCCACCACGACCAGGAAAGGGTTATAATGGCTGCTCAAGACCAGGGATTGATGACCAATGCATTCAAGAAGATGGCAGGTATCAGTAATGACAACAAATGCAGATTCTGCCATACAGAATTGGAAAGTGTGAGTCATCTGGTATCAAGTTGCAAGGTTCTTTTAAGGGATGGCTACTGCATAGCGAGACACGATGGAGTATGTAAGTACTTCCACTGGACCATCTGTAAAAAATTAAACATCCAGTGTAGCAGCAAGTCCTGGGAACATCAACCTGAAAGAACAGTTGGAAATGACTTATATACCATACATTATGATCATGTAATCCCTAAAGCCACCTACCTTGAAAATGCTGCTGTCAAACCTAGCATAGTTATGTGGAATAAGTCAGAGAGATTGGCAACCTTGGTTGAAATGAGTGTCCCTAATGATGGAGGTCTGAACAGAGCTGAAAGAGAGAAACAGACTAAATACCAAGGTCTCATGTATGATATGAAAAGAAACTGGAATCTTAAGGAGATATCAATCATACCAGTTATTATAGGTGCCACAGGGCTTATAAAGAAGAACCTGAAGTCCTACCTAACTAATATTCCTGGTGAACCAAGTGCAAAAGAGATTCAGACAATTGCACTTAAGGGAACAGTGAGGATACTAAAAAGAGCTCTCGGTTGGTTTCAATAAAAAGCAGGGTAATGTTGGCAACTGGTTTGGCTGCTCCATACCCAACATTACAATCTTCAAAGAAAGAAAAATAAAAAAATAAAAATAAAAAAGTAACATATTCTTAAAGTTTGTGATGATGACGAAAAATAACCATGTATATTTGTTCAAAAGTTCCCTGGAAGTCCACGTAGATTTGTCTTCTCCAAAGACAGATATATATATATATATATATATATATATATATATAGCTCCAAAGACAGAATCTCACTTCACAGTCCAGCAGAGTTCATTCTCCTTTATAACAAACACTTTTCTTCCGACACTGGAAGATTTCGGATTTTTATGTCTTTACTATAGTCGGGTCACAACATCAGGATAAAAACATCATCTATACTTGGTGAGTTTTTCCAACTTCCTGATTATCAACTGATTTAAAGTCCCGTTAAGACTGTTCCAATGTATGCACTTATGCACTTATGTTACCGGGCTGGCATGTGTTTAACAATTTAATAAACAAAAAAGACGCAGTAAAACTTGAATTTATATTTTTTTTTTTTTTTTTTTACACAGTGATCACCACTTATCAAGGCCCGGAAGCCACTCAGGGATAAGGGTTATTGCAAGTACATTACGTTAGTGTGGAGATTTGATGGAGTGTTTACTTAAGGGGTCGGTTCATTAGGAATTTGTTAACATTAGACTTGAAGACATCCAAGTTGTAGTCCGGAGGGAAGCAGGCAGACGGAACAGAGTTCCACAGGCGTGCAGTTCTAAGAAAGAAGCTTTGTTCATGGAATCCGCGTTTTGATTTAGGCACAGATATAGAGTGGGGGAAATTTTTCACAGTGGATTCAGCTAGACGGGTGTTTTTCGTGAAAGATTGGCGAGGGGGACCAGGGATTGGAGTTCAGACGAGCACCTGCCATGAAAATAACGATAAAACAAGGATAGGCTCGCAACATCTCTTCTGTGAGAGAGGGGTAGCAGGGTAGAGAAAAGGGCATCCCCCACTAAGCCACGAAGTCTATTTTGTACTCTGTCAAGGCATGATAGGCTGTTTTTGGCAGCTCCTGCCCAGATATGGCAACAGTATTCCATCCTTGGACGTACTTGGCTTTTATATAGATAGAGAATTGCATCAGTAGTGAGATATCTTCTGGAGCGGTAGAAGGATCCCACCATCTTTCCAGCGACCTTGGCAACAGACTTGATGTACGTGTTCCATTTCAGATCAGGAGTAAAGGTAAAACCCAGAAGCTTGTCAAAACACGGGGCCTCACCCAGACGAGAGCCATCCATCACAATTGATGCCAGCTGGGGATCAGAGCGTTGATGATGTAAGGATAGGAGTTTAGTTTTAGATGCATTAAAGGTAACTAGCCACATCTTCCCCCACTGAACCACGCGCTCAAGATCAGAGGAGAGAGAATCAGAGAGAACTTCGTCATTTACAGCCTTTGATGTGTTGCTGTAGATGGTCGTGTCATCAGCATAGATGTCAACGAATGATTTAAGTATGTGTTTAGGGAGGTCATTGATGTAGATCAGGAAGAGAGTTGGGGCCAGGATTGACCCCTGAGGGACCCCAGCATTTATATTGCAGGCCTCCGATTTTTGTACATCTACCACTACTCTTATAAGCCTATCGGAGAGAAATGATTTAATGATTGAGAAAACATTTCCAGTTATACCGTAGCTGGAAATCTTGTGAAGTAGACCCTTATGCCATACCTTGTCAAAGGCCTTTGATATGTCAAGAGCAATTGCCCTAGAAAGGAAGCCTTTGTCAAGAGATTCAGTAATCCTGTGGGATATAACCGTCAGCACATCTGCGGTAGATCTTGCAGAGCGGAAACCATATTGTGTGTCACTAAGAAGGTTATTCCTGCTGAGGTGGTTGACTATTTCTCTATTTAATATTGATTCCAGCAACTTACTCATAACACAGAGAAGACTTATTGGTCTGTACTGAGAGGGAGATGACTTATCAACTGAATTCTTAAATACAGGGCAAACTGATGAGGTCTTCCAGGGGGTCGGAAAGCACTTCTCCTTAAGGCAGCGCTTAAATAGTTTCGTAAGTATGGGAGCAAGTTCTGGGTGAAGCTTTTTTAACACTATAATTGGGATGCCATCAAGGCCAGTTGCTTTACTGGAATCTAGGTTTTTTATTTGAATTTATATATATATACATATATATATATATATACATATATATATATATATATATATATATATATATATATATATACATACATACATATATATACATATATATATGTATATATTTACATATATATATACATATATATACATATATATATATATATATATATATATATGTATATATATATATATATATATATATAGTAATTTATAAAATATATATGGCGATTAAGCTACACTGAATATTCCGCGTTTCATCCACTCTAGGATTCTTCAAGCTTATGCGACTGTATATATATATATATATATATATATATATATATATATATATATATATATATATATATATGCATATATATGTATATATATATTTTTTTATATAAATAAAGCACCGTAATTTGTAACAATAAAATAAAAATAAAATAATTTTTACAGGAACATTACGAAAAAAGCAAAAAATAAATTCTTGTGTTTTTTATTTACTACTGAAAACCATAACTTTAGTAAAGGTATTTTTTGTTTAACAAAATAATACATTTTCACTAAGATTTGTGGAAAAAACATGAGTTGGATGAGTGTTACTTACATCTGGCAAGCTCAGCTTCGGGGGGATATTGTGACCAACTTGAATGTCTATCTACTTTTGATATTTATAGTCAGGATTGAGTAGGAGGGGTGGGAGGTGATTACAACCTATATATTCAGGGTTGGTCTCTCTCTATGCCTTGCAGTCTGTACTGTGTTATCAAAGAGACCAGACCATTAGTCTTCTACTACGGAATTTTAGATAGTTCTGTTACCAGACCCCGTTGGGCAGGTCGCTTAAGGAGCATTTCTTTTTTGCAACCCCGATTGCTGCCTGCACTTTCAAGCATCGCCCTTCAACCATTTTTTTTTAACAAATTGCAAAAAAGAAATTTTAAGAATTATCTTTTTTTTTTTTGCTAACCTGTGACATAATTGATCAACTCGTTATTCAGCATGGAAGTTTCCAGGGAACAAATCCTTCAACGGATGACTGTACTGAAGATAAAGGTTGAGGAACGGTTGAAGCTGTGTCATGGAGATAGAGTGACCCTGCACGCTTATACCACCTTCCGGAATGATATTTTGGAGTATATTCATGAAAAGTATGCGTCACTAAGCTAGAATTAGCTCAAATTCCAGAGACAGATGTACTGGAAACAGAAGTTAGTTGGGCATCACAACTCCTGGAATACCATATAGAGTTGGGTGAATTGGATGATTCCTTGGCTGCACCTACTGCCAGTTCTTTCATGGATACAACTCCTCATTCGACATCAAGAAGAAGTTCAGCTTCCTTTGTAGTTAAACCTCCACAGATACAGATCACTGGACCCACATTTGGTGGTTCTGAGATTATACACCAAGGAAGGAGATCTACTCGGATTTTGGCGAGTTTGTTTCCAGGACGGCTTCCCTCTTGGAGGAGCTAGGAAATGCTTATTCCTGTGACTTTTCTGTGAATAATTCAGGTGGAGCTCGTTTGATGGCCAAGATTCTGTTTTTGAAGTTTCCTAAGGAGCTAAAGGGGGAAATGATTGGGCTGACGGGGAGCTGCATACCATCCTTGTCTTCCATATTGGAGCTCACCGGGGAGGCAATTAAACGACTACAGGTCAAGGTCGGCACCTCTGACAGTACTTCATTTGATAGTGGAAGGAGTTCTTCTTAGAGAGTAGTACGGAAACCCAAGCCTACCCCATCCTTTCATATAGACACCAGCCCCCAGACGTTGCCTGGATATTCTCGAAGCTTGCCCCCGATTTTGTTTGTGACTTTCAGCAAGGGAAAGAAGTCTATTGCAGTTAATTGCCTCCTGGACACAGGCAGTGGGAGGTCATATCTGTCTACTGATGTACTGCATGGCTTGCGCTCAATAAAGACAATTGAAATGGATTGCCAGATTAGGTTATCCACCCTGCTTGGCGAATGTGATAGAAGTTTCAAAGAAGTTGCTCTGGACATCAATTTGGGTTGTGGAAATCCAGTGACATCTCATGTTTTGGTAGCCGAGATGATCAATTTGTCTGTCTGACTAACAAATTTGGAACTCTTATTAGATGCCTTCCGGGATGTTAAATTTTTCCTGGCCGAGAAATTTGAAAATGGCCAATCAAAGGTATTATCGGTTTGGACCTCCTACATCAATTGGGGCCCTTTACACTTGTTCCTTGTCTGAAGAGATGGGCCTTCTCCACACCAGCAGGTGTTGTTCCATTTGGAACTGTGGAAGATCAAACTCCCTATGAGGTAGCACACCTCTCGTTTAACTCGGTAATGATGCAAACTCCACAATTGCATTCCTTCCACCTGTGTTTTGTTCTTGAGTGCTAACCCACATACCTAGACCCCTTGGCCGAGTTCTTTATGACCTTCACTGAGGTGCACGACTTATATGACCTTCACCGAGGTGTGCGACTGTACACAAAAAAAAAAACAGCTTCTTAATCAACTGCTAACGCGCGCTTCACTGTAACGTCCAATGACAACAACAACCTTCTCACTCGACCTGCCTTTTATACCACTCTCTCAGTCCCTCCTCTTGCGCATGCGCCTGGAGATTCCTGACAACGTCAAGACTTCCGCTTATAAAAACCCAAGTTTTGTTGTCGCGCATGCCTACACAAGGCACAAACACGTGGGCGTTTGTTTTGTTGGTAAGTACTACATTCTTCCCTGATAGTGAAGTACAGAGGAGGTTGGAACAGATGTTCAACCTTGAATCTTTGGGAATACATGATGAAAATACCTTCTCTGACTATGATCAAGAGCAGATAAGGCGCTTTCAAAATGCCATAGAGTTCAAAGATGGCACATACTATGTGGAACTTCCCTGGCATGTTGACAAGTTAGTCAGAGTCCCGTCTAATCATGCTGTCTTTTTACGTATCTTGGACTGGGTGACTAAGGACCTGATAAAAAATAATATGTATCAAGACTACTTGGAAGTGTTCCGGCAACAGGAGCAGGATGGTATAATTGAGGAGATCTTTGTACCCGTCCACGAATTTCAGAATTATGTATGGATACCACATCGGTCAGTTGTTAAGCATGACCCTACAACTACGACCAAGATCCGTCCTGTTTTCAATTGTAGCTTGAAGACTGGTAACGGAATGTCCCTTAATGAAGCCGCTTACTCTGGCATCAACCTCACAGAAGACATGCTAAATCTGTTGATGAGCTTCAGAGCTAATAACTACATTCTGTTGGCGCACATTCAAAAGGCATTCTTAATGATACGTTTCAGCCTGGAAGCTGACAAGAACAGGTTCTGTTTCTTCATCAAGGACGGAGATCATCTTCGCTATTTTAGATACTCAACGTTGATTTTTGGGTTCACTGCCAGCCTATTCATATTGGGGTGTATTCTTAAATTTCATGCAGCTCAGTATCCATTGGATAATTGTCGGAAGATGATGGAAACACGATTTTATGTGGACAACCTTGTTACAGCTGAAGCAGATCCGCACAAACTTGTCGAACTATATTCCCTTACAAAGAAACGTCTGCAGGAGGGAGGATTTATTATCCAGTCATGTAACACAAATGTTGACGCCTTCCGAGATAGAATGAAAAGTGATGGTATGCTAAGTGTACACGACAAGGAATGGGAGAGGGTATTGGGGTATCAATACAATCCCCTTTCAGAAAAAACGCATGTGGCACCTATTCAGTGTGATCCTGATGCCTCAACGAAGAGAAGGATCCTTTCTGAAGCTTCTAAACTATTAGACCCACTGTCTCTCTGCCTCCCGGTTACAGTCCGAAGTCGTGTGCTTATTAGGACTATGTGGAAGAATCGTTTTGGTTGGGGTGATCCTTTTCCTCCTGAGATTTTGAGTGGTTGGAAAGAACTTTCTAAGGACCTGTCAGGGTTAAGTGATCTTCATTTTGATAGACAGGCCCTTGTTGCGGGACAACCTGGTAACCTGTACATCTTTTGTGATGCATCTAAGGAAGCCTATGGATTTGCAGCATACGTGGTGCAAGACCGGCGATCTTGCTTGCTATTCTCTAAGGTAAAGGTTGCCCCAATGAAGGAAAAAACTCTGCCTGTGTTAGAGCTAATGGTAGTTTATCTTGCACTAAAATGCCTGCCAACCATCCTGAATAATTGTGAGCAGTTTATTCCAGCTAGGTTTTGCATAGCCACTGATGCCCAGATAGTGTTGTCTTCGCTGTTGTCGCTATCTATGGCCAGCAAAAACATTTTTGCTAAAAACAGATTGAAGGACATTTTACTGATGAATCGCGAGTTGGAATCACGATATGGACTAAAGCCTATTTTTAAATATGTGGCCACGACGCACAATCCAGCTGATATGATAACGAGAGAATTAATGATAAGCTTTCTGTCCAATTTTGAATTTTGGTGTACTGGTCCCTCTTGGCTAGGCGGAGGACTTTTTCAGTAACCAGCACAGGAGTTACCATGCTTAAATGAACATTGCCGACAGATGGCTCATGCTTGGATGAACTATCCACTGGTCATGGGCCAAGAATGCCCTTCTATCATACCTATCCATAGGTTCTCAACCTTTTCTCGTTTGCTGAGAGTCACCTCATTGGTCTACAAGTTTTTAGCTATTAAACTGGGGCATGAATGGGACAACAATTCCAAAGCCGCAGTTTATTTGCTGAAATTACTCCAGAGATAGGAATTTCCTGCAGAGATTGAGTATCTGACGGAACCTATGAGGAACCAGGAACCCATGCGAGTTCGTGCCTTGGATCTATTTCTGGATTCTAATGGACTAATCCGCTGAAGGGGAAGACTTGACTGATCTTCACAGCTGGCGTATGAGGTAAAAAATCCCATTTTGCTTGGAAAACATCACCCAATTACAAAACATTGTTGTAGACTGTCATGTGAAATGTTCACATTTGGGAACCGGAGCAACCTTGGCTGAATTGAGGCAGAGCGGCTACTGGGTTCCACAAGGTAGACAAGTGGTAAATAAGGTCTTGGCATCTTGTGCTAGATGCAAGCGATACAATTCCAGACTGGTGCTTCCCAATGCCGTGGCTAGTCTACCGGCTCCTCGTGCTGATTTTGAAGTGCCTTACCAGCATACAGGCATTGACTTCATTCGCCATGTCTGGGTGAAAGAGAGAAACTCTGACAGAAAAATGTATTTGTTAGTTTTCACTTACCTGAATGTGAGAGCCATCTATATAGAGGTGGTTCCGGACATGAGCATGCTGTCCTTCTTTCAAGCTCTGGCTTGCTTCACAAATCAATATGGGATTCCGAGGGCTATCTATAGCGATAACTCCAAAACTTTTATTGGAAGTGGAAAACTTTTTGGCCGTATTTCTCTAATGAACGAATATCAAGATAAATTTGGCTCATGTGGCATGAGACTTAATACTATTCCCTTGTTTTCACCATGGTATGGAGGAACTTGGGAACGTTGCATCAAGACCATAAAAACCTGTCTATTTAAGATCATTGGCAAAAGAGCAAATTGGATTATTTCACACTGGTGACCGTGATCTCCGATATTCACAGATCAGTTAACAATCGACCTCTAACATACCAGGTGTCTGCAGACAATAATGCTACAGCTATCACTCCCAACATGTTCTTGAAACCCAACAAGAGCCCTGGGTTATTGTTACAATTGGGGCAGAGAGATCTTGCTACAACAGTGCCACCCAGCAGGGAGAGACTGATCAGAACCATGGAGCACAGGAACCAATGATCTGCTGATTTCCATAAGTTGTCGTACAACGAATACTTTTTGGACCTGGGACGGAAATCTCCGGGGCACTCCCGATTGCGATCAGAGAATCGCCTTCAAAAGGATGATGTGGTTCTGGTTAAGAGCCCCTTAAAACCGAGACCATTTTGGATTTTGGGAACCATTGTGGATCTTATACGAGGCAATGATAATGTAGTTAGATCCGCCCATGTCAGGAAAGGAGATGGTCTTGTGGAAGTCCACTCATTGAAACATCTGTATCCTTTAGAGCTTTCTGTGGCCCCTAACAATATTCCAGAACCAGAGGTCACCGATTCTATCGAACTCACAGTGAATGAGCCATCGTGTTTATCTTCCATTCCAGAAGACCCTGTCTGGTTATGTCCAATATGCAATTCTCCTCAATTAGATAAGGACATGATTGGATGCGATTCATGTGATGAATGGTATCATTTTCAATGTGTTGGCTCGATGAGGCACCCCAAGAAGATGGAAATGGTACTGCTCTGAGTGTGCACCACAAAAACGATGTAGAGGAAGACCAAGCCTGCTACCTGCCTAAAATTGTAATCAGCAATAGCATGTTGTAAGGGATAAAGAGGATACCATATTCCTTATAAACAGTGGATTGGACATTATTTTATTTCTTTTTCTGAGCTTCAGTTTAATGATTTTTTTCCCCTTTTGAATTTTTTTTCTTTTTCTTGTTGTTGAGAGTGTGTGGGAAAAAATTAGTTGGATGAGTGTTACTTACATCTGGCAAGCTCAGCTTCGGAGAATATTATGACCAACTTGAATGTCTATCTACTTCTGATATTTATAGTCAGGATTGAGTAGGAGGGGTGGGAGGTGATTACAATATATATTCAGGGTTGGCCTCTCTCTATGCCTTGCCGTCTGTACTGTGTTATCAAAGAGACCAGACCGTTAGTCTTCTACTACGGAATTTTAGATAGTTCTGTTACCAGACCCCGTTGGGCAGGTCGCTTAAAGAGCATATCTTTTTTGCAACCCCGATTGCTGCCGGCACTTTCAAGCATCACCCTTCAACCATTTTTTAAACAAATTTAAATAAAAATAATTTGTTCATTATATTCCGCGATCATTATTTGATGAATACTGAAAATTTCATTAAAATTGGTTAATTTTCTGATTTTTGGTTAGATTTTAAGTAAAGGAAGGGGTCAAAATGTTTATAGATTTTGAGCAGCGGCATTCATTTTGCCCGTACCTAGAAAATACTATTTAAAAAAAAAAAAAATAGCACGGTAACATAAGTGCATAAGCACCACTTTATTTTACATATTTTTTTCAAAGGATCGTTTGAATAAATTCACAATGATTTAAATTTAAAGTGTTGTGTAAATTTTTCTGAAAAAATAAGCACTAAAACATAATGAGCCGGCTGCCCAGGCTTTTGCAGGTGAGAGTGCCCCTCCTTTGGGGCGCTGGCTTCTCAATTCCCCCTTCCCGACTCTGGTGTTCTTGCCGTGGGAGAGAACTAAATACCCTTGTTCGACTTACCATCTCTCTCTCTCTCTCTCTCTCTCTCTCTCTCTCTCTCTCTCTCTCTCTCTAGCTCATCCTCCTACACCCCCACCCCGCCTTTCTCTCTCCAATCCCCTTTACTCCGACTGCGGTTTTGTTTCTAGACGACTTTCTCTCCTTCCCTGCAACTAGTAAATAGAAAGCAAGTAAAAAAAAGTAGGCTGACCCAATTTCAAAGCTGTTTTTTAAACACTTGGGGCGGGGAGATATGTGATTCTAACCGAATTTTAAAGGAGCGTTATCAAAATACGTCTTCAGGGGAACAATAAATGAGGAAAAAATTTCGTCGGAACAAACAAGCACGGTGCTTCTTGTGCACTGTGCCACAGTAGGTGTGTCAGAAATTTCGTGAAAAATAGTGAATAATTCCACCCTATCTTTCCAAGCTTATAACTCCTCGAAAAATGTAATTCAAGCCTTAATCTTTTTTTTTCAATTAAAGGAGCAAGGACCAAGGTTTCATTAAAAAAACAAAAAAAAACAAAAAACAAAAACAAAAAAAAAACAATGTGTTTTTTTTTCTTTTAAAGGTTTTAAACTTCGGACTTTATAGGTAAATTTCTAAAAAACACTACTTTTTTTGTTTTAAATTTGAATATATTATTTATTGACCTTTTCTCTTCAATTTGTGATACATAACACTTTGGTGAGTAAATTAATTATTTACTTTTTGATAGACATTTCAAAATCGGAGGCGTGAATTATTCGACCCCCTGTCTTTCCAAGCTTATAACTACTCGAAAAATGTAATTCAAGCCCTAATTTTTTTTTTTATTATTAAAGGAGAAAGGACCAAGGTTTCATTAAAAAAAAAAAAAAAAGAAAAAACAAACAACGTGGTTTAAAAAAAAAGGTTTTAAACTGCGAACTTTACAGGTAAATTTCTATAAAACACTACCTTTTTTTTTATTTATTGACCTTTTTTCTTCAATTTGTGATATATAACACTTTGATGAGTAAATTAATTATTTACTTTTTAATAGACACTTGAAAATGGGGTGGGGGCGTGAATTTAAAAAAACGTTTGTCTAAAATATTATATTCAGTTTATTGGAAAGAGCATAAAATTTCACATTGACCCTGAAAATATCATAAAAATAGAATCAATAGAAAAATTCTGATAGATTTTTAAAGTTTAAAAATTGAAAAATATTGAGTTCGTAAAATTCATTACTGTTTTAATATATATATATATATATATATATATATATATATATATATATATATATATATATATATATATATCGGGTTTGTACACATAGTTTCGAAAAAGTGGTCAAAAAACAAATATATAACAGCACCACGTTCAAAGACAGATTTAGAGTGCATAAATGCTCCCTAAATAACACCAATCACCCCAATAGTACTTCATTAACTAACCACTATCTACTACTTACCCGAAACAACCTCACCCCTATTATTAGCTGGGAAATTCTGAATAGAGCTAGTACCTGTAAATCACTAAACTCTCCATGTTATTTATGCTTAACTGAAAAATTACTGATTACTAATTTTAGAGATAGAGATAAACTTCTAAATAAAAAAACTGAAACCTCACTTAATTGTAAACATTATAAACCCCACCTCTTAAGCAACTTCTCACCCTTCTAGTAATAACTATAACCCACCCCTAAAATCTAACACTAACGAATTACACACACCCTATTTACAACCGAAACTATATAGTCCCCCATTCATTCTAAAAGAACCCCTCCACAGAACCCCCACCTATTTACCCCCACCATTTTTTAGCTGCATCTCTCTTTGCCTAACTCATTTTTGTAACCCCCTTTGCCTTAATCACTCCTTATGTCATTATTTAAAGGTTCTCGCCTCATAGTTTCTTATTGGCTATTTCTATGGTTAAGTCTCGATTTCTAATGTTTCAATTACGTACTTATCACAATTGGTATCCTCTGACTTGCTTCTCGGTCTATTATCTACTTGTTAACAACTAACCATTTACTTACTTCTACTTTAATTAATTATTTAATTTACCATAATATATATTATATATTTTTCTTTTATATTTACCTCTTACTAATTCTCTCTATAATAATTATCATATTTTTTAACATGAAGCTTATTTACATATATTTACGTATTTGTGTATGTACATATACTCAAGCACATGCTCCTCCCCCATTGATGTGTGTACATATTTTATACATGTGTACTCATGTGTATGTACTTGTGTTTTTTTGTTATCTACTTATTATTAACATTTCATTAATAATTATATTAATTTTTATTTATTATTTAATTAACTTACTGATATTCTTACTTATTTTTACTTTATTAAAATAAACCTATAACGTATAATTCATCTATTTACCCCCTTATTTTCCCCTTCTTTCTTTCAACTTAACGCCCGACAATTCAAAAAATTATAAATTATAAATATAAAACAAAAATATAATTTTTTCAATCGCTCCCTGCCCGGCTAATTTATATGTGTATATATATATATATATATATATATATATATATATATATATATATATATATATGTATGTGTATTGTATGTGTATGTGTGTATGTATTTGTATATGTATATATATATGTATATGTATGTGTATATATATATATATGTATTTGTATTTGTGTGCGTATCTTCTACTTGCGTGTATATGTATGTGTATATATATATGTATTTGTATTTGTGTGCGTATCTTCTACATGTGTCTTTATGTGTGTGTGTATTTTTTTTGTGTGTATGTGTTTTATTCACTTATTATAAATATCTCCCTTATAATTTTATTAATTTATTATTATTTGATTAACTTACTGATATTTCTATATTATTAAAATAAACCTGTAGCTTATAATTCATTAATTTATATTTTCCTTCTCTCTTAAATTAAAAAATTATTTATAAAATAATTTTCAGTTTCCTCCCCCCCTCCCAGCTAATTTATATTTATATTTATATATATATATATATATATATATATATATATATATATATATATATATATATGTGTATGTATATGTATATATGTATATGTATGTGTATGTGTGTGCATTTGTATGTATGTGTATTTGTATATATATATATGTTTATATATGTATATATGCGTGTATTTTTACGTATCTGTGTGTATGTGTGTATATGTGTGCATATATATATATGTATATGTTTATGTATATGTATGTATGTATGTATGTGTATATATGTATATATGTACTCAGGCATGTGCTCTTCCCCCATTTACGTATGTGCATTTACTGTACATATGTATGCGTGTGCTTGTATTTGTGTATGTGTGTTACTTATTACCATAAAAAAAAAATTTCCTTAATTTTATTAATCTATTATTTAAGTTACTTAATGAAGTTTTCACCCATTTTATTTTATTAAAATAAACCTGTAACATATAATTTCTACCTGCCCGGCTAATTTATTTATTCATTTATATATATATGTATGTGCGTGTGTGTATGCATGTTTTTGTGTATGTATATATGTATATATATATATATATATATATATATATATATATGTATATATATGTATGTATGTATGTATATGCATGTATATGTATGTATATGTGTTTATTTATTTTTATGTTTACGTATCTGTGGTTTTTGTATATATACTTAGGCATGTGTTCTCCCCCCATTGATGTGCCTCCGTACATTGTACAGGTGTACGCGTGTATGTGTATTTATGTGTGTGTGTATGTGTGCGTATTTTATTTACTTATCATTAACGATTATTTATTAATATTTTAATTTTTAATTTATTTTATTTACTTACTGATATTCTTACCTACCATTATACTATCAAAATAAACCTGTAAAGTATAATTCATTAATTTATTTTTCCTTTTCTTTTTCTTTCTATTTTATAAACAATAAATATCTTTCAATCTCTCCCCGCCCGGCTAAATCACTTTAAACCCCATTTTCAACCCGTTCCTTCACTAACATTAACTCTCCAGCCTGTTGCCATGTTGATCCTTTAAATTAACTGTTACTTATACCGTTATAAATAAGAGTAGCGTCTTTTAATTTTAAACCGTTATAAACTAAAAAAAAACGTATATAAGAATTTACACATAATTAATATTTAATTATAAACCCCTCTCTTATTGTATATACTCCTACTACTTAAAATTCCAACGTCCTCTCCCTACCACTCCCCCCTTCTTTTCTAACTCCCCTTCATCTACGATTTTTCCATTCTTATTTGATTTTATAACTTAGTCCATCTATGAATTCTGACGATGCTAGTGTGATTTTTCCTCTTTGAGGATTTTCCTCTAGCTGAAACAATTTGTAAACTCATTCTGGACTCACAGTAATAAATTTCCTATATATATATATATATATATATATATATATATATATATATATATATATATATATATATATATATAACTATTTTTTAATTATTTGATCTTTTCAGCTTTAAAAAATGTTGAAATTTTTATCGACCTCCATTTATTTTGTTTAGTTTTCCTAACATTAAATATGAGGGTGGAGGGCGTGAAAAAATGTTTCGAGTGTGTTCTTCTGTGAAGAGTGTTTTGGATGGCTAGTCGGCAGTAACGCGTTTTTGTTGGACTCGGCTGTTGAGTAAACAATTATTTATTTTTTCTGTGAAGAAAAAAATGTTGCTTTCCTGTGAAAATAATTTTTATTTTTGTAATTTTGAGAGGGGAATATTTGCGCCATGTGTCTAAATGGAGTCGAGTTGACCCATGTTGTTGTTGTTGTAATATGCGCAGTGCGCGTAAAAGGCAGGGAGTTGGTAATAGAAAAAGGTAGCATGAAAAACAGCGAAAGTCCAAACCAGATATTAGAATTTTTCGTACACTAAGAAAATGTTAACTGTTTTTGGAGGCTGGTGTTTTTTATATGTAGCTCGTGCGAGCCTTTTCTAGTCTCGCACAAAAACACGCATTCACATCTCAAGCCATATTTCTTGTCATATACATACGCGCACACAAAAATACGCGCACACAAACATATGCGCACACGTACATGTATTCACATTCGCGTATATACACTCACAGTCACGTGCATATACACATACGCTAACGTACGCACATGTACGTACATATACTCGCACACATACGCACACATGGACAACGTCACTTCCCCTTTGAAGGAAATCCACACATGCGCAAAAGACCACCGGAAACAACTATAAAAGCAAGAGGCATAAGCTGCTTCACTCTTTTCCGACTCGCCTTCCGAGCCGAACGGTCGACGGACCAACAGCCCCGTTTCGGGGCGCACGTGCCTGCGCGCCTCACGCCACCTGCTACTATGTGGGGCAAGAGCTAACAGACAGTACATACACTTTATATGTTTTCTCTCTCCATGAACTGGATTGACTTTCTCACTCTTTTTTCCCTTTTGCTTTGGTCCATCAACCAGACAAGTTCGCGTCCACAGCTAGTGGCTTGAAGGCATTTCCACGTGGACAAGTACTAACGTGCGCACAGCTTTACTGATGTCAACCCTCTATCTTTTTGTTTGTCTACACGCTGGACTGTTATTCCCATTTCGACTACATTACTCACTCCTTTTTCCACGTGCGGATATGAACACGTGTTACACCTAAAACATTCATTTTTCAACAGAAAATAAACAACATGTTTATTTTATTCAGCAATTGAGTTTTTGTTTCCTTCATTCCATTCGTTTCATTATTTTCTTTTGTAGCGAGTTAGGATATTTATATCCTGGCCCGCAACAAGCTGTTGTGAAAGAAAAGATGTTTTTTTTTGTTTGTTTCGAGGAAATGTATCCGGTTGAAATGTTTTATTTTTTCCGTGAAAATGTCGGAAGTATTTTTAGTGAAATGTATTTCCGCTAAAATGTGTTTAGCTTTGTTTATGTGACACGTGTTTTTGAAAATGTTTCAGCTTTTTTGTTTACCATGTTCGATGAGAATGTTTGTCTTTCTTCTCGGTGCAAAGAACGTTCGGTGGTAGTGTTCTAGTGGCTTCTCTATAATAAATAAGTGACGTTTGAAGATGTTTTCGTTTGTCAGTGTAAAGTGGCAGTTTTTTTTTATGCTCCTTTGTTTTGTTAGTGATGAGTATGCGGTCAAACCGAATTTTTGAAAGGAAAAAAAAATTTTCTTCGGCAATGTGAAGTGTAGCAATACTGAAAGTTTGTTTTTAGCATAATGAAAATAACACATAAACAGTTGACGCTTGCATTCTGGAGTCGGCGGATGCGACATAGCATGCGTCTGGTTTCAACTGGTCTTTATAAAAATATGCTACTCATTGTTAAATCTTAAATAAATTATATATATTTTTATAAAAATGCATTTGTTCGCTATTTTTGTATAAACGTTAAATTCGAGCATGCTGTTAAGGTTACGTATTCAGAGGTCACAAAAATATAGAATACAAAATGGAATGGGTTTGCATGTTCATATCACGTTGGAGTCACCAAATATAGAGATGAGACAACGCAATGGAGTTTCATTTTATATTAATAAACATCTTTATTTGCCATCATTTTTCATAATTTTTTGAATTCATACTAATTTCGACATGACATGTACATACGTAATAATGTTTTTATTGGAAATACATTTATCGAAATTCCATTATACTGCACAAGCATCACAAAGACATTAAAGAGTAAGTTATAACATAGACCCAGAAATCCAATTAAAACCAGTTTTATGAATATCTATATATCTATAAAAGTGAGAATGTGTGTGTGTGAGGACACCACTCAACCTATGTACTTAACGAATTTTTGATCTATAGACTTGAAATTTGGAATATAGGATATTCAGACATGTGGAAAACTTTTTAATCCATTTTCATCTGATAAAAAAGGGCTGCTAAGGAGTCAAAATTTAAAAATTGGTACGTGGAAGTCACTGGATTTTTATCTGTTGGCTAACTGTTTTACGAATGCACAAGCGTGAATAGTTCGTATTACAGATTATTTACGTTAAGAATAAGTAGTTTGGAAACACCTTTTAAAGATCGTGTCACAATGGTCTTATAGTACTATCGCTTCCCAGGGAGAGTTACTTGGTGGGGGAACGTCCTGGGAACGCAACCAGCTCCCCGGGGGAATAAACGATATCCAAACAATATCTAACGATAGCACACGGAAACATCAACACAACGGGCCGATATGTCGTCGGCTGTAACTGGCTGGCATTGGTCGCTTCTTGTCTTCATTGTGTTACATGATAAGGGCTGTCCCCTTTTCATGTAAGTATAAAAATAGAGAGATTAGTTAAAATGAAAATAAAATAAGAGAAAGCAGAAATCGAACCCTGGACATAAGTTTTAAAGAACAATAGGTTTAAATGGAATGTCCAGTAAATTGTTAATTCAGGAAATAAATAATAAATAAACTATTCAATTGTTAAAAGAATGTGGATAATAAAATATGGGTTAAATAAATTAGATATGTTGGTTGAATTCCTTTGTAAAAACATCAAACAAAAAAATAGGTTATTGGGAAATCATATGTCGCAAACGTGCAAAGTCGCGCATGTTGAAACACGTGAATTTTGCTCACGTGGCCGGGATGCATGGATTTCTCAATATAGGAAGTGAGAGTTAGTCAGTCAGAGAGACAGTCAGTGAGAAACTCAGGGAGAGTCTGGAGTTTGGAATTCGAACGTCTAGGAAGCGAGACGTCACTTTGAAACTAAAATGTGAAGCTTTGAATTCTTGATGAGGAAACCACGGCCGGTCGTGTGAAGAATAAACTCATCTGTGTTTTTATAAAACGTCGTCTTGTCTTATGATTCTTACAAAAAGGTAAAGTGAAAATTGTATTATATATTTGTGTTATAAAATGTCATTACATACACGTCTCGACATCTCATATCCACAATGTGAATCTACATCATGTCTACACAATGTCTGAACAGTGAACACTATCTCATCATTCTAAGAGCTTTCTTCTTCTACACGTCTAAGGAATGAACATTTAATATATAAGAATCTCTAATAACATGAACAATCTCTAATAACATGAACAATCTCTCTAAGTCTCTAAGATACAACATCGCTTATAATAAGACCCTTTAATGAAACTAAATATAACATAAAAATAATTTGGTGTACGTGACTAGTCCACTCATGCATGGGTGGGTTAAAAAAAAAAAAAAAGAAACTGGCGTTACCACGAAAAAAAAAACACAACGTTTACTAGACGATCACAGAATGCGAAAAAGAAAAAGAAACACAACGTTTTAAAAGGATCCAAGATAATGAAAAAAATAAATAAATAAATAATACCACGGAAAAAAAAATTACACGATCACAGAAATGCGAACAAAAAAAAGCACAAAAAAAATTGAACACACACGCACACAGAGAACAAAATATACAAGAAATATTAAAAAAAAAGAAAAGGCCGATATGCCGTAAAAGAAATCCGTAGTAATGAATAAATAGTAGTAAACACAAGTCACCGTGCATAATTCATTGAAATGAATTCTTTTGTTTATGTAGAACAGAAATATTAAAAAAAAAAAGAAAAGGCCGATATGCCGTAAAAGAAATCCGTAGTAATTAATGGAAATATAGTAAACAAGTCACCATGCATAATTCATTGATAAATGTATTGGTTTGTTAAAACACACACACACACACACACACACACACACACATACACGCAAATGCAGAGATTGGGGTCACCCATCATTGTTTTGAAATTTGTATGGAGTGTCAATTAGAAAATTTGTGTCAATATGAAATCGTTTGGACGAATTGTTGAATTTAATCTGTCAATCAAACAGGAATTTTTCAAAGGTCGCATGTAGTCTCTGAAACAGCGTGTAAATTCTGTTTGGAAAGGCATTTTTGTGTTCATAGTTGAACTTTTCGGCTTTTTGTGTGTTCATTTGTTTTGCTTTTGAAAAAAAAAAAGGGATAATTGTTTTGGACGGACTTTGTTGAATTGTTATTTGTTACAGATAATTTTTTTTTTTGTTGAAAAAAGTTATAACTGTTGATCATAGTTTTGTGTAAATCATAGTTAAATGTATTAAGGTATTTTTTTTTTGAAAATATTTTATGATGTTAAACAAATATTGTAAATTGTCTTAAATGTATGTAAATTTTATTGATTTTCACAGCAAGAATTCAAAGTCAGCAGTAAATATACATTAGATTTAAACAGTCTAGGAGAAAATAAAACTAGTTAAGACGTATGGTTGGCTTACAGATTCAGTTAGAATTTTAGAAGGGGGACAAGAATTAAAATTACGTAAACGGGTATTTGGAGAGTTTTTAGGTGTGATAAGCCGTAAGAAAGATGTTTTTTTAGCAATTGGTTTTTGTTGTTTTTTTTTAGAGATCCTAAAAATTTTTCTCCAAGAAAAGTGACTTGGTAGGGATTGATAAGCACAAGATGTGCCCCTATACGAAAAATTTTGGAACCTGGTTAATTAAGTGCTTAAAATAAGCTGGTTGCATGTAACGACTCCAAGCAAGTGGTAAGACTTGGCTTAATTAATAAACAGGCGTTGGAAAGAATACGAAAATTCTTAAGGGGACCAGTAAACCAAGGATAGGTAGTCCCGAGGCAATCACATATAGCTTAATGAAGTAAGAGACAGGCAAAAATATGCCGTAGATTACGTAAGAAAGATATAACCTTGTATTTTTTTTTTAGAGACGCATGAATGTGGGATATATCAGCTGGATCTTAGAGGCTGGTGAGAGAAAAGAAAAATCACAAAAAAATTGGGCTATTAGATAAAATTTAGAGCGCAATTAAAGTGTTGGGCGCGAAAGGTGTTAGTTAGTTAGTGGTGATATTTCTAAATCCTCGTCAAAGTTTCAAGAATCCAAGCAAGGAAATCCAAGTGAATCCGTATGAGAGAAAAAAAAGGTATATCTTAAACTTCTGAAGCCAACCGCAAAGATTTAAGTATATGAGCTTTGGTATGTCCCGTATAAGATAGTTATAGAATAAAAAACAAAGCCATACTTGATAAGACTAACCATGCGGAAAGAATTGATCAGGACACTTTTGGGATGAAGGAAGTCGTCCATTTCGAGGGAGGTGGAAAACCTCTAGTCTGCGGCATATGGGTGGCTGGAAAATAGCTGATGTGAATCATAGGTAAAGACCCTACACCCAAAAAAGTAAATGCCAAGAAGATCAGAAAGGTTCTGATCTTATAAAAAAATAAATAATTGTGAAGTCGGCCATGGAGGGCTGACTGAAAGAGATTTTTTTTTGTTTGTTTTAGCCTGATCTTTCTAGCCGTGTGGTTGTGTAGATGTAAAAATAAAAAATGTACTAAATTTAAAAATGCATACATTTTTTTTTGTGAAATATGGAAGGGAGGGATGTTACGTGATAAGGGCTGTCCCCTTTTCATGTAAGTATAAAAATAGAGAGATTAGTTAAAATGAAAATAAAATAAGAGAAAGCAGAAATCGAACTCTGGACATAAGTTTTAAAGAACAATAGGTTTAAATGGAATGTCCAGTAAATTGTTAATTCGGGAAATAAATAATAAATAAACTATTCAATTGTTAAAAGAATGTGGATAATAAAATATGGGTTAAATAAATTAGATATGTAGGTTGAATTCCTTTGTAAAAACATCAAACAAAAAAATAGGTTATTGGGAAATCATATGTCGCAAACGTGCAAAGTCGCGCATGCTGAAACACGTGAATTTTGCTCACGTGGCCGGGATGCATGGATTTCTCAATATAGGAAGTGAGAGTTAGTCAGTCAGAGAGACAGTCAGTGAGAAACTCAGGGAGAGTCTGGAGTTTGGAATTCAAACGTCTAGGAAGCGAGACGTCACTTTGAAACTAAAATGTGAAGCTTTGAATTCTTGATGAGGAAACCACGGCCAGTCGTGTGAAGAATAAACTCATCTGTGTTTTTATAAAACGTCGTCTTGTCTTATGATTCTTACAAAAAATTAAAGTGAAAATTGTATTATATATTTGTGTTATAAAATGTCATTACATACACGTCTCGACATCTCATATCCACAATGTGAATCTACATCATGTCTACACAATGTCTGAACAGTGAACACTATCTCATCATTCTAAGAGCTTTCTTCTTCTACACGTCTAAGGAATGAACATTTAATATATAAGGATCTCTAATAACATGAACAATCTCTAATAACATGAACAATCTCTCTAAATCTCTAAGATACAACATCACTTATAATAAGACCCTTTAATGAAACAAAATATAACAATTGCGTCGTTATAGGCATCTTTCCATCGTCACCATTAATGGCATGCTGAAATTTAACGCTTATACAAAAATAGCGAACAAATGCATTTTTATAAAAAATATAATTTATTTAAGATTTAACAATGAGGAGCATATTTTTATAAAGACCAGTTGAAACCAGATGCATGCTATGTCGCGTCCGCCAACTCCAGAATGCAAGCGTCAACTGTTTTAAACAATGATATCATATTTAATTCTCTCTTTCTTCATTGAAAGAGGGAAAAAGGGAGTGAAAGAGAGAGAGAGAGAGAGAGAGAGAGAGAGAGTGTGTGTGTGTGTGTGAGAGAGAGAGAGAGAGAAAGAGAGAGAGAGAGAGAGAGAGAGAGAGAGAGAGAGAGAGGAACATTCATATATAACGTTTAAACATTGTTTTGTTTTTGTATCCATGAGTTCTTTCGGGTTTGACCTTTCGAATTCTAAGGCCTTATATCGTTTTGCCTTGGTTCAATATTATAAACAAACTGTCATTCTTGGCTTACCAGTCATACCAGAACATTTTCCAAGTCACAAACACCTGCTTAAAACACCTGCACCTCACAAGTGCAGATCAAGTTAGGCACAAGGTTCATTAATGTAGAAGCACCCAGCTCCCTCAAAAGGGGCTACGTCATTGTGCCACACTAATGGTTATCATACTTGATTCACTGTCTTTAGGTTTTGGTTTCTCAGCTCAATTATTTTTTTGTTTTACTGATAAGAAGTGAACTGTTTAGAAAAAAACATAATACTTGCATGCACATATCTCAGTTTTCGTATGAATTAAAATATAATATTTATGTGTATTATGTGATGCCGGGCGACCTGCTAGTAAAAAAATAAAAGTTTTTGCTTTCGTCTCCCAAAGCTCGGTTAACTTTTCCTGCCTCCATATCCAATTCTCTTATTCTATGTATCTAAAATGTTTTAAAAACTTTAATTTTCTATGTTTATTGCTTTTAGCAAATAAGGTGCAAACCAATAAAAACATTTGCTAATATTTTTCCTCTGAGGAGATGAAAAAGCATAAAAAAAACTCATGGGTTAAGGAAATAGATTTATTCAATGGAATTCTTTGTTTTCAAGCAATAAAAAATTCTGTATTTGAAGATTAACTTTTTCAAATCATAAAATTTAAATACATATATATATGTATATATATATATATATATATATATGCTTGTGATGCCATCAGCTAGAATCGAAACCAAAAAATTTAGCTATTTACTACCATCTGAGTACACAATACATGCATATGAAAACTTGACAAATTAACACAGTTAAACGTATAAATGTATATTTGCGCATGTGTAGAGCACACACGTTATGTCGAACTACACTTGCCAAGTTCCAATTTTTTAAATTTTGACCCCTTAGCAACTATTTTTTCCTGCAAAAAACCCAAAGAAACTATGTACATTCACCATATTTGCAAGGATGGTGAATAAACACATACATATGTACATAAACACATACATACGTACATAAATAAACACATACATATGTACATAAATAAACACATACATACGTACATAAACACATACATATGTACATAAATCAACACATACATATGTACATAAATAAACACATACATATGTACATAAATAAACACATACATATGTACATAAATAAACGCATACATATGTACATAAATAAACACATACATATGTACATAAATAAACACATACATATGTACATAAATAAACACATACATACGTACATAAATAAACACATACATACGTACATAAATAAACACATACATACGTACATAAACACATACATATGTACATAAATAAACACATACATACGTACATAAATAAACACATACATACGTACATAAACACATACATATGTACATAAATAAACACATACATACGTACATAAATACATACATATGTACATAAATAAACATAAGCAACCTTAGAAGTGAATGTCCCCAATGATGCTGGATTAAACAGATCTCAGGGGAAAACGGTAATGAAATAAGGTCTTATGTATGACATGAAAAGAAGCTGGAATCTTAGGAAGATCTCTATCATTTTTGTAATTATATGAGAAACCGGACTCATGAAAAAAGAATTTTAAAAACTACTACATATACTAACAATTACGTTTAAAGAGATGATGAGAATCTTAAAAAGATCTCTCGGTTGGAATGTACAAGATAGCGTGTGACAGCTAGAACAAAATAAAAAAATTAAAAGTGTATGTGAGAAATATATATATATATATATATATATATATATATATATATATATATATATATAGAGAGAGAGAGAGAGAGAGAGACACACACACACACACACACACACACACACACACACACACACACACACACACACACACACACACACACACTCAAAATAATTCCAACAGAGCTTAACAATTACATGGATAATTCTCTTTCAGCAAAAACAGTTCTCCAAGAGCTTCACAAGATTCGAATTTCAGGGGAGGGTTGCTATCAGAAAACCATTGCTTTTAATTGTTTTTCTGTTATTTTATCCAACCCTGTACACTATCGAGCCCCACCCTCTTCCAAAGTTTGGTTGTGATAATCACGTTAGATGACAGCATTTCAGTGGTGAATTCAAAACCCTAAAAAGCGTTAAAAAAAAAAAAAGTAGACGTTATAAATCAATACATTTTTATTTTCATAAAAAATGTCGGCAAAAAAGTTTATAACAAAAAATCGTATTGAAATAGTTTACTTCAAAAACTTCCACATCAGTTTGTTAACCACGGCTGGTTGGTCAAGCTGGACAAAATGGGATGCGTTTTCCACAAACTTTATGCAGAGATTGTTGACGTATTTTCCACAGGCAGGTGCCATGTCTTTCTCAAGATAGGTGTCTTTGATACCCCATACAATTAGGACAGGCATCTGGAGAAATTCCTTTGGAGGTTGCAAGGATTCCTCATAGAGGGACGCCCGATAATAGTTAATAGCACCTGTCAAGGCACCTGGAAGAAGAGAAAATATACATCTCAATATTAATGACATTCTGTGACCACTTCTCGTGTGTCTGTATGTATGCGTGCATGCGTTTCTTGCTTTTATGTGACTTATCTATGAGTTTTTTTCTATTTACTATTAATTGAATATTCATTAAAACAAGAAAATGTGATAGAGAAAACAATTTTTTTTCATTCATATCCTAAAAAAATAAAAAATAAAATTATGAAATTCAATCTGTCAGAGTTCGTTTCAGTAAGCCATAATAAATCAACAATTTTAATCTTTTGTTAATAATTAAAAAAAAATAAATATAAAATAAAAGCAAAGTTTTAAAACTTTTTGCCTGGTGGAATTTGTAATTCTTCATGTAACGGGAACATATCTGCAAAATATTATTGTATAAAAATTTAAAAAATAAAAATAAAATAAATACTTGTTATTGAGCACTTTCATATAAACACATTAAGGATTCACTGGATTATACCCTGTGGTCATAAACATACCTTGATTATATCTGAGATCCGAAAGTCCTTAACCCTTTGTGATTGTCTCTTGGGCAAGAATAATCTGGTTGCGTCTACCCCTATTCTGGCTTCAGGTTGGTTTGGTTGGTTTTGTTTTACAGCATATCAAGAATATGTTTTTTTTTCAAGTCGGTTTCTATTTAACCCATAGTTGGGACCCTAACAGGTACTACCACTCCAGGTCAGAGTGGACCTGGGAGCAATCACAATTAAGCGGTGGCTCCACACACCCCAAAGCCCGCAAGCTGGGGCCTCACCATCGGATATAGTTTAAGGTCATATCCAGGACCATTCTGGCTTCAGAGCACATACAGCACTTGGTATTACCCATTTTAGTACTATTCAAACTCAATGCCACTTAACTTTGGTGATCTAACTGAAAACTGGTGTGTCAACGTGATTATACTGTATATAACTGGATTATGTGAAAGTTGCTAAAAAAAAAATCACTGGTCAGAAGAAAAAAAAATATGACTGTTATGCTGTGATATTATGAGTGTACCCACCCCAAGTGCTGAGAATTAAAAGAAAAAAGGAAAGGAAAAAAAAAACATAAAAGAAATAGCAAATAGGGTTTATCACTAGACAATAGACAGTATGATAGACAAAAGAAATAAGCTGATTGGTCAGAGTGACGGTAACAATGGACCTGAGATATATTTAGATTTGGTTTTCGGGTACTTTAGGATTGACAATGAGTTTTATGACACTCGGGAGTGGCTATGGATTAACGACAGAAGGTACAGTTTACAGGCAGTCATGAATTGAACTTACGAAATGGATAGTTGTGAGTCAAAATGGACCTTTAGTTGGACTTTGAAGTCAATTGGAATTAGAACACAGTTGAAAAGGAATCGTGACTCTGAGCAAATTAGAAAATGAACTGATCAGCTAACTGACGGAAACGGCCTCCACAGTAGATATAATAGTGGGCCTTAGCATATAGAGAGTTAATGATGTCGCACACCTAGCATTCAGGTGATATATCTGTGAAGTGTCAGAGTTTGTGTTTTCCTTTTATTTTCCTGTTATATTTTTGCAGTTCTGAACCCGTGAATCCCATTAATGGCTGCCAGTGTGAGAAATGATGATGATACAGCCATAAATGGATAAGATGAATGAAAAATAGACTTTATCAACAGATAATAGATAGGAATTTCTTCTTTACTGCAGATAAAAAAGATCCAAGAGCAAGGTTTAAATTAGGGTGTGATGAACTGCAGTAACAAAAATGACAAAACAATAGATAGAGATATATTAACATTTGGTTGTGAATATTTTAGAATTGACAAAGAGTTTTATGGCTTTGTTTGGTGACTATGGGGTGTGATTGTCAATGAGGTTTTAATGACAATAAAAATGATTTACAGACGAAAAAAGTCCAATTTAGTACAATAAGAGTTGAGTTAAATGCTTAGAGACAGTTTAACTTAACCACAGTTGGTGTTTGAATGCAGAAAAAAGTAGACCATAGCTTGGGCCAGGTCTGGAAAGCTTTAGAATCGACAAGGAGGTTTATGACCTTGTTGAGTGAAGGTCAATAAGGTTTTTACAATTACAACATTTTATGAAAACAGAAAAGGTTTACATACGAAAAATGTCCCGTTTACAACAATAAGAGTTGAGTTAGACGCTTAGAGATAGTTGATTTTAACAAGAGTTGGAGTTCAGATGCAGAATAAAACAGATTGTTGCTTGGGCCAGGTTTGGAAAGCTTTTAGAGATGGAGGCGAACTGACAGCAACTAACTGACATGGACTCGACAGAACATACATGTGGAGTAGGGTTTAAAGGGTCGATGGGAACACACACACACACCCATAGTCTAACCTATATATGTGTAAAACATCAGAGTCTGTGTTTTTTTTATTTTTTTATTTTTACACTTATGAGCACGGTTACCAATGTGGAAAATATGACAACATATCAAACAAGATAAGATGAATGAAAAATTCCCAGCACACGACATTGTGGCTGGCAACATCAACATGTTGGTGGGACAAGATGGTGTCATCATGTCCAATTGGATAAAGAGTCCAAGAAAGAAATGATCTTATTTTCTTTTTACCTTTTTGTCCGAACGCATATTTATAAATTTCAACGTCATCTTTATTTATGTTTTCTGCTCTCACTCCCGTTTTGCTTGTGAATATCTTTTCCAATGCCTGGAAGTCATTTTGAGACATCAGGTATTCCGGAAGATAGGGAATGTGGAAATAAAAAATGTACCTGAAATAACAAGAATTAAAATTTAAAAAAATTGAAATAAAAAGGAAAGGAATTTGATTCACTTATTTTATGGTATATCAACCCACTTTGAGTCACTTAAAAAAAAAAAAAAAGGAAAAAAGAAGCAACGCTTCTTAATGATTGTGTATGAGTAGTTGAACACAAGTAACTGTTTTACCCATATATGGAGGTCGGAATCAAAAATGATGGATTCATATCTCTCCTTCGACAGTATCTAAATGAATAAATACAAAAGTTTGTTTCTTCATTTATTACTTATATCAACATTAAAATGGCTCACTTATTTAAAACAATAAAACAAATCCTATGAAATTTTGTATATAGACAGTAAAAACCCAAACGTATGTGAAATTCAATATAAAATGATCTCCATTTTCTAGGTCATTCTAGTTTTTTAAGGGCAGTTAATCTCCCCCTAAAGAGAAAAAAATGGGGGGGGGGAGCTTGTAATTTAATTAAGGTAAAAGGCGAAATTAAGTGAGAAGGAAAAAGAATTATTTTCCTCATCATGCGAATAGTAAATTCGGTTGAAAAGCGGCTTGACTTTGTAACTAGTACAGGTCACCTAAGGTCAGTAGATATTTTTTCCAGAGTTTTGGTGGTTAGAGAGGAGTCTTTTCTTTTCTGAGTTGCAGGAAAGGGAAGAGAGAAACAGATGATCTAATAATTTAATAGTGAGAGAGGGGAGCCTCCCCCTCCTGAAGTAACAGAGGGAGTAGCCTGGAGAGAACCAGGCAGAGCCAGATTGCCTTGCTGGATTCTCGCCACAATATAGTCAGCTGCATTTTCTAACCAAGACCCTCCATTTTACTCGCACAGAGAGTCCAGGTTGCTAAAAAGACCCTAGACTTACGGTTGATATCATCAAACTAAAATCACCCAGAATTTGAGATGAGCCAAAATGACTTTAAGTTCATTTAACTGGCGTTGAAGATGGAAACTTTTAGCAAATAAGTTGTTTAATTGTGATATGTAATTATGATATGTAATTATGATATCTAATTATGATATGTATTCTCTGTTTTATTAGATGCAAATGTTAATATCGTTTATATTTATTTCAGTTTTTAATTTATATTTTTTATTTGATTGCTTTATTTAATAGATTTTCACATCCATGAATGTCCTCATTATATCTAGCAAGTTGATTTTAAATATAGCATAAATAGATTCGACAATTCTTATTATTTTCAGTTAGTGAGAGGGGAATCTATCACCAAACTTTCCCTTATAAACACGTCAATTGGACTTATATAAGTACAATACTTAATATTATCATTTTTTTTCTTAATGAAGAGTAAACAATGCACTGTGGATGAGTTATCGGCAGCTCCCGTTACTCTCGCTTCTCCTAATTTGTCCCTCAGTCCTCATTTTTAATTAGTGATTTTTCTGACAAAGGGAGAAGAAAAAGCTGTATTCTAGGTTGGCAATATTTTGCGTGAACAGTCACCAGAGATGGCGGAAATTTTCTGTTTCTATGTCTAACTGTAGCCATGTCACTAATAAGAGTGTTGGAGGTAAAAGTTTTATCTGGGCTGACGTTATAAAAAAATATATAATTTATTTAACAGTTAATAAGTAGGAAGCATATTTAGTCGACCCATTGCGTAAACACCAAACTACTATATCCCACACGTATGGGGTGCAAGCTTCAACTGTTTTAAAACAATCAAATTATATTTAATTCTCTCTTTCTTCATTGAAAGAGAGATAAGGAGGAGTGAAAGAGAGAAATAGAGAGAGAGAGAGAGAGAGAGAGAGAGAGAGAGAGAGAGAGAGAGGAACATTCATACATAACGTTTAAACATTGTTTTGTTTTTGTATCTATGAGTTCTTTCGGGTTTGATCTTTCAAATTCTAAGGTCTTATATCGTTTTGCCTTGATTTCATATTATAAATAAACTGCCATTCTTGGCTTGAGTCATACCAGAACATTTTCAAAATCACAAACACCTGCTTAACACATCTGCCCCTCACAAGTACAGACAAGTTAGGCACAAGGTTCATTAATGTAGAAGCACCTAGCTCTCCCAAAAGGGGCGCTCTCCATTGTGCCACACCATGCCTCCTTCTCCAACATCAGAGGTTTACGTTCCAACCTTCCAGAGGTCGAAATGCAATTACAGGAGACTAAACCAGACCTATTATTCCTAAGCAAAACTGGCATTAGACCGGCTATTTCCTTAGATGAGTTTGTAATTAAAGGATATTCTAACTTAACATCCAAATCTGAACCCCAAGATCGCCATGGGCATGGACTTTGTGTCTACATTAAGGATGGCTTTCCATGTGGTGGAGACATCTCCAGAGAAGACCCTAAATTTTCCTATATGTGATTCCAGGTTGCACTTGCTCACACTACTGCATTTATATTTGCCCTCTATCGCCCCACAACAGTGGAGTTACTATCTTTAAGAGCATATCTGAAAAAATTGACAACATCCTGTCTGCTCATCCTTCGACTAACATTCACGTCTATGGAGACTTCAATGTTCACAATGTGGAATAGTACAGTATATCGATACTCTATGGCTGACTGGGATAGCTTCCGTACATTTATATCAGATCTACCTCTGTGTTCCATGTTTAAACAGGATGTATCCTCTATAGTATTCAGACCTGACCAAACGGTTAATTGTAGGTGTACACCGTTTCATAACCTTGAAAAAATTCCAGCAAAAACTGAACAGCCAACCGTGGTTTTCTCCAGAATGTGCTGCTGCCATTGTGCACAGAAATCACTTTTTCCAATTGCTTCCAACATAACAGATGTACTGAGACTAAAGCCGCTTTCAGGACTGTCAGCAACTACTGTAAAAGAGTAATAAAGAATGCGAGAGAGTTGTATGCTCAATCCGTTAAGCCCAAAATGGCTGAGCAGCGGCTTGGTTCCCACCAGTTTTGGCAAATAGCAAACAGAATCCTGAACAGAAGCGTGTTCTCTATCCCAACAATCATCAATGGACCTGACTTAATCTCATCATCAGCAGACAAAGCCAAACCCTTTGCTAAGAACTTTGCAGCTAATTCTACTCTATGCGGCCAAGGGCGCCAACACCCTGTATTTCCTCCTGTATCAGAAAACACGCTATGCAATATACAAATATCTGTGCATGATGTTGCCAAGCTAATCAAAAACCTTGATTCCACTAATGCAACTGGCCCTGACATCATTCTAATTATAGTGCTGAAGAAGTTTCAACCAGAACTAACTCCCATACTTACAAAGCTGCTTAAGTGTTGTCTTAAGGAGAACTGCTTCTTACACCCTGGAAAATCTCATCAATATGCTCTGTATTTAAGAATTCAGGTGATCGGTCATCTCCCTCTCAGTACAGACCAATAAGTCTCCTGTGCATCATGAGTAAGCTACAGGAATCTGTGTTAAATAGAGAAGTAGTCAACCACTTTAGCAAAAATAACCTTCTTAGTAACATGCAAAGTGTTTCCATTCTGCTAGATCTACAGCAGATGTGCTAACGTTATATCTCATAGGATTAGCAAATCTCTCGATGGAGGCTTCCTTTCTAGGGCAATTGATCTTGACATATCAAAGACCTTTGATAGGGTATAGCATAAAGGTCTACTTCACAAGATCTCCAGCTATGGTATAGCTGGAAATGTCTTTTCAATTATTAAATTATTTCTCTCTAATAGGTTCATAAGAGTAGTAGTTGATGGGCAGAAATCAGAAGCTCATAGTATTAATGCCAGGGTCCCTCCTGGGTCCAACTCTCTGCCTGATCTACATCAATGATCTTCTAAATCACATCCTTAGATCATTCGTAGAAATTTTTGCTGATGACACTACCATCTATGGCAGCACATCAAATGACCAAGTTCTTTCTGATTCTCTCTCCTCTGATCTTGAGCATGTGGTACAATGGGGAAAGATGTGGCTGGTTAATTTTAATGCATCTAAAACCAAGCTTCTATCTTTACATCATCAATGCTCTGATCCCCATCTGGCATCAATTGAAATAAATGGCTCTCGTGTTGGAGAGGTTCCATGTCTTGACAGGCTTCTGGGCTTGACCTTTATTCCTGATCTGAAATGGAACACATTGCCAAGGTCGTTGGAAAAATGGTGGGATCCTTCTATCAATCCAGTAGATATCTCACTGCTAATGCAATTCTCTACCTATATAAGAGCCAGGTACGTTCAAGGATGGGGTATTGTTGCCACATCTAGGCAGGAGCTGCTAGAAAGTACTTATCCTGCATTGACAGAGTTCAAAATAGACTTTGTAGCCTCGTAGGGGGATGCCTTTTTTCTTCCCTGCAACCTTTTTCTCACAGAAGAGACGTTGCAAGCCTGTCTCTGCTTTATCGTTATTTTCATGGCAAAACAAGATAATGTATGATGCACGAGAGATACAAGCAGCCTTTTTGGGGTCAAAATAGCTGACCATTTTCAAATTAGAAAGAATTTTTCCCGTTTTCGTGGCCAATGGATTTTAATTGCAAACATTCAAGACACAGAGAAAAAAAACCCTAGCTATTTTTAGAACACATCTGTCAGAGAAAAGAAAAGATTTTAAACTTCGAAATGAATATGATTAAAATGTTGAGAATTTAAGCCAAGAACAATTAAAAAGTACAATACACATGTTTGCGATGTTTAGAACCAGTGGATTTCAGAAAATGAAATAAATGAAAAATTGCTTATTGTGCGAATAATATATATATATATATATATATAATTAATATATCCACAGATGCAGGGACTCGTGTGTATATCTATAAAAGTGAACGTGTCTGTCTGTCTGTCTGTCTGTGTACATTTTCCTTCGCAATAACTTTGTCAATTTTCAGTCTACAGACACGAAATTTGATATACAGGGTACTGAGATTTGGGAAAATCTATGTGATTGGTTTTCGGCCAGAAATTTGGCTGTTAAGGGGTCAAAATTCAATGATTTGACCCTTGACCTTTGAGAACTCTACCAAACTCCTCCCACAATTTGGAGTCTAAACACTTGAAATTTTAGATATAGGTTCCTTGGACATGGATCTAACTTAATAACTCGATTTGAACCCAAAACAATAAATTTTAAGGGTCATAATAGGGGTCAAAGTTAAAAAAAATTGATCGTTTTTTTGTTTTTTTTTGCTCAGCATACACCTCCAAACACCCGGACAATGCCGGCTGAAATGCAAGTATATATATATATGTATATATATATTGTTTTTAAAATATAATTATCCACTGACACATGTTTCGTCATCTACGACTAATCAGAGTGGCTAAATATTTAGCAAGATTCGAAATCGGTCACTCATGGTAAGGAGCCTAAACTCATACCACTGGACCATCTTGCACAACTGTTTGGATATATCGCGATTTATGTAGATGCTATTTGTTTTTTTATTGTTTTTGTTTTTGCAATACTTCTTGAACGAATTCAATTATTTATACGAAAGTGAATTTTTATCTAAATGCGAGTTGGGAATAATTTTCCTTTTGACCAATTTGGTACCCCCAAATGGAGAGCGGCATATGTATTGTTTTTAAAATATAATTATCCACTGACACATGTTTCGTCGTCTATGACTCATCAGAGTGGCTGAATCTAGCGAGATCTACATAAATTGCGATATATCCAAACAGTCGTTCAAGATGGTCCAGTAGTAAGAGTTTAGGCTTCTTACCATGAGGTCCCGATTTCGAATTTTGTTAGATTCAGCCACTCTGATGAGTCGTAGATGACGAAACACGTGTCAGTGGATAATTATATTTAAAAAAAAATATATATGCTGCTCCCCATTTGGCGGTACCAAATTGGTTAAAGGGAAAATTATTCCCAACTCGCATTTAGGTAAAAATGCACTTTCGTATAAATAACTGAATTCATTAAAAAAGCATCGCAAAAACAGAAAAAAAAAAAACAAATAAAATAGTATCTATCCATATATGTATGTTTGTGTGTGTTTGATTCCAATCAAGTAGAGAATTTCTTCACACAATTTAAAAGAGGTTTATTTAAAAAAAAAAAAACGACTTACGCAGATTTTTTAACTTGTGACAAATTAGCACGCAAGTGATCTCGAAAGACAAGCGGATGAGGGCAGTTCATAATTATTAACTTTGAAATCTTTTCTGGAAAAAGCTCTGCAGTTATCCAGGCAACAATACCTCCCCAATCATGACCAACCAAAATACAATTCTTATAACCTAAACACAGGAAAAGAAAAACAATAAAAAAAAAACAATAGCAAGAGTTTATTCTTACTGAAAAAGCATAGTTTTACAAACTCTTTTTCATCCCAAGCAAGGGGTATTGCTGCTTGGAATCGTATCTACCAGGGGACTATGGGGAGTTAAGCAGTGAAATGTCTGTTCATATTATATTTAAAGTTTTGCAGGTTAGTACAATCAAATAAGCAAGAAACAGGGAGGGAATTCCAAACACTATTAGCCCGAGCAAAGAAACTATTGGTATAAAAAATTTTCCGGAATCTAGGGACCTCAACAGTGAAGGGGTGCGATTTTGCTGCTTGTTGGGTTACTTGAGAGTATGTACGTCGATGGGGGGCACAAGTGTTATGGGTCCATCAGAGCACATTCCATTAAAGTACTTTTAAAAAAGGCACACAGATGCAACATTGAAGTGATGGGACAGATGTTTGAGCTTGGCTGGTAGTGTGGAACCTATTAAATTTGAGACTCATTTTTGGACCCTGTCTAAGAATGAGAAGCTAGTGGTAGATGCACCAGCCAAGATGTGTATGGCTGAATTGTGCCTTTGTAAAGATATAGGATTCTTTCTAGTACAAGTAGTTTTCTAGCATGGTAGAAGGAGCCCACCTTCTTTGCAGCAGCCTTAGCAATGTCCTCAATGTATTTAATTCATATACATGTAAAATTTGATCATATTTCCATGTTTACTTCAAAGGAATTTCAATGATCAGAATTTCTAAGAACTGCCCATTTGTGAATATTACCATGAGACTGCTTCCCTGCAGACTACAATATGGTCGTCTTAAAATTCAATATTCACAAATACTTGTACAATCATCCTTTTAAGCAATCAAATTTTGTTCATTCCATTAATTGTTTTATGTCCTCTCATAATATGATTCATCAACCAGAAGTTGTACGTAGGAGGATGTCAACAACTCCCTGAAAGAGCTGAAAACGAAAAAACAACAACCTAATGTCATCATCTCCTCTGACGAGAATATACATACAATATTTGGAGGAAGTCTGTTCAACCCACCTAGGAAGAGTGTATGGTACATCAACCAACTAACAATCTCATTAACACTTATCCTTAAGTTACTTTTAGCCTTGAGGAGTCGTAACTCATTAAAATGAAAAATAATATTTTAATTACATACCCAGAGCTCCGATGACTTCGGCAACATCCTTTGCAAGTTTTGATTTTATATAATTGCGTCTTCCTTTTGGTTTATCGGACAAAGAATAACCTCTTTGATCAATCGCCACAACTCTGAAGAATAAAGATGCAATTATATTCAGACACAGGTGTGTAAAAATCGGATTCAATTTGAAAATTTTCACTTATGTTTAACATTATATAAGAGAATGGGAAATTCCAAATATGATAAATGTGTAGAGGAAGTTGAATCAAGTGAGGAAGTCTATGGTGACATGTAGGGAGGAAAATCTTTCTCCTTGCCAGAAAAGCTGATTGTGTTTACATAGTGTTTTTTTTTACTCCATCTTTGTTTACCAACGAATTCTTGAGCACTTCCACGCGTGCTCATCACAGGAGGAAATCTATTCAACCCGCCTAGGGAGAGTGCTACTTTGGTATGGTACATCAATCAACTGACAATCTCATTAACACTTATACTCAAGTGACTTTTGGCCTGAGGAGTCATGACTCATTAAAATAATATTTTAATTACATACCCAGGGCTCCAATGACTTCGGCAACATCATTTGCAAGTTTTGATTTTATATTTAGACACAGGTGTGTAAAAATCGGAATAAATTTGAAAATTTTTACTTATGTTTAAAATTACATAAAAGAATGGAAAATTCCAAATAAGATAAATGTGTAGAGGAAGTTGAATCATGTGAGAAAGTTTCAGGTGACATGTAGGGAGGAAAATTTTTCTCTTTGGCAAATAAGCTGATGCTGTTTACATGTATTCGTAACACCAAAGTATTCATGTACCAAGTCGATGGTAACAGATTTAAGAACCTGCTAGTCTGTCTCGGGCTGATATTCTCCATTGGTTTGAAAAAAGATAAAAAAAAATGGTTATTTAGTTTTACCCCAAATCGAGTGCCAGTGTTAAACTTCAAATTAATAATATTGATCTGCTTTGGTTATTTTGTCACTTACTTCGCCTGAAGGCAAAGTATAAGACTTGCTCGAACACCACGTGTATGGTGTGAACTGAATTCAGTATCGGTAAGTTATGCCTCAAAAAGCGTGGGAGTCAACAACAGGGCTTGCCCAACGTGCACACTCCAAGATATAATCTGATTGGATGTATGGCCGTCATTTGAATGTCTAGTGATAAGATGATGACATTGGTTATAGAAGCGGGTATTGGTTACCACAAGGCAAAAAATAAAAACGAGCAAAAAAAAAAAAAAAAAAAAAAATAAATAAATAAATAAAAGAGCAAAAAAGGAAAAGAGAACAAAAAGAAAAAAGAGCAAAAAAGAAAAGAAAATAAAGCAAAAAGAAAAGAGAGCAAAACAAAAAGAAAGAGAGCAAAGAAAAGAAAGAAAGAAAAAAGAAAAAAGAGCAGTAAAAACGTAAAATAAGAAAAGGCAAAAAAATACAACGAAAAGTGAACAAAAAAATGAGCAAAAAAAAAGAAAAGAGAGCAAAAAAAAAAAAAAAAAGAAAATAGAGCAAAGGAAAGAAAAAAAGAGCCCCCCCCCAAAAAAAAACCCCGTAAAATAAGAAAAGGCAAAAAGAGAGTAAAAAAAGTAAAAAACAAAAAAGAGGGAAAAACTTTTTTTTTTAAGTGAAAAAAAATAAAATAAAATAAAACAAAAAGCGAAATAAGTAAAAATAAAAACACTTATTACATTTATTACAACATTGAATGTATAACATTCCATCGATGATTTGGTAAAAATTTATATTTGATGCTAAACTGAGGTACCTGTTCCAGAACAGGTTCATAGTATCAAGACATCTTTGAACAAAAACTGTTTTTGTAAAAACAGTGTGAAAATATATTATCATATGAAGTATATGCTGAGAAACAAAAATAAAAGTATATTTTAAGCCTCCATTTACTTGTCTCCCGATGTTTTTATTGAAAACTTGCAAATGCTGACAAATTGCTTTTTTTTTATTGAAATTTGCTGCAATTTTGAGAAGTTGTAAGATATTGCTGTTTTATTTGTTATTTGTCTATTTTCTTTTTTCTTTTCTTTTTTTAAAGAAATATGGAGTTGTCTCCCTTTAACTATCAAATTAGGTCTAATGAAAACGTTAATTTTGAAAACCACAAAGGAAGTAAGAACAGTTTTGTAAGTTTTAAAAGATTATAATAGACCTCTTAAGCTTGAACCTTAAAATTTTAGATATTTTCTCGAATCAAAATCATTTAAATAGATCCTGACTAAAATCAGAATGAAGATTCTAGAATCCAAATCATTTTATAAATTGTGATCAACATTAGAATCAAGATTCTAGAATCAAAATCATTTAATAGATTGTGATCAAAATTAGAATCAAGATTCTACAATCAAAATCATTTAATAGATTGTGATCAAAATTAGAATCAAGATTCTAGAATCAAAATCATTTAATAAAATCAAGATTCTAGACAAAATGTTTAATATAATTATATCTTTATTTTAATCTTCATAAGGGAACATAAAACTGGTGCAAAACTGTTCTGTTCAAAAAATTATTTTTAACTTTCCTGGAAGGAGCATTTTTGTACTTTTGTGTAAAACAGACTAAAAAATAAATTTTAAAGTAAGTAAAAAATTTGGCTAACATTGACGGAACAGCCTAATAAATATAAATTCTACTTTACCTGTAACTTTTACTGAATTCTTTTAGCTGGTTGTGCCAGGAGTACCAACATTCAGGGAATCCATGGAGAAAGAGCATCAACGGTTTTCCTTCAGCACCATTTGCCACGTAGTGGAGTTTCACTTCCTGTAGAATAAAGTTAAAATAAACCTAAATATCTTTTAATATATAAAGCAAATTCTAATTTCCAACACTGGACCAAAATAACATTGCGTTTGATGAATTACATTGCTATTTGATTCTGACTGGCATTTATTTTTTCATTTTAATCCCATCAATATGTTCTTTAAAATAATTTAAAAAAAAAAACTAATTTGATTCAGTTTCTTTTGAAAAATACTTAATCCAATTATGAAGATTTTTCAGAAAAATATCATCTTTCTAATCAGCAGGAAGTTTAAAGTAAAATACTTGTAACATCCTTGTAATCTACTACTTTAAATCTATAAACATAGTCTCACATCTATTGCTGATAATAGCTATTTTTCTTAATTGAAAAATAATTACGATTACACAACCTAACATCATAAGCACATTTGAGAAGTTTTATTACTACACAAGCCAAAATGGCCCGACAGACAAAATCAACAGTAGAGTCTTTGATATGAAAGGGGCACATTCAAAATGAATGTTACTGTTTAAAGCACAACTGCACCATCATACTTGACTTTTTCATTTTAAACTTAAATTCAATCCATTATCACTGCACAAATAGTAAGGCCAGACATAAAATCAACATTATATTCTTTGATATGACAGGGGCGGATTAGAAATGAATATTTCTGTTTAGAGCACAATTAAACTGATACTTGATTTTTGCATTTTAAACTTTCGTTCAAGCTATTATATAAAAATATAATTTTATATGAAATCAAAAGTAGGTTCTCTCCAGTGCAATGGATGGGTCCTCAACTAGAGCAGGCAATCCATTGATTTGATTGAAAATTGGTCGATTTTACCAATTTCGATGACAATAAAAATATGAGTGTGAAACATTTGTTGATCATCATTTTATCCTGAGCAACGTCGGGTCTTCCTGCTAGTTTGAAATAAAATGCATGCGATCTTTGTAATCAGTAGCAAATTTTTCTACTATAAATTTCCAAACTAACATAGTCACACATTTATTGCTGATAATAGCTATTTTTCTTAATTGAAAAATAATTACGATATCTCTGGAATCTTTCAAATGTTTACTATCACGTTACAAATCATTGTTAAATGGTTTGTAAAATAAAACAGCTTTTCTTCCATATTCCACACTCTTCAGACATTCCAAACTTTCACAATGGTTATTGTATTTGTCTAGAGTGTATGAATGTCAACTATTTTGTCACCATTTGATTTCAGTATAAGTTGAAACAATATTTAAAATAAATAAATAAATAAGTAAATAAATAAATAAAATAACTCTGCATTCGCATTGTTTCGGATTTAAAATAATTAAAAAGAAAAAAAAAGTATTTTCGTTTCTTTCTTTTTAATTATTATCTCAATTTAATACATTCATTATAATATTTGCTTTTCTTTTCAAGCATTAGCAACAAACATTTTCACCTTCCATATTTTTTTTGAACACATTACAAAATGAAGCCCCTGTTCTAGGATTAAATAATATATATATATATATATATATATATCACACACATATATACACACACACACATATATATATGCACATATATATACATATATATAATATATATATACATGTATATATATTTATATATATATATTTATATATATATATAAATATATATACATACATATATATACATATACATATATATATACAAATATATACATATATACATATACATATATATACATATGCATATACATATACATATATATACACACATATATATATACACACATATATATGCACACATATATATACACATATATATATATATACACATATATATATATACACATATATACATACACATATATATATACACATATATACATACATATAATATATATATACATATGTATATATACGTACATATATATACATACATATATAAATCAAGCAATCCATTGATTTGATTGAAAATTGGTCGATTTTACCATATATTTTATATGCTGATATAAAAACTAAGTCTTTTCAAATCAGTTTGCACTCTGAAGACGAATGCGTGTTCGAGATAAGTGTATTTTAATTTTTTGTTTAATTTCTAATATTAATAATTACATTCTATTTCAGTACTTAATTTATATTTTTATCTCCTGATTGTTTTATTTAATGATAGCGTTTTCTTGTCATAAATGTTTATTATATCTACCAAGTTGATCTTAAGGATAGCATACTCAACCATTTTATATTTCTTTCAGACCCCCCCCCCCTCAATTTCTGTTTTTTTTTTTTTTTTTTTTTTTTTTTTGTTAATTTTCTTATAACGGCACTAGTTGAATTTCAGAAGCCCCCCCCCCCCCCTGTTCTCTTATATCGCAATTTCTTAAACGCCACTCGCAAAAATTCAGAAAGAAATCACGTTTTGTTTTAACGGTGAATTGAAAAAAAAAAAAATCTTTCGGGACGCTGATATAAAAACTAAGTCTTTTCAAATCAGTTTGCACTCTGAAGACGAATGCGTGTTCGAGATAAGTGTATTTTAATTTTTTGTTTAATTTCTAATATTAATAATTACATTCTATTTCAGTACTTAATTTATATTTTTATCTCCTGATTGTTTTATTTAATGATAGCGTTTTCTCGTCATAAATGTTTATTATATCTACCATGTTGATTGTATTAACAGATTAGGAAATTGTATTCATTGTTAATTCGTGAGAGGTGAATCTATCACCATACGTTCCCTTTAAAAAACACGGCAGTTTGACTTTTATTAATACTTAATAGATTTTTTTTTTTTTTTTTTTAAGGAGAGTAGAGAACGTTTTGTGGAAGCGTTGTCGGCAGCTCTAGTTACTCTCGCTTCACTTTTTTTGTCACTCAGTCCTCATTTTTTTAATGAGTGATTTTTCTGACAAAGGGAGAAGAAAAAGCTGTATTCTAGGTTGGCAGTATTTTGCGTGAACAGTCGGCAAAGATGGCGGAAATATTTCGTTTCTATGTCTATCCTTGTAGCCATGTCACTAGTAAGGGTGCTGGAGGTAAACGTTTTATCTGGGCTGACGTTATCCGCCTGATAGTCAGGGACCCGAACCTTGGATTAACCACTAAGGAGGCTGTCCTATCAGCAGGTGCAAAGTACTGGGGCTGCTGTATTGCCATTTGGTGAATGGACTCTGGACCATGCAGTAGTCTCTGGTGGGGCCTCTCGATGCCATATTAGTGGGTAATTGTTACGGCTTTATCTTATCATGTGCTACAAAAAAAAAAAAAAATTCTTCGTTACTTTTCTCTCTTTGTTTTCCCCTCTCTGTCCTGCTCTAAGCAAATCTGACGACCTAGTCCACAAACTCCAAAATTCCATCATGACAAGTTTCAATAACAAATACACGATTAAACCCGGATCTGAAACTTCCAACGTAGACCCCCACTACCATGTCTCCTTCTCCAACATCAGGGGTCTACGTTCTAACCTTCCAGAGGTTGAAGCCCAATTACAGGAGACTAAACCAGACCTTTTCTTTTTATGTGAAACTGGAATTGGACAGACTATTTCCCTAAATGAGTTCGTAATTAAAGGATACTCTAACCTAACTTCCAAAACTGACCCCCAAGATCGCCATGGGCACGGAATATGTGCCTATATAAAAGATGGCTTTCCATGTGGTAGGGACATCTCCAGAGAAGATCCTAACTTGCCCTATATGTGCTTCCGAGTAGCACTAGCTCACACTACGGCATTTATATTTACTCTCTATCGCCCCCATAATAGCGGAGTTACTATCTTTAAAAGCATATCTGAGAAAATTGACCAAGTTCTATTAGCATATCCTTCAGCTAACATTTACGTATGTGGAGACTTCAATGTTCACAACGTGGAATGGTTGACCCACTCAAACAAGACCGATGATGAGGGGAGATTCTGTCATGATTTCTCCATTGCATATGACCTCACTCAGATTGTTCACGAACCCACCCGTGTGCCCGACAATGACGGCCAGTATGCAAGTCTCCTAGACCTCTTTCTCACAACTTGCCCTGAACTATGTTCAGTTTCCGTTCTGTCTCCTCTTGGATCTTCTGACTACTCAGTGGTATCAATTAAGATAAAAATGAAATGTAATAAGTCCTCTGACGTACCTCTCCATCGTACAGTATATCGATACACTATGGCTGACTGGGATAGTTTCCGTACATTTATATCGGATCTTCCTCTACGTTCCATGTTTAAAAAGGATGTGTCTTCTATAGTATCAGACCTGACAGAATGGTTAATTGTAGGTATAGACAATTTCATACCCTCGAAAAAGTTCCAGCAAAAACCTAACAGCCAGCCATGGTTTTCTCCAGAATGTGCTGCTGCTATTGCGCACAGAAATCACTTTTTCCACTGCTTCCAACGTAATAGATGTATGGAAACTAAAGCCGCTTTCAGGACTGCCAGCAACCATTGTAAGAAAGTAATAAAGAACGCAAGAGAGTTGTATGCTCAGTCCGTCAAGTCCAAAGTAGCTGAGCAGCGGCTTGGTTCCCACCAGTTTTGGCAAATTGCAAACAGAATCTTGAACAGAAGTGTGTGCTCCATCCCAACTATCATCAATGGACCTGAGGTAATCTTGTCAGCATCAGACAAAGCCAAACTCTTTGCCAAGAACTTTGCAGCTAATTCGACCCTTTGCGACCAAGGCTGCCAACCCCTAATATTTCCTCCTGTATCAGAAAATACACTATGTGATATACAAATATCTGTGCATGATGTTGCCAAGCTAATCAAAAACCTTGATTCCAGTAAAGCAACCGGCCCTGACGATATTCCAATTATAGTACTCAAAAAACTTCAACCAGAACTAGCACCCATACTTACAAAACTGTTTAAACGTTGTCTTAAGGAGAATTGCTTCCCATCACCCTGGAAAATCTCATCAGTATGCCCTGTATTTAAGAATTCAGGTGATCGTTCATCCCCCTCTCAATACAGGCCAATAAGTCTCCTGTGCGTCATGAGTAAGTTGCTGGAATCTGTGTTAAATAGAGAAGTAATCAACCATTTCAGCATAAACACCCTTCTTAGTGACACACAATATGGTTTCCGTTCTGCTAGATCTACAGCAGATGTGCTTACAGCTATATCTCATAGGATTAGCGAATCTCTCGACAGAGGCAACCTTTCTAGGGCAATTGCTCTTGACATATCAAAGGCCTTTGATAGGGTATGGCATAAAGGTTTACTTCACAAGATCTCCAGCTATGGTATTGCTGGAAATATCGGTACTGGTCGCGGTAAGAGTTTCCTGCCGAACACCCTAAAAAAAACAATGACTTCTCCCCACGCATGCGCAAAGGACATGTTTTAGTTGCCATAGTAATAAAATACATTACTACACATTTATTAATAATATCTCACTTTTAATCACTTTTATCGACTTTTTTAAACTTTTTTTTTTTACTTTTTAATAGCATTTTTTTCTTAAATGACAACGTTAATGTTTATGAATACTGAAATAAAATACATTACTACACATTTATTAATATCTTTTTTTTTTTTTTACTGTTTATGTGTCACTTTTATCGACTTTTTCTTTTCTTATATTGAAATATTATATATATGAAATATTGAAATTATTCTTATATTGAATATTGAAATAAAAGACATTACATTTATTAATATCTTCTTTTTTATTTTACTGTTTTACTGTTTGTGTCACTTTTATCGACTTTTTCTTTTCTTTTTTAATAGCATTTTCTTAAAATGAATATTAAAATTTCCCAACTTTTTTCATTTCTATGTGTTAAAAAAAAGTCGATAAAAGTGATTAAAAGTGAGATATTAATAAATGTGTAGTAATGTATTTTATTTCAATATTCATAAACATTAACGTTGTCATTTAAAAAGAAAACATGTCCTTTGCGCATGCGTGGGGAGAAGTCATTGTTTTTTTAGGGTGTTCGGCAGGGAACTCTTACCGCGACCAGTACCGAAATATCTTCTCAATTATTAAATCATTTCTCTCTGATAGGTTCATAAGAATAGTAGTTGATGGGCAAAAATCAGAAGCTCACAGTATAAATGCTGGAGTCCCTCAGGGGTCGATCCTGGGCCCAACTCTTTTCCTGATCTACATTAATGATCTTCCAAATCACATCCTTACATCATTCGTAGACATTTTTGCTGATGACACTACCATCTATGGTAGCACATCTAAGACAGTAAACGACCAAGTTCTCTCCGATTCTCTCTCCTCTGATCTTGATCACGTTGTACAATGGGGAAAGGAGTGGCTGGTTACTTTTAATGCATCTAAAACCAAGCTTCTATCTTTACATCATCAACGTTCTGATCCCCATCTGGCATCAATTGAAATGAATGGCTCTCGTCTTGGGGAGGCCTCAAGTTTTGACAGGCTTCTGGGCTTGACCTTTACTCCTGATCTTAAATGGAATATGTACATCAAATCTGTTGCCAAGGCCGCTGGAAAAATGGTCGGATCCTTCTATCGATCCAGTAGATATCTCACTGCTGATGCAATTCTCTATCTATATAAGAGCCAGATACGTCCAAGGATGGAGTACTGTTGCCACATATGGGCAGGAGCTGCTAGAAAAGACTTGCCCTGCCTTGATAGAGTTCAAAATAGACTTCGGGGCTTGGTGGGAGATGTCCTTTTCTCTTCGCTGCAACCTCTGTCTCACAGAAGAGATGTTGCGAGTTTGTGAGCTTCAATCTATGGTCCCCCCTCGCCAAACTTTCACAAGAAACACTAGACTAGCTGAAAACATTATCAATAATTTTCCCCACTCTTTATCTGTACCTAAACCTAAACATAGATTCCATGATCAAAGTTTCTTCCTTAGAACTGCACGCCTGTGGAATTGTCTTCCGTTTTCCTGCTTTCCAGCTTTCTATAATATGGTTGTCTTCAAGTCCAACGTGAACAAGTTTCTGATGAGCCGTTCCACTTAGGTTAACAAATTTACCGAACTTCCATACTATCGATTACTATATTGTCCTTTTGACTACTCTACACTCATTAACCCTTATCCTTGAGTGGCCTATCGGCCTTGATAAGTGGTGACGTCTATGTAAAAAAAAAAAATATATATATATATACAAATATATACATATATATTCTAAAATAACAACATATAGAGACATATATTTGATTTAAGAATTTATTGCTTGATAAAGGAATATAAAGAAGGGGTTATATTAATTTCCTTAATCCATGGATTTTCAACAATGGCTAATATCATCATCAGAGGAAATGAAATGAAGTTAGCAAAATGTTCAGCTGCGAGTGGACACTATTTTGCTTTTCAGCACAATTACTGAAAATAGTTTTTGAGTGGTTGTGGATGATTATATGGAGAAAATTATATGAAAAGAGAAGTTGATACAACCTGGGTAGTCCATTATCAGAGGGAGTCCAGTGTCATTCGGGGTTACAGATTTGTTCTGCCCACCTGGAGTGTAACACCGAATGACACTGGACTCCCTCCAATAATGGACCACCCATGGACCACCCAGGTTGTATCAACTTCTCTTTTCGTACATTATTATTATTATTATTATTATTATTATTATTATTATTATTATCATAGTTCAAAAAATCAACAACAAATCTATGTAAATACATAAGCCATAAAAATAAACAGTAAAATTACCTATGGCTTTGTAATGGATTATGCGCCGGACTGTAATACATAAGGTCAGAGGTTCGATTTCTAGAAACAGTCAAGTGACGCTGAAAAGAGGTAGGACCTCGAAACATGTGTGTCCGTAGATTACTGTTTGAAAAATAATAACTAAATAAATAAAAAATATTTGTTTACGTCCAAATAAAAATATGGGCAATTTCCTAAGAAAAAAGATCTTCAAGGTGAAGATACTAAGTTAACTGTATTATCATTTAAAAAGTCAACAACAAATTTACGTATATATATATATATATATATATATATATATATATATATACATTAGCGGGAGGGGGGGCGCAGCCTTTGCCTGGGCATAAAATATGCTTACATATGATATTTAAATGTATCCAGATATCTTATATCTATATATATAAAATGTATGCATGTATGTATGTATGTATGTATGCATGTATGTATGTATGTATGTATGTATGTGTGTTCGCTTTTTCTGTATGTCTACAAAAGGCTTCTTTCAGAGAAGCGGTCGGTCGGTTCACAACTTTTAAAAACTTTTTATATCACATATAAATCGTAATATCTCACAGTTAACAATGAAGCTCGCCTGTCTATTTAACTTGCTCGATTTCGGAAAAATAAATATTCAACATTTGTCGCTCGCCGCATGTGGGTTAGTCTTTTTCCTATAACATCTTGGGAAGATAAAAATTAAAAAACGGCGTTCCCGCAGTAAATGAAATACTATCCCGCAGTCAAACTTGACCTCATTAACTCATTAAAACGGGCACCTGATAAATCCAAGTAATTAAATAAATTCAAACGTGTTTCCGTTAGCATCTCGCGGTGGTGCAACGGTTAACGTCGCATTTTTTTTTTTCACACTTTAATTTACAACTTTGCCTCAACGGTTCGGGTTCGATCCTCATACTTACTTTTTTAACCCACCCCCGGAGTTTTCACACACACTTCCAAACACCCGGGCAACGCCGGGTACCCCTCGCTAGTATTATTATAAAGTCGTAATTTCAAAAGTAAAAAAAAAAATTATTATTTTGGTGCCATCAGCTAGAATTGAAACTGAAAGCAAATCTGTAGCATTCAAAGCTGGTTGCGTCACCACTGTAGCAACGTGACACATAAAAAATGCATCCCACAAGAAAAAGGAAAACAATGATTAAAATAATGGTCACAAAGAAATATTTCAAACACTCTTGAAACTGGAGTTTTTCCATGAAGGTGAAATCCTTCTAGACTGAGATAATTTAGTTACGTTTTTTATTAGGTGGTCGGTAAGTTAGGAATTGAAGTCCTACCCATAAAAAGAAATGTTAAAAGGTATGTTAGTTTGCATATAAAAAATATATTTAAAAATATTTTTTAAAAATTAAAGCAGTGGAATCATCTAAAATCGAACCTCGCACAGGTTGTAGGCATAGTAGAAGTAGTAGCAGCAGTAGTGAAGTAGCAGCAGTAGTGAAAGTAGCAGCAGTTGTGGAAGTAGTAGTAGTAGTAGTCGAAGTAGTAGCAGTAACTACAAGATGGTAGACATGTGTGTTGCAAGAAAACGAAGGTCGATGCACAAAACTTCATGTGCACATACATTTATCTACTTCCTTTGTTTTCTTCTTCTGTCTGTCTGTCTGTCTGTCTCTCTCTCTCTCTCTCTCTCTCTCTCTCTCTCTCTCTCTCTCTCTCTGTTTGAATGTTACTCGCACACATGTAAACATAGGTCGTTATCAATACATGAGAGTTATTTATAGAATTAAAGCATTTACCTGAAGATTCATTAACTACTGAGTGAGGAGAAATACGTTTTAACTTTGTTGAAATACGTGGTTTATATTAGTATAATTGTGATAAGTAATTGTCAACCTCGTTGTTTTGGAAAAAGAGAATGTGGACAAGCGTCATGTTTTTATGAAAACTATTATTTACTGTTTGGTAAATGCAATCTATAGAATAAAGGTTTAAATCTGAGTAACCAATGAAAATATCATTAGAATTAAAAGTGAAAAGGAAGGGAGCAGTCATCATTTATCTAGGGAATGAGGTGTATAGAAATGATAAAATCATGAAGGCTGAAAATGAAATAGTAGTCGTCGTTGCTAATAAGTTAATACTATGAAATATTAGCGCCGGTTAATCTGGGAGAGTCAAAGTAGAAAATAATGACTGAGTAAGTTATTTCTTATCTTCTGTTACCATGACAGGTTTGGGAGAGTGATTCTCATTGGAAATATTGTAGGAATTTACGATATTGATTAAAATTAACTGATAATTAGGGCTATGACAAGAGAATATTCTTTTCATTTTTTGACTCTGGAGTATACATCCAACACAGTTAGACGCAGTTAATCAATTGAGAACCACACCAATCTCTGTAAAAACATATAAGATATTAACTGATATATACTCGCGAGTCAAAATAATGAAAAGAATATTCTCTTGTCATAGCCCTACTGATAATATCTGGAAAAGATGCATCTGGTAGATAAAAGGGAGAGCGGAAGAGAAAGATGGGGGGTACGCGAGTGGGAAGGAGAGGGCGTGGATAAGCGGGGGAGAGAGGAAGAGGGGGGAAGCAAGCGGGAGAGAGAAAGAAAGAGGAGAGAGGGCGAGTAGGAGAGAGAGAGAAAAAGGAGAAGGAGCATGCGAGTGGGAGAGAGAGAGAAAGACAGAGGGGCTTGCGAGCGAGAAAGAGAGAAAGAGAGGAGGCGGGTGAACAGGAGAAAGAAAGCGAGGAGGCGGGAGAGAGGAAGAGAGAGGGTGAACGCGGGAGAGAGAGAAAGAGAGGGGAGAGCGAGCAGGAGAGAGAAAGAGCAGAAGAGAGAAAGAGAGGGGACACGAGTGGGAGAGAGAGAGTGAAAGAGAGGGGGCGGATGAGCGGGAGAGAAAAGAGAGGGTAAGTGAGCGGGAGAGGGACGATGTATCGAGGAAGGGAGGTAGGAACTATGCATAAGAAAGAGTGAGTGGGGAAATAGACTGAGTATGATAGAAAACATGTGCCAAATCAAACCGTTTCTTCAATTGTTTCCTAACTTCATTGTATGATGAAACAAAAGATATTGAATGGGTGTATGGAAAAGGTTACCCCCCCCCCATCCCCATTTTAGTCGCTCAGAGGAAATGTGTGTGGTGGTGGGAGAGAACAAGCATCCTTATCTCAACCACCACTGTGTATTTCAGCTGCTCATTTTTTTTTTCGGAAATGTGACGGCGGGTGTGGGTAGGGAGCGGGACAGGTGATGCGGCGCATGTTAAAAGCGACTCTCTAGCGCATCAGTGATGCGCTAGGTGTATCACAATTTTTGTAGGAATTTTTGACACCCCTAATACGAAACTGCGAATAAAATATTAAAAAAAAAAAATCGCAATTTCTCTTTTAAAAGTAGGTTGTTTATTTTCTTTATGGAATATACTTCCAAAATAAACTATTAAAGTTGTTTAAAAAATAATAGAAATATTATTTTTTATAAAAAAACAAAAAAAAACAACAGTGTTTACAAAGTGCGGGCGCGCCTTCATACAGCCATTTTTTTACGTAATTAAATCAATTGAATTTTACGAGTTATTTTTTTTTTTTCAATTTTTAAAATTTAAAAATCTATCAAAATTTTTCGATTGGTTAAATTTTTACGATATTTTCAAGGTCAATGTGAAATTTTATGCTCTTTCCAATAAACCGAATATAATATTTTAGACAAACGTTTTTTTTTTTTTAAATTCACATCCACCATTTTGAAATGTCTATTAAAATTTTAACAATTAATTTACTCACCAAAGTTTTATATATCACAAATTGAACATAAAAGATCAATAAATAATATATTGCAAACTAAAACAAAAAAGGAGTGTTTTTTTGGAAATTTACACGTTGATTTTCTTCTTTTTTTTTTTTTAATTGGAAACCAATATTCTGCTTATATTGTCCAGTAAGTACTGGACGCTGACAACAATTTGTTCTATTTCATTCAATGTTTTCTTTTTTAGATATTTAAAAAAAAATTTCACTCGGTAAAATAGAACGAAAATATAATAAATCAAAAATTTATGTATTTCTTTGAGAAAAGAAAAAAAATTCCTCGTATGTATTTTTTTTTAAAGGCAAAAACTTCAAATTTGACTATTTTTAAATTATGGGAACACATATTTCTTCACGCACAAGGCTAGACAGCTAACGTGAACGTGTGGTTTTACTGCCTTCTATCCATCCGTAGTTCAAAACAAGGACAAACAGCTACTTCCAGTTTTTCGCTAAAGACATAAAAATGATTGAGTAATCGTGCTTTTTTCAAATAGTCGTTTAAAAAATTCTTTTATTTAAAAAATAAATGGAATTTAAACTATAAATATGGATAAATTCTGAACAATGAAGAATGGAACTAAACATTCAATAGTATTTTTTTATTGGTAAGTGATTTTTTGGAATTTATATCGATTTTTTATAACCAAAGTAAGTAAAATTTAGTTGATTTTCTTCAAATCTTCTTTAAAGAAAACCGATTTAAAAAAACAAATATTGCATAATTTGCTATTAAAACCTGTTATTTTTTTAAATTAAAATTTGGTCTTTGTTCCTTTAATTGAAAAAAAAATTAGGGTTTGAATTACATTTTTCAAGTAGTCATAAGCTTGTCAAGATAGGAGGTCGAATTATTCAATTTTTTTCACGCATTCTTAAGATCGGTTTCTGACACTGCTAGTGATGCGCTAGAGAGTCACTTTTAACAATTAATATTAAAAAACAAACAAACAAAAAATAATGCCCACGTTAAATTACGGCAAAACTATTCGACTGTGAAATGCTATTGTTGCGAATATGGACCAGATCAACGAAGAGTCAGTATCATCACGGTTATTCCAATAAGCATTTAAGTCGGCAATTATCGCCGGTGTTACGATGTTAATGGTACGTTTTTCTAGTCCCTCGGCGCAATCAAAATATCAAAAAGAGGTGTGAAAATCAGTTATCACAACAAAGATCGAATATAAAAGTTAATAATACGATTTTTATTTTACATAGCAAGATGGAAGAATGACGTTATGGTGTTGACGTATTTTTATGCGTGCATATGTGTTGATTCAGCACAACAAGAGTCAAGAACGTGTCTTAAAATGCTCATGAAAAGAATATTTTGGTAATAAAGTTAATGTTTATTGTGAGAAATTCCATATACAGCCGCCATCTCTCTTTTAGGCTGGCCTCACAGTTCTAGTAACCGGTCCGTGATTGGTTAATTTTGAATGAGTCAAGTAAGTTTCTTGGCGCCATTTTTTGTATCGTGCTTTTATTTTTCAGTCTAACAGAAATTCTGCATCAGGATAGACTCAACACAGCGGCTTTCTCTCGAGGGAGCCAAGACCATTTCTTCATGAACACCAAACTGTTGGCGAACGAAGAACACATCTCTACAAGCAGACACAACTTATATTGCTGTATTTATCCTAATTGAGGATGAAGTTCAAGAACTGTTCTGCATGTTTATTTTCCAAATATTGGATCATATCTCATTTCATCTTGAGTCGCAAGGGGCTCACATTATGCCTAATTATAGGCGCCATCATTCCCGCCGAGTTTATCATGAACATTCATGGATCCTTCCAAAGGAACAATGAACTAACATTCCGAGAATAGGAATTCGAACTAAAGGCTTCATGCGTATGGAAGCAAATCGGGCCATCGTTTTGCAAAAGGACTATACCGGAACCAAAGAACTTTCATTGCTGTTACTTGTGAATAAATTTTGAGCTTGAAAGATATGCTTTTGTTTGTGGAATTCATTTGCTTTTGCAAGAAGGAAATTGAGATGTGTGAGAAAGAAATTCCTCACATTATAACTTCTGGTATGGTCGCTGTGACTCTGACTCTCCCTCTCTCTCTCTCTATATATATATATATATATATATATATATATATATATATGTGTGTGTGTGTGTGTGTGTGTGTGTGTGTGTGTGTGTGTGTGTGTGTGTGTGTATATGTATCTATATATATATTTGTATTTAGTCTGATAGATCTTGAATCGAATGCGTAAGGAAAAACAGAGAGACAGATGTCATTCTTTTTAGAAAAATGTTTCTTTTTTTTTTATTTCAAAAAGGCCAACAAAATTGGGCAGATTTGCCGTTTAGTTGTACAAATAGTCTCGAACCCTATTCTCACAAAAAGAGACACGCTGAGTCGACACCGTTATATAGCGTTCAATATAAACCACGTTGTTTAACAAATAATAATAAAAAAAGAAATAATGAATGATAACGTTTTAAAATGATTAAATGTGCTTTATTTTATCATTTAAAATTTTGAATATTGAACAATATTAATAATAAAAAAAATTATGACAGATGAAGTTTAAAGTTTCATCTTGCATTCTTTCTTTTTTTTTTTTGTTTGTTTGTTAAACAATGTGATTAATTTAAATTAAATTTTAATCATAGGATTACATTTTCAATAATCAAGTAAATATAAACAAACGTTTGTTTATATTACGCGCTATACACCGGTGCCGACCCAATGTGTCCCTTTTTGTGATAATAGGGTGCGAGACTATTTGTACAACGAAACATCAAACCTGCCCCATTTTGTTTATACTTTTCTAGATCAAATGCTCCGCCGAACACGGTACTCCTATAAACATCAATTGATTAAACATTAATAAACAACAGCTTTCGAATTGATATCATAAAAATTATCTGAATTTCCCACGCAAACGTAATCATATTTGAATATTAATGCGATATTGAAATCGATCGCACACCCCAATTTCGAATTCGTGGTCGTGGCGTGGGCTAGGCCGCTATCAATAAATATACTGTTTCTTGCGCGCGTGTGCGCGCGCACAGACACACACACACACACACACACACACACACACACACACACACACACACACAGAGTAAAAATCTTTTTCAAGGAAAAATTTAGAATTAAATTTTATGAAAATTTGTTGAAATGATTTTAAAATGAAAATTAAATATCAAGTGAAAATGGAAGTTTTTTCCCATATTTTCTATCATATATATATATATATACATTGTTGATTTTTTTAAACAATAAATACGGTTAAGTATTGTCTTCGCCTCGAAACTTGTTTTACTTAGAAAAGTGCCCATATTTTATTTGGATGTAGATAAATAATATTTTTATTTTTTATTATTTTTAAAACAGTAATCTACGGACATCCATAGCTTCAAGATTGCTACCTCTCATCAGCGTGGCTAGCTCGACTGTGTTTCTCCAAGAATCGAACCCAGGACCGGAGAGAGGGAGAGAAATAAAGAGTGAAGTGAAGTGAAGTACACTTCATCGTTTTTTGTCCTCGATCAGTGGAGTAGAAATCCTTCTAGACTGAGGCAATTTTAATTTTTGTTCCCATTCAGAGTACCCCTTGTTCGAGAGCTGGATTTTCCACACATTAAGAACCGGCCTTGTGTCTAACTCTGCCCTTTTTAAAATATAATTTATTTTTTATGTCACAATGTGATTGTGTAGGAAATATAAATATTTGTTAGTTTAACGTTTAAAGCAACAAATGCGCAATTGGTTGGAATTTTATTATTATTATTATTATTATTATTATTATTATTATTATTATTATTATTATTATTTGATACTAAATATATGAAAAGAAACCATATTAGTGTAAAACAAAATAGTAAAACAATCGCTAAGAAAAAAAAACGATGAAAAAAAAAACGATGAAAAAAAAAACAAATTTTTGTTGCCTTCAAAATCATTGACTTTCGTCGAGAAGAAACGATTTTGAAACAAAGTTGGGTTTTTTTAATATTGTAATATTTTTTCATCTTACATACGTACCTGGATTAGATAAAAACGCTATTGCAAAATGTTGAGGCAATCAGTTCAGTATTTTTTTTTTTTTAGATTATTGGTTAGTAACAAACATAATTTTACATTTTTATATATATATATATATATATATATATATATATATATATATATATATATATATATATATATATATATATATATATATATATATATATATATATATATATATATATATATATATATATATATATATATATATATATATATAGTAATCCCAACCAAACAAAAAGGCTCAATACAGCCAAGATAGGAAATAGGGCTTCTTATAGAAGAAGAAGAAGAAAAATTTAAGACTGTAAAAATATATTTTACATTAATTTATTGTTCGACAGGATACTCAGATAATATAATTGAAATTTCCTTAATTCGCCGAGTTTCAAAGAAATGTGTTCGTCTAATCAGAGGAAAAATATTAGCCAATGAATATTATAGGGAAGCTATATATATATATATATATATATATATATATATATATATATATATATATATATATTGGGATATTTTGATCTATATTCAGCGGTGAGTTTCGAGTATTATAAGTGTCTTGAGAAAAATGAAGCGGTTTATCATTATTAATGTTATTATTGCTGTTATTATTATTATTATTGCGATCATCACTATATTCATCAATATTGATGTCATTATATGTGTTGTTATTTGTAGGTGAAATGGTTAGTGGAACTGTCGATTCACTAATTGGAGTTATATATGGAGTAGTAGATGGATGGGGGTATTTTTGTCATGGGAGGATTATTTGAACCTCTTAGGGGTGTGTTAAGGTAACTCAGTAACAGTACATGAATATACAATATCTCTGTGGATGCAATCGGTTTTGAGTGAGCAGTATTGCTTATTATTGCAATTGCAGTTGTTTTTTTTTTTTTTGGCATTAAGGGGAAGGGGGTGGTCGGAGCCAATTTAGTTTTTTTTATTAAATGCTATTATCGTTTGTGCAAGGTTAGGCATTGTAGAGTAGGAAATTTTAATAGAATTTTTATTTAATATGGTACTATATATATGTGGTTGCTTAAAAGAATTTTCTACAATATTAAAAAATTCTTTTTTGGACATTTGAGTTGAAGTGGGGATTGAACCAAATATTTTTCTTTTTCCAATGATGGTTGCGGAGGTTTAGCTCGTTATGATTATTGCATTGCGTGAAGCTATGTTGGTAAGGCGGTCGGTTATTAGAATTATCATTCAGCTGAGTAGATTGCTTTCTGGAATATGATTTATTTCTAGTCACATTATATATATATATATATATATATATATATATATATATATATATATATATATATATATATATATATATATATATATATATATGAATAAATGATCGTTTTCAAATTCAATAACAACAAATACATAAATCGTCCTCTAACTTTAGATCTTTGGAAGGAATCGGCACCCAAAGCATTTAAGTTCTCATGGAGACAGCTCCGACTGTTGACAGAGAATCCAGTATATTTGTTAAGATAAAGTCGACAAATCGATTTTTAAAATATGTCCTTTTAAGCAAAAACAATATTACTTAATTGTCATGTGGATAATAGTAATATATCCCAAAATTATGAAAATTTATCAAGTACAACAACTGCTATTGTGTTTTTAGTAAAAATAAAATAAATCTGTCAGTATAGGTTAGAAGTTTTGGAAGCCATGAAAAATATGTTCAATGTGTGAACTCTTCACCGTCTACTTTATAACATCTGTGGAATATACAATTTTATCCAATTTTCCATAAAAATTAGTTTTAACTGTAAATAACATTCTACTTGATGAATGTCGTAATTTTTGGATATATTACTATTTTCGCCATGACAATTAAAGTAAGCAATATTATTTTTGCTTAAAAGGACATATTTAGAAAACTCGATTTGTCGACTATCTCAACGAGCACTGAATCTAGAGTCAGTCTACGACTTGAAAGCCATGTTTTTAGTTTGTTTTTATCAACTATTTTGAAGGGTTTCTATTTTTATATATTAACCAGTCACTTACCGAGGCAAAAGCCACTCAAGAAGAATTAATTAGGTATTCAATTAGATGATGGAATACAATTCTATGAAAGGAGAGAAAACTGATTAATTTACAGGACGACATGACATATTTGTTGACATTGAACGTGAAAAAGACAATGTTGTAGTCTATAGAGAAACATTCTTGCAGTCACGTGTTCTACAGATAAGAAGCTCTTGGAAAGAAACTCTATTCATGGAAGTTCTGTTTGATTTTAATACAAAAAAGGAGAAAGACGGATTGTTGCTGAGAAGATCTTACGAAAGAATGGCCGAAGCCTGAGGCTAACATTTTGTTTTAACCTAAGCCTAATCCTTCGTATGCTTAGTATTGTCTGCCTGTTTTATATTTTTTTAAAGTCGTAAACAACTTCGCCCATTTCCGGGATTAACTCAGAATTCTCAGTCAAAACTCAGAACTGACTCCCTAAAAACTGAAATACTAATTTCTTATAAATATCAAAATATGTTCATTCTATTCTTCATTTTAATTCTCTCATACATTTACGAGCACTTTACTGCAGAATACGGACCGTGCTGAAATAATAATGTTGTTTACAAGCCTATGCTTAACATGAAGATGGAACCCCATTTTTTTTTTACTATTCTGTATTTTCACCTAACACTTTAATAAACAAATAATCTGTAAAAACAAATAGACTGTAAGAATTGAATTTAACTTGACAATTCCGTCTCAAAATAGAACGGCAGTGTTCTGCATAAGTACTCATTTACCTTTATCTCCGAGTTGCTTTTGGCCTTGATAAATGATATTTCATTAGTAAATAATGAGTTTTCGCAGTGGTGTAGAAAATACAAAAAACATTTTAGCAAAAACTAAAAAATAATAAACATTTAGAAAAATGAAATTCTAGAAAGAAATCTTGACACTTACTTCTAGCTGTAAAAATCCATGTGTCCCCAGAGAAGGGTCCGTCCATCCTTTAGGGGGAGGCTTTTCATCTCGAATCTTAGTCTTCTGTCCCATGCCAAGCAAGTTTTTAGGATTCAAGAACATTCCAAGGAACAGTTTCATTATGATAACACTTGTAAAAAAAATTATTAAAGGCAAAAGTAAAACAGCCCGGCTTGCTTTATAGAGAAAAGACATTTTTTTTTTAATAATATATCGTATATAATTTTTTAAAAATTAAATGCGACGGGATTGGGGCACGGGGCAGATATAAACTAATAAAATAAAATACCTATTTTTGCGCAGCTTAAATTGTTTGTTTCCTAAGTGGAAATTTATATATATAAGATTCTGAAAATAAAACAAAATAATAATTTAAAAAAAAACAAAAACAAATGGTTTGAAATACTCTACTTGATCGCTTAAAGACTTAAAAATTTTGTGTAATTGAGATGGAAATTCAAAGTAGTTTCTGGTCAGTTAGAGTAACCTCCCTTAGATTGTGTTAAAATTCTGTGATCATTTCTTATTTGTATGTGCGCACCACACCACGCACCGCGGCGCACCACCGCCTCGAGCGTGTGCGTATGTTTTTCACATCTATATGGCTTACACATTACTTTTTAAATTTATTATTAATCAATTATTTATTGAAGTTAAGACGCACTAGCATAAAAAGAACGAATTGCATGAGGATATAAATCGTTTTTTAAGCCAAAAAAATTACTTTCTTTTCGACAGTTTAAGCGCAGTCAGTGCACAAAACAAATATATGTTACTAAAGGCAAGCTAAATTACTCTTCTACCTATCTGGTAAGTTTTTTTTATGTGTGTCTTTTTAACTTATTTTAAAGTGTTCTTTTTTTACTTAAAAATAAAGATAATGTGAGGCCTGTCGAGTTAGAACGGACAATTAGTTTGTCAGTACAACAATGGAAGATTTTGTTTTAAATAAAATCAAATAAAAAAAAACACTTAAAAGAATCGTTTTTGACATCGGAACATAGGCACAATTGTTTTTCCAATTGCGATTCTCCAAAAAGTCCCAATGTTTTCGTTTCCCGATTCCGATTAATCGTCCCAAAACTAATTGAGATATAAAAGAGATCCCCTTCAGCAAAAAGTAATCTGTTACATTGCTAATGGAAATTCTCAAGTAAACAGCCTAAAGTCCTGGCTTGGAAAGCTGGTTGAAAATCTTATTGACTAAACCAGGCTGACATCCTGGAATCTACCAGCTGCATATCTATCAAGGACATCAATAGTTTCATCAATAGTAATAAAGATCAGACAAACCATTTTACAATAACACAATACTAGCAGTAAGCAATGCATCCAAGGTGTTATTCGTTTTTTAATTGATGTCGTAAAAAATAAAGAAAATAAAAAGCTTGTTTGAAGCTTGATGAACATGACGATATCACAACCTTATCTGAAGTCACCAACTGTTCTACTGGCCTGCTTTTGTAATTTCCGCTCATGCAAACACTCTAGTTTGTCATTATATTTGCCCAGATGCGTCATTTAATAGTTCTCAATTCCCTTCCTTCCGATTTTATGGCCCTGAAGTAGAAGCTCCACAAAGGTAGCAAAAGGTTGCTGAGTTCGAATCTCATAACTGGCAGGAATTTACACTACATTGATGATTAGATAAGCATTAAACACTAGTGTCTGTTACAGGCGGTTGGGTTTCAATCTTGACTTGAGGTAGTTGCCTGTCTAGCCGCACTGATGAGCTGTGAAACAGCGAAATAGTACTGTATGTGGATGGCATATATATATATATATATATATATATATATATATATATATATATATATATATATATATATATATATTTATATAAAATGGGTTAATAAATTCCAACGAAAGAAAGATGTATATTTAAATAAGGGAGTAGTCACCAACAATGTGTATTTTTTTAACATTATTTTATTATTCCGTGTCTTGGTTTTTCATTGAGAATTATGTTTGGATCATTGTAATAATGTTTTTAAGTTATTGAAATCGTTTACGTACGTTTCAGGCGGTCTGATGCGTCCTCGTCAGAAATTATTTTCAAATGTGTAAAAATGGCGATTTTCGTTAGTTTGAAGTTTTTCCAAGGGGTGGAGTCTTGTAAGTGTTTATTATACATTGCTATGCTTTTTTTTTTTTTTTTTTTTGTCAAGGGAGATTTTGACCTGGCTGTAGTCGGTCAGTCGCAATTTCTTTCTGCTAATGTGTTTTTTCTTTTCCTTTAGGGTGGGGTAGGGTGTGTGTGTGTGTGTGCGTGTGTGTTTATGTGTATGTGTGTGCGCGTGTGTGTGTTTGCTTTTATTGGTTTAGGAATGTGTATATTTTGGGGTCATTTGCTTTCTTAGGAAGGCGGCTGTGATCCGAGGTCGTTACTAATGTGTATGCGTAGGGAGGGGGGACTGGCTCTTCTGAAGTAAGGGTGGGGGTGCTTTCATTCTATTTTGATATTTATTTTTTGGATTCTTGGATTTTAATATTGTGATTTTTTCCTTTTAGTCTTATATTATGTTTGTTTAGAAAGAGGGGTGTATTTAAAATAGGGGATTTTTTTTTTTTTTTTTTTTTTAATGTTTCTAATGAAAAACCAAGACACGGAATAATAAAATAATGTTAAAAAATACACATTGTTGGTGACTACTCCCTTATTTAAATATATATATATATATATATATATATATATATATATATATATATATATATATATAAAACTATCTGACTAATGTCCCAGAAAATAAATTAATTCAAGAAATTCCATGCCAGCCTTGAACTCCAGTAGAACTTCAGGATAAGGCATTAAAAATTAGTAACAAAATACAGTACAGTAATACACATGTATATAATCAAATAACATTATAAATAACACTGTAAAACGAGGCAAATACCGTAAGTAGGGTCCAGAAAAACATTGTATTCCACATCGTAACCTGGAAACAAAAAAAAAAAAGTATCCTAGTGCCACCGTATCCCGGGGTTTTACTGTATTGATTTATTTGCTACTTATGATTGTCCGGTATTTTAATGTAAAATAACAACCAAGGAGAAAAAAAAAATGACAGGGGGAAAGATGAGAGAAAAATGAGAGAGAGAAAAAGAGGAGGAGGAGGGAATATAGCGAATAGAAAGACTAATTTTGGATTTTGTCTTTAAATAAAAATAAAAAAAATCAACTGGCTTTACAACCCCCCCTCCCTCCATACAAACAAATGCTAAAATGGGTTAGCCACCAAGTCACAGTTTGGTGTTTGTTTCGATTAATGCATAAGTGAAATATGGCAGCTCCAAATGAAATTCTATTTAAGCCGTTTCTCTCAATATTTGCCCGTTTTTCGAAATTAAAATTGCCGTCTAATAAGTTTAAACAAACTCGACCACTACTATCTAATAAGCAACAAACGTTTTCACTGTCTCAAATCGTCTCTTCAATATAGGATTAATCTCTTAGTAGTTACCTCCCTTGCATTTGACACTTTATGGACAAAGTATATAAATTATTCTTAGAGAAGCCTGAAGTTAACGTCCCTTGATAGACTGGTGTAATAAAACTGTTACATATTGTGTAAAATCTGAAAGTATATTCTTATGTAAAATTTTACATGAAAGACAACGCAAGTGTTCATAAATCTCTTAGTGTCCTCCTAACCTAAGGGAACTATGAGGGCCCAAGCCTCTATAAAGAAGTCAGGATCATTTTCTATATATATAAAAGCGAAAATGTATGTATGTATGTATGTATGTATGTATGTATGTATGTACGCTTTTCCTCGATGTCCACAAAAGGCTTCTTTCAGAGAAGCGCTTGCTCGGTTCACAACTTCTTAAAACTTTTTATATCATCTATAAATTGTAATATCTCAGAGTTACCCACGGAGCTCGCCTGTCTATTTAATTTTATTGACTTTCAAACGTTAATTATTCCACATTTTCCGCATCGGCACGCGTTACATTCGGTTTTCGGTATAAAAAAAAGCGAAACTCGACTCTAATAACAGGCCGAAAGCCAGTTGTCTCAAGAGAGCTAAGTAACGTTTGTTCAATGTCGACTTCGTCATATCAGACTGTAGCTTTCATTTCGCTCCTCCTAATAAACAGGAAGCGGGTTTTTAAAAACAAACAAACCGATGTATTCACCTCATTCAAAACTGTCCCGCACAAAATGCTTACTGCTGAATACCTATCGCGTCAATCAAAAACGCGCACCTGTTTTTTTTTTTAACACTTTACTATTTTCCAACTGCGCGTCGTGAAGGTTTCGTTTTTTTTTTTCACGGGCACCTGTTTGTTTTTCACATTTTCGGTTTTTTTTCACAAACCCAGAAAAACACCCGGGTACCCCTCGCTAGTCAATTTATAAAAGGGAGATATCGATGACATTTAAATAATCATTCAAATATCATAGACTCCTTTATAATAAAACAAATAACTAAATGAAATGCAACACTCAATAGAACAATACCAACGATAAGCAATCAATTCGAACTACCTTGTTCACATGTATGAAAAAATGATTTTTATTTACAACAGTAATTATTGAATATGGAGGTGGAGAAGATACTCTTTTTTGGTTGTCCAGACCATTATAAAGTCAGATAAAGATAGTGTTCATCAATGTGTAATTAAAACTCATATTTTTTTTAGAGAGTGTCCAGAAATATTTAGTACATACCTGGGATACGATGGATATGTTTTTTTCAGGTTACTATGTGGAATACAATGTTTTTTCCGGATCCTGGTTACAGTATTTGCCCCATCTTACGGTGCTATTTATAATGTTATTTGGTTATATACATATGTATTATATACTGTACTGTATTTTGTTACTAATTTTTATGCCGTATCCCGGGGTTCTACTGTATTTAGGGAAGACAGTTTGAAATAACTCCTGTGTCAGGATAAAAGAGAAAAACTTGGAAGAAAATTGTTCATGATTATTTGGTAAGGCAGAAATTCCTGGTAAGTGTAGTCATCTATGTGCATTGATTCTGTGATGCACACAATTCATGGTAAAACCTTTTTACATCTTATGATAGAGCTACGAGTAAATAAAAAAGTCACTAACTGATTTGATTTTCCCACGAAACGATATTTATAGTCAGGATTACAGCATTCTCAAAAGTTCTAGCCTGTTTACGGTATCCATATGCACAAAGACAAAAATTAGTTCGTATAGTATTTACACAGGCTTGAGATGGAGAACACATTGAACACTATGCTATTTGTTTTATATAGACCAAGAGCTTCACAAGGACGAATTTCATGGGAGGGTTATCATCAGAAAACCATTGCTTTCAATTATTTTCCATTATTTTATCCAACCCTGTACACTATCCAGCACCCACCCTCTTCCAAAGTTTGGCTGCGATAATCAAGTTAGATGGCATTTAGCATCTCAGTTGTGAATTCAAAACTCAAAAAGAGTAGGCTTTATAAATAATTATTTCTTTATTTTCATAACAAATGTCTGCAAAACAATTTATAACAAAAAATCATTTTAAAATAGTTTAGTTTACTCCAAGAACTTCCACATCAGTTTGTTAACCACGGCTGGTTGGTCAAGCTGGACAAAATGGGAAGCGTTTTCCACAAACTTTATGCAGAGATTGTTGACATATTTTCCGCAGGCAGGTGCCATCTCCTTCTCAAGGTAGGCGTCTTTGCTGCCCCATACAATTAGGACAGGCATCTGGAGAAATTCCTTTGGAGGTTGCAAAGGTTTCTCATAGAGAGATGCTCGATAATAGTTAATAGCACCTGTCAAGGCACCTGGAAAAAAAGAAAATACACATCCCAATATTAATAACATTCTGTGACCACTTTTCGTGTGTCTGTATGTATGCATGCGTTTCTTGCCCTTATGTGACTTATCCGTTAGTTTTTTTCTATTTACTATTTGAATATTCATTAAAACAAAAAAATGTGATAGAGAAAACACATTCTTTTTCATTTATATTCTAAAAAGATAAAAAAAAATAGATGAAAAATAAATAAACTGATAAAATTTAATCTGTCAGAATATATTTCAATTCGTTCATAAATAAGCCATATTAAATCAACAATTTTAATTTTTTTTTTAATAATTAAAAAAATAAATAAAAGCAAAGTGTTTAAACATTTTTGCCTAATGGAATTTGCAATTCGCCACTCTAATGGAAACATATTTGCAAAATATTATTGAATAAAAATGAAATAAATAAATATACAGCTCTATTTGTTATTGAACACTTTTATATAAATACAATAAGTTTCATGCCATTCTTATCTAACCTCTACGAACAAAACTACATCTGGTGGAATAATATACCATTCAAACACGGTAATGTTTGAATACATGGTTAATTGGCAGTTTTAGTCATTTAGAACTGCTTTAAAGCTTCACTACTCACTCATTTTTCAACGAAATGTTGAACAATTATTACAGTTTATAGATCACCTTCTCAGCTATATTGTGAAAAAATTTTCAATTTTCCTTCAGTAAAACAAGTTATGATACTGTAATATTATAGGTGCCCACCCAAAGTCTTGGGAAGTAAAAGAAAAAAAGGAACAAAAAACAAAAGAAATAGAGAATAGGATTTATCACTAGACAATAGACAGTAAGGTAGAGAAAAAAAACTTGACATGAGCTGATTTATCAGAGTGATGGTAAAAATGGACCCAAGATATATTTAGATTTAGTTTTGGGGTACTTTAGGATATGGGTTAATGACAGTTGGAATGACTTAAGATCAATCTGGAGTTTTTATCACTGAACTTAAAGGATAGTCTGATAGTCTGGATGATATGGCCATAAGCAGATATAGACAGTAGATAGGAATTTCTTCTTTAATGCAGATAAAAGAGAGCCAATGGTAGGGTTTAAATTAGGGTATGAGTAAGGACAGTAACAATGGAGATATATTTAGATTTGGTTTATGAATACTTTAGAATTGACAAGGAATTTTATGATCTTGTTGATAGAAATGATTTACAGATGAAAGAAATTCTGTTTATGACAATAAGAGTTGAGCTGAACTCTTAAAAATGGACTTAACAGGACTCAGAAAGAAAGTAGATCGTGGCTTAGGCCAGACCAGGAAAGCTTTTCGAGATCAAGATGAACTGATAGCATGGAGACACACATGCCCAGAGTCTAACCCAAAAATCGGAATCAGTGTTGCAATATTTTTGTCTTATAATGGGGTATGATCCCGCACAGTCGGGAGATTCTATTTATAAACAATGCTGCTAGGAACTGACGAATCAAATTAATTCACGTTCTGCTACCAACCAGTCAGAAAACAGAATTGCTCCATAAAAAATCAAACCTTTTCTGTAGCAACTTCGCATATGTTTTGTTCATGTCAACACGCGGAGAATCTTTTGTTCTGTCTACTGAGAACCAGTCACCTCCAGGACTTGTGTAGAACAACTAACCATCAGAAACTGTTCTGTCTACTGAGAACCAGTCACCTCCAAGACTTGTGTAGAACAACTAACCATCGGAAACTGTTCTGTCTACTGAGAACCAGTCACCTCCAAGACTTGTGTAGAACAACTAACCATCAGAAACTGTTCTGTCTACTGAGAACCAGTCACCTCCAAGACTTGTGTAGAACAACTAACCATCAGAAACTGTTCTGTCTACTGAGAACCAGTCACCTCCAAGACTTGTGTAGAACAACTAACCATCAGAAACTGTTCTGTCTACTGAGAACCAGTCACCTCCAAGACTTGTGTAGAACAACTAACCATCAGAAACTGTTCTGTCTACTGAGAACCAGTCACCTCCAGGACTTGTGTAGAACAACTAACCATCAGAAACTGTTCTGTCTACTGAGAACCAGTCACCTCCAAGACTTGTGTAGAACAACTAACCATTGGAAACTGTTCTGTCTACTGAGAACCAACCCTAACCCTAACCCTAAAACAACTAACCATCGGAAACTGTGCTGAAACTAAACATGGCTTACAACTCTAGAGTCAGTGTTTTCTTTGTTTTTTCCATGTTATTTTATTTTTAAACTTGTGAGCCTGTGCGCTCGTTCCCCTTGATGGTCGCCAACGTGTAAAAGACAACTACACAGTCATAAAAAGATAAGGTGAACGAAAAATCCATAGCACATAGGGGTTAGCAACATGTTGGTGGTATCATGTGGTGTCACAGTGTCTGTTTAAGTGAAGAGTCCAGAACGTTTATATAAAAAAACAATAATTTTAGGGTTTTTTTCTTTACCTTTTTGTCCGAACACATATTTATAAATTTCAATGTCTTCTTTATTTATGTTTTCTGCCCTCACTCCTGCTTTGCTTGTGAACATCTTTTCCAATGCCTGGAAGTCATTTTGGGACATCACATATTCCGGAAGATAGGGAATTTGGAAGTAAAAAATGTACCTGAAATAAAAGGAATTGAAATAAAAATGAAAGGGATATGATTGACTTGTTTTATGGATCAGCCGGCTTTTGGTAAAAAAAAAAAAAAAAAAAAAAAATTGCCATGGGAGATAAATTCAATTTTTTTTAGGTAGGGGTATGCTAAAAATTAGTAAAAAAAATAATTACTTACCCTACAAATAACCCTAAGTTCGACTGGTACACCCACAAAAATGCAAAAAAAACCCCCAAAAAACAACAACTTTTCATAACTCTTTCACTAACCCTAAATGCAAGCCTCTAACCCTAAATACAAGCCTTTTCACTAACCCTAAATGCAAGCCTCTAAAACAACTTCCTGAACCTACAGGTTAAGAAAGGTTTTTAACCCACCCATCCCTCTCTAAATCCGTCAACTCTATTGAAAACCTTAAGTTTGAGTAACAAGCCAAACAATATAAAAACATTGTAAAGTTACATATTATCACCTTAAAAAAAGACTCCTCTTTCTCTGTCTTCTTCCCCATATTCTTCAAATAATCACACAGAAATTATCTCCCATAAAAAAAGTTAACTTCCCTAAAACGCTAGAATAGCCTGAAAATGAAAGATTATTTTATGTTAAATTCATGTGCAAAACTGACCTCTCACTTGGAATTCTGAAGCTGTTTTTTCTTCTTTATATGCCAAATGTGACAATGTTGTTGGATAAAAAAAATTAAAAAAAAAAAACGATGTGGAGGATGATGCGACGCTTGCAATTTAATTAAAGTAAAAGGCAAAATTAAGTGGAAAGGAAAAAAGAATTATTTTTCTCATGTGAATAATAAATTTGGTTGACAAGCGATTTGGTTAACTTTGTAACCAGTGCAGGTCACATAAGGTTAGTGGACAGCGATGACCGATATTTTTTCCAGAGTTTGGGAAAACTGGAATAGAAATTATTTTTGTGGTTAGAGGGAAGTCTTCCCTTTTCTGAGTTACAGGAGAGGGAACAGAGAAATGGATGATCTAATAATTTGATAATGAGAGAGGGGAGCCTCCCCGCTCCTGAGGTAACAGAGCGAGTTAGCCCGGAGAGAACTGGGCAGTGCCAGATTGCCCTGCTGGATTCTCGCTACAATATAGTCAGCTGCATTTTCTAACCCAGAGACTCCATTCTGCTCGCCAACAGTGTCCAGATTGCTAAGAGAGGGAGATCCTGGACTTAATCAAACTAAACTCACCCAGAATTCGAGAACCAAGCCAGTTAAAAATGACTAAGTAGAAAGTGCATTTAACCCTTCCAACCCTGCACGGCTGCTGTATGGACCCTAGCAACATAGCTAAAAAGATAACATGAACGATATTTCGGTCTTCTAATAATACATTACCAAATAATTTTGCTAATAGTCTATTGTCTTTTTGACAAATTATTGCTTAATTGGGTCAGGGCCCAAAGGGTTAAAAGTTTGGGGGGTTTTCTACACAAATGCAACATTTAATCCATCACACCGCTTCTTATCTCTTCATTACCAAAGGTTAAAAAAAAAAAAAAAAATGATTGAAATAGTTCCTATAAACAAAAGGGAATATCAACACTATTAGTAATTGTGATATTTAAGTTATAGCTGGAGAGAGAGAGAGAGAGTCAAAAGAGATCAATTTTAGATTTTTGTCTTTATATTCTTTTCATAATTATATCATTTATAATTGCAAACTTACTTTTTTATGATTAAAAGAATCTAACTCAAATTTAATAGTTTACCAATACATTAAATTTTTTTAAAATTCATATTCATACGATATGTCGACGATTTATTGAAATGGTAAATATAGATTTATTGTTTATAGAGTTTATTAATAAACAATTTAAACAGTCAACCAATCAGAGAATATCTCTGCGATTTCAACCAAGCAGACGATTTCTCTTTTCAATTTCAACCAAGCAGACGATTTCTTCCCACGATTTAAAAGAGGTAACTTCATAAAAAACGACTTACCAAGATTTTCTAACTTGAGAAAAATTAGCAAACAAATGATCTTGAAAGACAAGTGGATGAGGGCAGTTCATAATTATTAACTTTGAAATCTTTTCTGGAAAAAGCTCCGCGGTAATCCACGCGACAATAGCGCCCCAATCATGGCCAACCAAAATGCAATTCTTGTAACCTAAATACACACACACAAAAAAACAAAACAAAATAAAACAATAAAAAGCAATAGGAGGAGTTTACATTTAATGAAAAAGCACATTTTTTTTAAACTCTTTTTCAACCCAATCAAGGCGTATTGCCACTTGGAATGTGAGGGGTTACTATTTGGGATCATTTAACAGGGGATTGTGGGGTGTTGAGCAATTAAAAGTCTTTTCTCATTACATTTAAACTTTTGCAGGTTAGTACAATCAAAGAAGCAAGAAACAGGGAGCGAATTCCAAAGTCTAGTAGTCTAAGCAAAGAAACTATTAGTATAAAAGGTTTACAGCATCTAGGAACCTCATCAGTGAAGGGGTGCGATTTTACTGCTTGTTGGGTTGGTTGAGAGTACGTACGTCGAGTGGGACACAAGTGTTATGTGTCCATCAGAGCACATTCCATTAAAGTACTTTTAAAAAATCACAAAGATGCGGCATTGCAGCGATGAGTCAGAGGTTTGAGCTTGTTTGATAGTGTGGAACCTATTAAATTTGATTTTTTTGAACCCTGTCTAAGAATGAGAGACTAGTGGTAGATGCATTAGCCAAGATGTGGCAACAATACTCCATATATGGATGAATTAAATCTTTATAAAAATGTAGGATGCTCTCCAATGCAAGTAGTTTTCTAGCATGGTAGAGGGAGCCCACCTTCTTTGCAGCAGCCTTAGCAATATCCTCAATGTATTTTTTCAATTCATATACATGTAAAATATGATCATCGAGAAACGAACTGTTCTTTCTTTTATGCTTACTTTAAAGGAATTTCAATGAACAGAATTTCTAAGAACTGCCCATTTGTGAATGTTACCATGAGACTGCTTCTCAGCACACTAGAATATGGCCGTCTTAAAGCTCAATATTCACAAATACTTGTAGAATCATCCATTTAAGCAATCAAATTTTGTCCATCCCATCTATTATGTTACATCCTCTCATAATATGATTCATCAACTCAACCATGTGCTGTATGTAGGAGAACATCAACACCTCGCTGAAAGAGCTGCAAAAGAAAAATAACCTAATGTCATCATCTCCCCTGACGAGGATATACATGTGACTGGGAACGGCTTGTAAATTTCACACTCCCATGAAATTTCCAAAAAAAAAAAAAAAAAAAAAAGAAAAAAGAAATTATCACACCCGTCAAGTCAACCGGATGATGAACGGAACTGCACAATGCTGTATGCATGACTCAACACACAAACAATTCCGTCCACATGTTCCGGCATGGTTCCAAACAATTTTGTCCACGCAATCGAACATGATCTTGAACAATTCCGTAAATTTGAACTCAAACAACTCCATCAAAACAACCAGACACAATCCCGACCAACTCCGTCGAAATGACACAACACACTCACGAACGACTGTCAATATGATTCAACACAACACATTACCAGAGCAACCTTGGCAGTTACTTCCTGAATTAGTCTGGTATTGGCTTTTGGATGAACTCATTTTTGCTGTAGGTAGGCCCGACTAAGACATTGATACACAATTCTTGAGCGCTTCCACGCATGCTCATCACTGGAGGAAATCTGTTCAACCCACCTACAGAGAGTGCTACTTTGGTATGGTACATCAACCAACTGACAATCTCATTAACACTTATCCTCAAGTGACTTTTGGCCTGAGGAGTCATGACTCATTAAAATAAAAAATAATATTTTAATTACATACCCAGGGCTTCAATGACTTCAGCAACATCCTTTGCAAGTTTTGATTTTATATAATTGCGTCTTCCTTTTGGTTTATCGGACAAAGAATAACCTCTTTGATCAATCGCCACAACTCTGAAGAATAAAGATGCAATTATATTCAGACACAGGTGTGTAAAAATCGGATTAAATTTGAAAATTTTCACTTATGTTTAACATTATATAAGAGAATGGGAAATTCCAAATATGATAAATGTGTAGAGGAAGTTGAATCAAGTGAGGAAGTCTATGGTGACATGTAGGGAGGAAAATCTTTCTCCTTGCCAGAAAAGCTGATTGTGTTTACATAGTGTTTTTTTTTTTTTTTTTTACTCCATCTTTGTTTACCAACCACCATAAAAAAGAGAGCAATAAAGAAACTTGTACTTATAACTGCTATCATCCTGGTCAAATCGAGTTGGCTTCCTTCTGAGCATGAACTGCATCTCAAATCATCACAGTCCAGTTTCATTGATCAGGTCACCGGATATGACTAACTACCCCTAATTCCATTGCCGGAGACTACTTAGGGATCTGATAATACTGCCAGGTTGTCCTTAATTGTTGTCACCCAGGTCAGCAGCTGCCCACCTACACATTTGTGCCAGCCAGGCAGAGAGGTGGGAAAAGAGAACCTTTTGAATGTGTTTCACTGACACCTGTCGATCCTCGGTTTGCCTGCTTCACCATCCAATAAAGTTTACAGAAGTCTCCAAAGGCTGCTATACCCTCTTATCCTTTTGTAAACTCATCAGTACATGTTTCTATTATCATGGATTGGCAGAGTAACATAGCATCACAGATCACAAGAGTTTAGCACACCTGTCACCCACGGTTCATGCGCTTGCTCTGTGAGGTGGAGAGTCTCTTGTTACCTAGTCCTGACGACAGCGGTTTGTAACACCAAGGTGTCTGTGTGCCAAGTTGATGGTAGCAGATTTAAACAATCTGCCATTCTGCCTCAAGTTGATATTCTCCTTGCAAAAGAGAAGTGGTTAGGAAGTTTTACTCTGTAAAATTTTAAATTATCGATGCTGATCTGCTTTGGCTGTTTGGTCGCTCGCCTTGCCTGAAGTTAAAGTTGAAGACTTGATCGAACAAATGTGCGATCTGAGCCGAATTTTTTACCAGTAACCATGTCTTAAAAATCATGGGAGTCAAGAACAGGGTTCGCCCAACGCACACACACACTAAGATATAATCTATCTGTTTGACAATGTGGCTGTCATTTAAATGCTAAAAGATGATGACGTAGATGCTGGAAGTGGGTGTTGGTTACCACAAGATAAAAAAGAAGAAAGCAGAGAGCAAAAAAAAGAAATAAAAAAAAGAGCTAAAATCAAAAACAAAAAAAAACAGAGCAAAAAAATAGAAAATAAAAGTAGAGCGTGAAAAAAAAAAGAAAGGAGAAAAGAGAACAAAGAAGTAAAGAGAAAAGGATAAAAAGAAAAAGAAAGAAAAAAAAAAGAAACAATAAAAAAGTGAAAGGAGTAAAAATAAAAACACTTATTACATTTATTACAACATTGAATGTATAACATTCCACCGATGATTTGGTAAAATTTATATTTGATGCTAAACTGAAGTACTTGTTCCAGAACAGATTCATAGTATCAAGACATCTTTGAATTCTTCAAAGTAGTTGGAAACAAAAACTGTTTTTGTAAAGACAATGTGAAAATAGATTATCATATGAAGTATGTGCTGAGAAACAAAATAAAAATATATTTTAAGTCTTCATTTATTGTCTCAGCATGTTTTTGTTGAAAACTTGGAAATGCTGAGAAATTGCCTTTTTTTCTATTAAAATTTGCTGCAATTTTGAGAAGCTGTAAGATATTGTTGTTTTTGTTTGTGTATTTTCTGTTTTTTTTATTTTTTTGAAATATGGAGTTGTTTCCCTTTAACTGTCAAATTAGGTCAAATGAAAAAGGTTATTTTTGAAAAATACAAAGAAAGTAAGAATAATTTTGTAAGTTTTTAAAAGATTATGATAAAATCATTGTGTACAGTGCTCTGGAGGTGCACTACAACTCATCAAAAGTGTATTATAGAACATAGGATAATGTGCAATTATCTAGGAGTTGAACTGTGTAGGAGGAATTATGTGCATAGGTGGGGTACATCAAATGCAGTTTTTTTTTTTTTCGGATTTTGATAAGCATGAGGGTCTAAACCCGACAACTGATGCAAGCAATTTATTCCATGTTTAAACAATTCGAAGTATGTTTCCGAAAGTCATGTGTTATATTTTATTTTGGTTATTTTGTTTTGCAGTATGTCAACCGTTTTTAGGTAATTCATGCAGAATCCATTAATTTTTTTTTGGGGGGGGGGAAAAAATTTATGCTTCTATAACCCTTTACGCCTCGAGGCTGCATCCGTCGCTATCCTGGTTTACGGGAACATACTTGTGATGTACCCCTGGCCGTGTTCATCGCTCCCAGCTCACAGAGCCATAGATGCAACCCAGCAAGGCTATATTCTTAATTGTCTAGTAGTGTACCCCTCAAGGGTGACCAGACTGGTCACCAGAAAATACCGCTCTGTTGCTCAGGGGACACAAAACGTGCATGTCCCTAAATCTATGTGGCAATTCTTATCTTTGGCTGTTCATCGTCAGATGCTGGGGTTGGGTTCATCCTTCGTAGATGCTCTAATAAATGGTTTGTATGCTATCCTTCTCAGCTACAATTTGGCATCGGTGCTGTAACAAAACGTGTTTCGATTCAACAGTTCAAAAAAATAACTCAGAGCATTTCTTGTGAACAAAAATAATTATTTTAAAGAAAAATCTTCGTGGTAAACTTTGTACATGAAGAGCTAAGTTCTTCAAGTTCTCAATGCCTCCCTGATGCAGGTTGCTACAATTTAAGTCATTTAGTTAATTTCCCAGCTAGGAACAAGAGCTTTTTGACTTAGCTCTTATGGGGATTTGGCCCCCAGGGTCGAGGCCCAGAGTGGTGCATTCTCTCTAACGCCAGTCAGCTAAAGACCCCTATTTCTAAAAATACAATGGTTTTTATTAAATTGACTTCTTCCCCCTCTGTCACTTGTAGATTACTCTTTCTTTTCTCTATCCCATTATTTTATACTCTTTTTCTTTTCTCTTTTCTTGTGAATTTCGTCTTTCTCTTTTGTAACCATATCTCTCCTTAATTCTCCTTTTCCACTCTTTCTCTTCAACTCAAATTACTTTTCTCTCAAAGAAACTGTATTATCTGTGCAAACAAACTTATCAGCTAACTCGTGCATTTCCCAAGTTTTGTTCCCATGCTCACTTGGTCTGACACTTAACCTGACCAGGTGACTTTATGATAATCTTTTCCAGATAATAAAGCAGACCTCTCGTCGCCATGTCAACTTCACTTTTCTTTTCTGTTTAACATATCGGCAATAAAACTATTCCAGACTTCTGGAGAAAAAGATAAATTTCCAATACCCCATGTCGAACACCCTGCCCAACTCTTAGCCTGCAGCAGGGTGAATTGGTATTACCCGGCAAGTAACATCGTTACACTTCAAGTTTCTTATATCTTCAAAGATTAACTCATAGAAAGTTTCTGAATTTTGGAGATGGGGATTGATTATGTGTATTATTTGGATTCATCAGACTACTGTTCTCATCTTGAGTGTCATTTTCACAACATTTCAGTCGATATAACCACCGACCTTCTTGAGGTGTATCTTGTCAAACCCGGGAATGTTTCTGTCCAACTCAGGAATCTGGGCAGAATTTCGAAGGGTACCCTTTATTTACTTCATGGGAGTAGCATGCTCTTGTTCCATCAGCCATCACTGGATAGGGGTCCTAAGTAATTTGCAACTGTATTTTCCGGTTGCCCACACTGAAAATTGAACCTTCAAACTTCAGGAGAAGGTCACTTTTACAACTGATTACAAGATGCACATGAAGAAGGTCGGAGGTTACATCAACAGAAACATTATGAAAATCACACTCAAGATGAGAGCAATAGTCTGATGAATCCAAATAATACGATTAACTCATCGTGTTTGGCTTGGTTGTTTTGCAGAGGACTCTGTTGTTTTTGTTTTTGGCTTTACAGAACAGGGATGAGTTTTGTAAAGGGAAGGAGGGAACAAAAAGAAACAATAACATTAATGTTTGGTGCATTTAAAGTAAAAAAAACAGTATTGTCAGACAGAAGTGAGGGAGAAAGGGGGGAATGCTTATTGTTTTGGGCTTTGCAGAACTATCATTAAGTCTTGCAGCAATAAAAACAAAACCCTTAAATGTACAGTGCATTTGAATCAGGAAGTCAGTATCTTCAGACAGCCTGATCTAGAAGCACCAGCCAAAAGTCATGAGAGCTGTGCTGTTTTCTGAGTTTAACACAGATATAAAAAAGAACAGGGGAGATAAGTCAGTAAAATGCATACATGCCAATAGAAAATTAATGGGGAGTTGGAAATATACTTATTTTTATTTTAATTAAAATTCTACTCAATAATTTTCCATTAATTTTTGGTGCAAGCATCTATTTTTGCCTGATGCATAAGCATAAAGAGTTTTCCTGTTAATTTATTTTGAGTTGCCATATTTCACCGATACATTTTAAAAAAGCACCCACCTTTCTCCCTAAGCTCTGTTAATATTGGCAGATGTTTGGAAAATATTATTACCAAATTTAAACTCCTACAAAATTATACACATTTCTTGTTTTTTTTTTTTCATCTTCATTATTAAGGGGTTGTATGCTTCAAAATCCTATTCTGAAAGAAGTTAACAGGAATTCATAAATATACTTATATATAAAGACAATTTTTTGTGTATGTGTGAGTTCATCTGGGCCGATATGAAATTTCACACAAATCTATTTTATATATGTAGGAGTGTTCTTAGATAGGTTTTGTATTGGACAACCTCTGATAAATATAAAAAATTAAAAAAAATCTGATTAAAGAAGAAACAGTTCGATTTTGACCAAAGTTAACACTTTATACAGCCTAACATCAGAAGTGCATTTGGAAGTCTTATCACTGTAAAAGCAGAAGGGTCCAGCATATAAAATCAACAGTAGGTTCTTTGATAAAATAGGAGTGCATTCAAAATTAATATTTCTGTTTAGAGCAGAACTGAACCATGGTTATGTGATTTTTGCTTTTCAAACATTAATTCATGTTATTATATAAATATCATTTCATTTAACCAACAGTAGATTCTTTACAGTGCAATGTAGACTACAATGTATTGTGGACTAAGTCATTGTGGGAAACATGTGAGCTTCTTCCTGTTGAACTGTGGTGGGTTCCTGATTAGACCAGGTAATCAATTGATTTTATTGACGAATAGGTAATTTCACTGATTTGATGGAAATAAGTGTATTGGAAGTGTGAAACATTCATTCTCAATCAATTCTGGGCAACGTTGGGTCTCCCTGCTAGTTAGTAAATATTTCCCAAGAATTCAAACATTTCAGATTTGCACTGAATTTGATCACTAGGCATTAAATACCAATTAAATGCGATGTCATGAATATAATTTCTTCCTAAGGTCCATTTCTGCTTGAACCTTAAAATTTTAAATATTTTCTAGAATCATTTAAATAGATTTGGATCAAAATTAGAATCAAGATTGTAGACAAAATGTTTAGTATAATCATATCTTTGATCAAAATAAGAATCAAGATTCTAGAATCCAAATCACTTAAATAGATTGTGATCAAAATTAGAATTGAAATTCTAGAATCCAAATCATTTAGTAGATCGTGATCAAAATTATAATAAAGATTCGAGACCAAATGTTTATTTTAATCTTCATAAGGGAACATAAAACTGGTGCAAAACTGTTCTGTTCAAGAAATTATTTTTACCTGTCCTGGAAGAAGCATTCTTTTACTTTTGTATAACACATGCTAAAAATAAAACTTCAAAGTAAGTAAAAATTTGGCTAACATTGTCCAAACAGCTTAATAAATAGAAATTTTACTTTACCGATAACTTTTACTGAATTCTTTCAGCTGGTGGCGCCAGGAGTACCAACATTCAGGAAATCCATGGAGAAAGAGCATCAACGGTTTTCCTTCAGCACCATTTGCGACGTAGTGGAGTTTCACTTCCTGCATAATAAAGTTAAGATAAACCTAAATATCGTCTAATACATAATGCAAAGTTTGATTCTTTAAATAAGTTTTTTTTAAACCGTTTTGATTCTGTTTCTTTTGAAAAATACTTAATCCAACTATGAGGAATTTTCAGAAGAATCAGCAAATCTATCTATCTTCTTTACTATTATATAAAAGGAACGTGATCTGTGTATACGTATGTGTATGTGTTCTCTATGTACTTGAAAACGGCTGGGCCAATTTTTATAAAATTTCACACTAAGGTACTTTATGTGCCTGGCAGTATTCTTAAGTAGGTTTTGTATTGGAATATCTTCGATAATTATTGATAATCAATAATCGAAATAATCTGATGAAAGAAGGAACAGGTGATTTTGACCAAAGTTAACATTTTACACAGCCTAACATCATAAGCACATTTGAGAAGTTTTATTACTACACAAGCCAAAATGGCCCGACAGACAAAATCAACAGTAGAGTCTTTGATATGAAAGGGGTACATTCAAAATGAATGTTTCTGTTTAAAGCACAACTGCACCATCATACTTGACTTTTTCATTTTAAACTTAAATTCAATCCATTATCACTGCACAAATAGTAAGGCCAGACATAAAATCAACATTATATTCTTTGATATGACAGTGGCGGATTAGAAATGAATATTTCTGTTTAGAGCACAATTAAACTGATACTTGATTTTTGCATTTTAAACTTTCATTCAAGCTATTATATAAAAACATAATTTTATATGAAATCAAAAGTAGGTTCTCTCCAGTGCAATGGATGGGTCCCCAACTAGAGCAGGCAATCCATTGATTTGATTGAAAATTGGTCGATTTTACCAATTTCGATGACAATAAAAATATGAGTGTGAAACATTTGTTGATCATCATTTTATCCTGAGCAACGTCGGGTCTTCCTGCTAGTTTGAAATAAAATGCATGCGATCTTTGTAATCAGTAGCAAATTTTTCTACTATAAATTTCCAAACTAACATAGTCACACATCAATTGCTGATAATAGCTATTTTTCTTAATTGAAAAATAATTACGATATCTCTGGAATCTTTCAAATTTTTACTATCACGTTGCAAATCATTGTTAAATTGTTTGCAAAATAAAACAGCTTTTCTTCCATATTCCAGACCCTTCAGACATTCCAAAGTTTCACAATGGTTATTCTATTTGTCTAGAGTGTATGAATGTCAACTATTTTGTCACAATTTGCTTTCTGTATGAGTTGAAGCAATATTTCTATTTTTCAATTTAATTTTCAAAATAAATAAATAAAATAACTCTGTATTACCATTGTTAAAATTTAAAAAAAGTAAAAAGAAAATGCATTTTCTTTCCTTTCTTTTTAACTAGCCTGGGTGCCCGGCGTTGCCCGGATGTTTGGAGACATGTGTTGAGCAAAAAAAAAAAAAAAAAAACGTAATGTGTTTGCTGTTGCACCCATCACCAAACCGGAAGTGACATCGGTTTAAATTAAGACTAGACAATTGAAAAGAGGCAATGACTTTTGAAAATAGCGGCAAAAAAAGCGATCTCTCCTTGTAGAAAAGTGCCCAGTTGAGGGTAAAGGAATTAATGTTTTTAGCAAATTTTTTATATTTGTCATTTGAAGGGTTGAGCTGCAAAATGATATCAATCTCGTGAAAATCCGTTGCCTCTGTCGAGAGTTTTAGGCAGACATACAAACATACATATATATATACATTTAAACAGACAGGTGAGATTTATATAATAGACTAGCCGGGGGTACCCGGCGATACCTGGGTGTCTTGAGGTAAATCAAAACTCCGGGGGGGGGGGGTTAAATGATAAAAAAAATTTTTTTTGGTAGGTGAGTGTATGAGGATCAAACCCGTACCCTTGAGTTGGAAATTAATGTGTGAAAAAAAAAAAAAAGTGCTACGTTAACCATTGAGCCACGGCGACATACAACGTTAAGCAGGTTTGAATTTATTTATTTAACTATAAAAACAGGCGTGCACAATAAAAGTTAACTCTGTTGCTTCCATTTGACTTAATTAAGAAGGTCAAATATAAGTCATGCAGCATTTGGGTTTGTTTACCCAAATTTGACTGTTTCTTCCCCCAACAGATGTTGGAAGGGGAAAGCAGCTCCCAATTGTCCAGATTGAATAGCAACTGTCTGATATACAAGATTGATCAAAGTTAATTGCTTCTGGACGTTTTTCCCGGCGCAATGCCGAGAAGACGTCGTTTGAGTTTAGTTTCACATATTTATATTAAAAAGCCCATTCAACATGCGAGAAGCCAAAATAGCAATAATTTTGTAAAAGTCAACGTAAATAAATCTAGATGCAACGCGCTTTCCCAAATCGTACATATTATTATTTAGGACCCATATAAACAGTTGTAAGCGATCGTAACGACCTCGGAACCGTGTGCGAGAAAAGCCTTTTGAAGACATACACGGAATGGTCACACACATTTTGCCTTTTATATATATATAGATTCGCTTTTATATATATAGATTACTACCTCATTTCCCTACATTTATTTGGATATCTACTTTTCTTTTAAGGCATTAGCAAAAAACATTTAACGCTTTCCATAAAATGTTTTTAAATGCATTACAAAATGAAGCCTGCTCTAAGATTATATTAGTAGCCTGGCAAAGACACGGGGAGACAACCAAGAAAAAAATCTTAAGCAAAATTCATCCCAAAGCAACAAAACTAAAGCTGGCTTGCTAAGACACTATATATATAAATGTATGCTAATTTGAGCATATTTTATTGGTTGGAAAATATAGTTTATTTTTAACCAAGTGTCATAAAATTTTAACTATATAATAGTATTATAATCTTCTAAAAGCCTTCAAATTTTCATGTAGTTTCAGCCCATAGAACCGAAGATATGAGCATTTCAATATTCAATTTGGCAACGAGTATAGATATAGTCATATATAGATATACCACTTTTTTTTAGCAATTTTATAAGTTCGAAATCTCGGCAACTTCTCATCAGAATTTAATAAATGAAGGCTCTTTGGAAAGCTAATGACCTGAATTGTGTAGGGGGCTATGTTGCATCGACTATATCATGCCTCTCATAACTGTTGTAAACAAAGCAATACATAGTGTTCCTCCTGTTTCATAGTTGGTGCCCAATTGCAGGTGACAGAAAAAGCCTCCAGGATGAAGTACTGTTTATTCAACATACGAACCGTGTAGCCTTCAACTTGTAGGGGACTAGGATATATAAATACCCCAATCCCGTTACAAAAGAATAATGAAACGAATGGGAATTGAAGGAAACAAAGACTCAAGTAATGGATAAGATAAACGTCATTTATTTGCTGTTGAAAGAAATGAACATTTTAGTTATAACATGTCCGCGCGTATGTAACCAATATCCGTTGCAGGACTGGTGTTGTAGCAAGAAAAGGAAATGTGTTTTCATCTCAAGTTTGGGTCACTATTGTTTGTTCGCGCGTGGGAATTGAAGTGAGTGTTGTAGTGGAAATGAGAATCCAGCGTGTAGGCAAGGAAGAGGATATGAGAGTCGACATCAGTTAGCAGTCAGGTACGTGAAGGTGTTCTTAGTGACCAGTAATAGATGGAGAGAGAAAGAGTGAGAATGTATACATACAGTCATCAGCTCGTGCCTCATACATAGTAGGAAGTGGGTGTGAGGTGCGCGTGCGCGCGCCGAAACGGCGGCGGCTTGTTAGCCCAACCTCTCTAGTTGAGAGTTGGTCCTAAAGAGAGGATTAGAAACAGCTTGTCTCCATGTTTTATACTCGTTTCCAGAGTGTCTTTTGTGCATGTCTATTTCCTTAGAAAGCGGAAGTGACGTCGTTCATGTGTGCGTGTGTGAGTACATGTGTATACGTAAGCGTGTGTGTATATATACGTGAATGTGAGTGTATGTACGCGAAGGTGAATATGTGTACATGTGTGGACGTGGGCGCGTATGTTTGTGTGCGCGCATGTATATGACAGCTTGAAATATGAATGTGTGTCTTGTGTGAGACTTGAAAAAGGCTCGTACAAACCAACTTACACAACTGGCGCACAATAGCGTAGTAAACGAAGGTTTGACTGATATTTTCCTATCAGTTTCTGTATTGAACACAACTTGGTGTCTGTTAATCCCACCGTGTAAAGCTTTTTGCCAACTCAGAGTGCATTTCTTATTCTCAGCCAGATGAGGGATGCTTCGCAATTGTTGGAACAACTCATCACGGGAACCCACAGCCAAATTAAGCGGATCTCCCACTTGGTAAGACCAAGCTCCTCAATCCTATTTTCTTGAGCAGATTCCCTAACCATAGCCTGATTTAGTTCATTGTACGCCCCCCCCCCCCAAAAAAAAAGTGGGTGCTCATTTTACATAAAATTATTAGAGGAAAATGATCCGCACTTTTTTAAAACTAACATTTCCTTATATCTTAGAAACTACACGTTGGCAATAATTGTAAACATTATTTTTTTTTAGTGCCACCGAAAACCTGAGAAAGTGGTAATGTTAAATGATTTTTCTTGATGGTGGAAATATACATATATCCACAGTCCATCTCCCCACCCTAAAAAAAAAACGCCCTGATAAAAAATAAAAAAAAAACTACTAAATAACTAGGCTTTAGTTTGAACATAAATTACATTGGCTACAGAAAGTTGTGTTTTTACCACTTTTGCTAGACTTCACACACGTATTTTATTTTTTTAAACTTGTTTTGTACTTTGTGGGGGGGGGGGGCTTACATTAGCTCCACCTCTGCATTTACGTATTCCCTTGCTTGTTTTTTTTTTATATTTTGGCCACGGCCACCACTGTCCGCAATTGGTCAGGGATGGCAGTGGCCATCAACAACAACTGTAGTTTAATTTTTTAAGAGGTGGGAATCATGCTTCCACCGGGTAACGCCGGTTAACAGGTCCTGCTAGTCATTAATAGGTAGCAATACTACTAAATTATATATATATTTATATACAACCAAATCTTATTTTTCACAATATTCGATGGAATCTTCTGATATTAATCCCCTGTGACGAGGAAGACCTAATATTTTCATTGCAAACTTTGCTTTCGTATAAGTTGTATTGCTTGAAAGGTCTCTAGTTACTCGTAACAAGCTGACCGAAACATGCTCATGACTGTAACAACATGCTACTGCTTATGTAAAAACAAATAAGAGTATATATATATATATATATATATATATATATATATATATATATATATATATATATGAGTATAAAGATCGATAATTGTAAATTATGAATCTTTATACTCAGTATTAATATAGCTCTTGGATAAATATACCTATATATCTACATTACTATGAGCACTGTTCTTTTAAAGTATTAATGCATTAAAATAAACTTTGCTCTTTAGACTCCAGGTCTAATTCCCTCTCTCTCTCTCATATATATATATATATATATATATATATATATATATATATATATATATATATATTCAATGTATGTATACACCAGTTCTCATCAGATCACCGAAGTTAAGCAATGTTGAGCCTGGTTAGTACCAGATTGGTGACCATTTGGAAATTCTACGTGCTGTATGTGCTCTCATTTATCTTGACATTTGTTTCCAGTCATCCTGTACATACACTTCACTTGCCACTGATATTTAACAATGTCAACAGGAGAGGTGTGGTTGGAGATTGTGCACGTCCTGCCACAAAAATTGAATGCGCAGACACCCTTTTGTGAGTATTCATAGTCTGTCAAAGACTGAAGGAGCCTATATATATATATATATATATATATATATATATATATATATATATAGTAATTTATAAAATATATATGGCGATTAAGCTACACTGAATATTCTGAGTTTCATCCAACTATAGGATTCGTCAGGCTTATGCGCGAATTCTGTGGTTGCTTCTTGTTTTTTTTGTTTGATAAAATGCATGCCCATTGGCTGATAGGAAGGGGCGTGGTGAATACTAGAAAGCTGATTGGCTAACTAGAAATCCTCAACATATATAAAAACAAGAAGCAACCACAGAATTCGCGCATAGGCCTGACGAATCCTATAGTTGGATGAAACGCAGAATATTCAGTGTAGCTTAATCGCCATATATATTTTATAAATTACTAACTAGCTCTACCTACGTATTGAGCACTTTTGAAGTAAATACTTAAAGTTTACGCATAAATCTATACTTTCGTATATTAAATCTATGTGAATAAATGAAGTAGTTATATATATATATGTATATATATATATAGATATATATACACATACACCTATATATAGCAATAAATAGTGATATTTAATAAGTAGTAAGAATATACATCTCTAAAACAAAAATAGGTTTAAGATTCCTAAAATTCATACCAAAATTGTCCACAAGGACTTGTGGCATAGTGGTTAAAATACTTGATGAAATTTAATTGTAAGTTACACTCTTCTGGAGATGTAAGGTTCGATACTTAGTGTGAGCAACACTCCAAATAAAATTGCAAATCATTTAAAACTTCTACTCAGTCACGAGAGCATGCTAACCCCATAGATTAAGGAGTTCTGTTCAAAATCCTGCACAGATTTTTAAGTTCGATAGATATATCTGAAGAAGGTTGAGGGTTACATTGACTAAAACATTGTGAAAATACCACTGAGGATGGGAACAGTAGTCCGAAGTATCTAAATAATATGGATAATTAATTTCGACTCCTGCCTTTATCATCAAAGATAGAAGGCAAACATAAAATTTGAAAAGGAGTGGATGCCAGGCTACTTGAGTATATATGAGTAGATTCCTATGATTGGATTAATTTTTGGTAATCCACCCAAATCTTAACGAACAAAAGGAGACAGCCACTGACTGAGTCATAAATTCTAACATCAAGGTTGAAGGCGCTTCTACACTATTGGAACGAAATTTTGGAAAACGTAATACTAAATTTCACATGAAAACAATGGTATCTATGTATTCTTCATATTTTTAAGATGATTTTATCCAAAAACTGCGAAAATCGATAAGGTAGAAAATTATTTATTAAAGAAAATAAAAAAATAGAATTTGATGAAAACGATCGTAAGACACAGAAGAGTTCAAAAGGGAGGTAATTTTCCGTTTCGATTTAAACAAGATGGCGGCAATTTTTCACCTCCTACCATGGTTAATTTTTTTTTTTATTTGTTTAATAATTCAGTAATATTCAGGTAATTTCGACACATAATTTAGAAACTACCATCGTAACTTATCAGAATTGACAAAAAAAAAAAAATCAGTTTAAACCATTGATTTTATCTGAAAACTCCATTTATCGACTAAAAAACCTCGCCCTAATAGTACAGGAGCGCCAGCTTGAATCTTAAATAATTGTTAGATGAATAAGATGAACGCTTCTTTGACTCTCCCTTACTCTACAAAAACTTTTAATATTCACGAACACTCTATTCTTTCTACTGCTGTAATCCTCTATTCCCAAACACATAAAATATCTCTTGTGTGAATGTATACCTTTTAGTCTTTGTCTTGTTTTATTCTTTTTGTGTATCATGTCTCTCATCAGGTTTTAGGAATAATTGAAAATTTTAACCTATGTTGACAAGTCAGGGAACAAAATCAAATCAAATTAATCGGGGAGGGGTCAATAAGTAGGATAAAGTTACATAGCGAAATGGTATTTAGGATTCCACAGTTATTGTGTAATTTCAACATGTCATTGCTATAGACAATTTCAACAAGAACGATTGTCCTGGAATTTAGCTGTCAAACCAAAAGCGAGGGTGAAGAAGATAATGAGGTAAAAGGGAATACAGAGAGAGAGAGAGAGAGAGAGAGAGAGAGAGAGAGAGAGAGAAGGGGTAGTGCGGATTGAGGGGGGGGGCGATAGAAGGGAGGTAAGAAGTTGGGATACATATGCGAGCTGAAGAGGAATTGAGGTAGCGAGATAGAAAGAGAGAGAGAGGAGGAAACGGGCAGGAAAGAGACAGAGAGAGAGAGAGAGAGAAAGTAGAGACAAGAGACACTAGCGAGGGGTGGTGGAAGAAAGGAATGAGCACGAGCAAGAAAGAGATATATAGAGGTGGGGGAGCGAACAGGAGAGAGAAAAAGAGTGGCAAGATGAGCATCAGAGAGAGAGAGAGAGAGAGAGGGAGGGGGGAGGTAGCGGGAGAGAGGGACCACGCATAAGAAAGAGTGAGTGGGGGAAATAGATAAGGTAAGATCGGAAATAGCCAAAGTAAACTGTTTCTTCAATTGTTTTCTAACTTCATTGTATGACAAAACAAAAAATATCGAATGCTTATATAGAAAAATTACGCCCCCATCCCCATTCCAGTCGCTCAGAGGAAATGTGTGTGTGTGTGTGTGTGTGTGTATTTGTGGGAGAAAACAGGCATCCTTAGCACAATTGGCGCTACCTTTCCAACCACCACCACCGTCTGATGCAGGTGGGTAAAGCACAGGGTGGCCCACTTAAAAGTCGCCCAGAAAATGTAGTAGAGAGGAGGAACAATCTTTTATTGTTTAAATTACTTGTAATGTTATAAAAGATGTTGGAAGTGCTCCCCGTTGACATCTAGGCAATTCAGTTTGCAGATATTGCTTGTAGATATCCTCTGGTGATTCTCCTGATAGTGTTGGTAATGTACTCGTTTAGTTGGTCTAGATTGTGAGGATTATTTGCATGAACTTTTTTGTTTTAAAGTCCCCCCCACCACCACCAAAAAAAAAAAAAAAAATTGCTCCAGCCATTTTCAAATCCATAGGGAATGAAATTTGTTCCCCATGGATTTGAAAATGGCTGGACCGATTTTTATGAAATTTCACACGAAGGTACTTTATGTGCCTGGCAGTGTTCTTAAATAGTTTTTGTATCAGAATATCTTCAATAAATACCGATAATTGAAATAATCCGATGAAAGAAGGAACAAGCGATTTTGATCAAAGTTAACACCTTACACAGCCTAACATCACAAGTACGCGTAAGAAGTTTTATTATCACAGAAGTCGAAACGCCCAATATATAAAATCAACAGTAGGTTCTTTGATATGACAGGGGTACGTTTAAAATGAATGTTATTGTTTAGAGTACAATTGAAGCATGATACTTGACTTTTGTATTTTAAGCATCTTAACAATATAGAAAGAAAGTAACAGTTTACCCAAAGAAATATTCTTCATCTGGTTTCTCAGATTTTGGACCCAAGTGCTACTGCTGCATCATCCATCATATTATTCTCGAGTGGTTTTTGGGCTTGATAAGTGATGATTCATCAGTATATAATTAAAGTGCTTAAAATACAAATTTTTTTTATTTACTGAGAATTATGTCAAGTCGCATTGAAAATACTAATAGCCTTTCGTAGAATGAGGATGGCATATTCGTAGAAGACCGTTTGAAAAGGATTAAAACCATTAACTAAATTGTATCTTTTTCCCCTGTTTGTGATATCAAAACAAACCTCCTAGAACTGTACAAACAAGACCATACTGCAGAGTTGACAGAACAGGACACATCAGCATATCCTACACTCGGCTAGTCTGATTTTGACATGAAATAATCACCCCAATTGACTGAAAATTAAGTATAATATCAGAACAGGTACTACATCTTGCATCTTGCCAAAAGACCCATTAAATTTAAAAGGAACGTTGTTTGCAATCATGATGAAAACTGTGCTAAAATATCCATAATTAATTCACAAATGAAACCGTATAAGCAGATTAACCTTGGATTAAAGTTAATCCTTGCATTCAAGGTGATCAGCAGCAGTGGGGTGATTTTAATTTGTCTAAGTATTAGAAATAGGAGTAACCACTACTTCCATCTACGAGATTAACGAATAAAAGCGTCTACTGGTTTTGAATTTGATAATGTACAAAATAGCATTTTTTATTTTTTCAAAGATTGGTCAAAAATTGGTGAATCAGATATTTAATAAGATTTTTGTTTTGGAGAAGTTTTAAAAGGAAAAAAATATTTCGAGTAAAAATATATTCAACAAACAGTAATATAAAAAAAACCCCAAAAAACAAAACAATGAATAATATGCCAAATAAAATATTGCAAATGAACCAATCAGAAGCCTGGAAAATATATGCCCCCCCCCCCGCACCAATGATGTTCAACAAAACGATGTTAAAATAATTTCCCACCAAATTTCAGAAGCTGATCAAACCTGTCATAAATAAATTCAGAAGTCCAGAAAGTGAAAACTTGTCAGTGTAAGCATGCGTGCACCCCCCCACACACACACACACAGTTGCTATGACAACTAATCATGACTAATTGAAACGCTACTCACTTGCACAAATGAGAGAGCTAAATATCAAACAGAAAAAGAGGAAACATTTCTATTTTAACAATTGCATGCACACCATGCAATCTACTGCTACTTCGATGATTCTTTTCCAGGATCAGGCAAGACTCATTCCCCTCCCCCCATCTTCTCTTCAGCATCAACTTTTTGAGATTATCTCAAGGTTACTGACACATTCATAGGAAAGAACCAATAAAGAAAAACATAGGCCTGGTTCTACTAGATCAGGCTGTCTGAAAATATCGGCTTCCCTGACTTAAATGCACCAAACATTAGTGTTCTTGTTTTTTTTCCTTTCCCTTTGCAAAACTAAATCATGTTCTGCAAGGCAAAAAACAATTTTCTCTATAAAAGTAACTAAACACCATGAATAAATATTTGAAGATATAAAGAACTTGACGAATAAGATCTTTTTTTTTTTTCTCCAAAATTACCAGATTCGGTATTAAATAAACTGAAAGTGGTTATTCTATAAAACAAGACACCCAAACTAAAAGATAAGTGAACGGTATGAATAATAGATAAAATTTCTTAAATAAAAATAAAATTAGAACCACATCAAAATTTTTAAGAGAGGAGCAAACATGATTTTTTTTTTTGTTTTAGACAATCTTAACTATGTCGAAGCAAGGTCACCTTGCTTTTGAGACACTATGTGTTCTTCGCGCTAGACAACAATCACCAACCCCAACGCAGTTTCTGTGGTCTCCTCTTTCATCTTATCTTGTTCCAGTTCCAGTTCTGGCCGAGTCTTCATCTCTCACATTGTTGACTGCCGAGAAGGCGAGCATGGGTTCAAAAGCAGAAAAAAAAAAAAAAAAAAAATTTAGACAACTTAAAAATACAAACGTGAGAGATACAAAAAGCTCCAACACATTATGTATATATCGGTTAGGCACTGGGTACGTGTGTGACATCATCGAGGGACCCCCCCCCCCAAGCACTAAGGTTCACATCTACAAAGCTTTGTTTGAATGTCAGCTCATCTCGATCTGCTCTAAGCCACAACCTGCGCTCAACTGTCTCCAACTGTAAACTGTCCTCAAGCTTTGCAAACTCAAAACAGTCTGTAAACTGTCCCTAACTGCCATAAACTGTCACAAAATTCACTGCCACTCCTAAAACTGTCCATAAACTAACTTGAAAAATATCGAATTGTGGATCTAATCTTCCCCCTCCCGTCACCTACCACATCTTAATTAACAATCCTATTTCCGAATGCCTTTGTGTACCTTGGCGAACAACTTCCTCTGCATTGTATTTCTATTAAGCTTACTTCCTATATTTTCGTTTTGCTAATAAACTTATTTCCTCTTTTATTATCATTTTTTTTTCTCTCATTTTCTTTACTGCCGACGACTTTTTTAATGGAGGTGTGTGTGTGGGGGGGGAGACATCAATAGGATCGCATTTATGTCGAGCTGAGATACGATTCTGTTCAGCAGTTCATCCTCCCAAGCTTTACTCTTTTGCACTTTGAGACGAGAAATCCCGAAATGCATATGACCAATGGGTGTCCTATTAATTAGAATGCCATTTTTTATATTTAATACGTTCTTTCTTTTCAAAATTTCTTTTACAATTTGAAAAAAATAAAAATGAAAATAACTGATTACTTTATCGTATTCTGAAGATTTAAAAAACTATCAGTAAAAAAAAAAAAAAGTCATGAAGTGGGTCATCCTGATATGCATTTTTAACCTTTGCAATATTTATCTTAGGTTGTTAAAATTCCAACTACATACTGATTAGTGGGTTTATTTGAAATAGGACAGGTGCATATGTATTTTTATTTAAACAAATTTCTTTCATTGGACACTAGTCTAATTCTCAGGGATGTGAGTGCCCAAAAATATCTGAAATCGAGATGGGTAAAGGACCCTCACTTATTTCCAAATCTAGAAGGCCTTAAGTAGTGTGTTGAAAATTCAGTATGTCCTTGCTATACATCTTATGAGATGACTAACCAATTTTTAAGATTTCAGGTTCAAATGAACAGCTACAGCAGGAATCGGAATACACCCTACTAAAGCTTGTTTGTCACAGCTGGTGAATTTCAAGAATGCAATCTGAGGACACCTTAGAAGAACGATATGCAATAAAATTCTGTTTTAAACTTGGTAAAATGCCACAGAAAAGTATGGAATGCTTCAAACTTCTTTTGGACCATCTTGGATGAATGGAGCATCAGTTTTTGAGTAGCATAAAAGATTCAAGGAAGGCAGCAAGTTTATGAGGGATAATGAGAGGTGTGGGAGGAATAAGGAAGTCAGAACACCAGAGTTGATTGGTCAAATAAAGAATTTCATAGATAAGAACCATCATGTGTTTATAGAGACAATAAGTGCACAGTTTTATGTTAGTGTGGAAACTGTACACACAATTATTCACGAAGAACTGAATATGCGGAAGATTTGTGCAAAGGTTGTCTATACCTCCACTCTTGTCACAGACTATTTGACAAAGATGGGCATCAAGACAGTTCCTCACTCTCCCTATAATCCAAATCTTGCTCTTTGTGACTATTGGTTGTTCCCTAAGCTCAAGGGAAACCTTAGAGGCTGTCGTTATGAGACAATTAAGGAGATGGAGGAGGCTATGACAAGAGCCACTGACACGCTCACACAAGAGGACTTCTATGAGGCCTTCCAGAAGATGTTAGAATGTTACAACAAATGCATTGCAGCCGGAGAAGATTAGTTCGAAAGGAACTAGAGTTTCATATGTGTACTATCAATAAAATTGCCCATACGAAAAAAGTCTGGAAACTCATTTGTAGATAAGATTGGTTTCTAATGAAATTCAATATTTTGATTTTCGCTCTAATATCAAAGAAGCACCGAAAACAAATATATATATATAATATTTATAATCTAAATTAGAATTTTTTTTTATATTGAAAAGTTGATAAAATTAATGCATTTAACATACCATCTAGTCAATGAAAATATGTATCGCTTAAGGAGAATGGAAAGTTAATAAAAGAGGAATTCTTTGATTAATTAAATTTGGAGATTCGACAAGAATACAAACATCTCGAATCACAAAAGCTATGACTGCATAGTTGTTGGTTTTATAACATGTTAAGTGTCGTTGCATAATTTTATGCCAAAACCTACACAAGAGTTAAATACGACCTAAGATGGGAGTACTGTATCCACATTAGAGGTGGAGCCCCCAAAAAGCACCCTTACCTGCCTTGACAAAGTACAAAACTGTTTTTGAAATTTAATAGGTGATTACCTTTTCGCCTCTCTACTCCCTCTTTCTCACAGAAGAGACATTTGCGAGTCTGCCTCCACTCCAGCGATACTTTGATGGTAGGTGTTTGACTGAGCTCCAATCTATGGTCGCTTTCACAACAAATACTCACTTAGCTGAAACAGCTGCTAACAACTTTCCTCACTCCCTACCTGTGCCCAAAACTAAACGAAAATTCCATGAGCAGAGTTTCTTTCCTAGAGCTGTTCGTCTATGGAACACAGTACCGTTTGTCTACATTTTGACTGGCTATAACATTGTAGTTTTCATGTCTAATGTGAATAAGTTTCTATTGAGCTGTCCATTTAAATAATCTAGCTCTACCTAAGTTCCGCCGGGACTGATCTTGTCTCACCATCTACCTAACACTTAACCCTTATCCTTGAGTGGCCTCTGGGCCTTGACAATTGGTCACTTTCCAAGTAAAAAAAAAAAAAAAAAAAAAAAAAGACAGACTTTGTACACAGTTGGTTCTATTATCATATTTAGTTTAACGTCTGTTTTACATGCCGGCATGTGTTGGATCTCTTTTAGAAATTGACTTATAAACTAACCTATCTCTGGCCAGGTTTTTATTTATCCCTCTTTCTTACAAGTTCATTCTTCTTATTTTCTCTAGTATTTTCATTGGCCTTGCAGATATATTTGGTAAACAAATCGTCTGTAAGTGAAAGTTTCTAATCTAATCTATAGATAGATAGATTTGGTTTAGTCATTTTGTTTTATGGTATATCAAACCCTATTCGATTTATTAAATGCTGAATTCGGTCATTTTTATGTTTCAATTTCTTTATATCTTCAAATATTTATTCATGGAGTTTGGTTTGGTTGTTTTGTTTTATAGTATATCAACACTTTTCGGTTTATTAAATGCCAAAATTGGTCATTTTAATAGAAGTCTTCATGCTTTAATTTCTTAATATCTTAAAATATTTATTCATAGTTTGGTTTGGTTGTTTTATAGGGAAAGTTTGTTTTTATTTTTGGCTTTGCAGAACATGATTAAGTTTTGCAAAGGGAAAAGAAAAAAAACAATAACATTATTGTTTGTTCAACTTTAGGTCAGGAATTAGGCCCTGGTAGGTACTCTTGTTAAGAGTGGACCTGTGAGTAGTTGTAACTAAAGGGCGATTTCACACTATCCAATTGGAGTCTTAACACTGAACATAGTTTTGTCTCATATGCAGGACAGTTGGGAAGAAGAGAGATTGTGTGGTCAACAGGAGATCAGAGCGTTGATGATGCAAAGATAGAAGCTTGGTTTTAGATGCAAAGTTCTTGGCAAGGAGTTGGCTTTGACCGATGTTGACGAGATTACCTCAGGTCAATTGATGATGGTTAGGATAGAGCACACACCTCTGTTCAGGACCCTGTTTGTTATTTGCCAAAATTGGTGGGAACCAAGCTGCTGCTCAGCTACTTTGGACTTGATGGACTGAACATACAACTCTCTTGCATTTGTTATATCGCATATCCCTCCATATTTACATGAATAAAAAAACAAACAAAAAAAAACAGAAACCAGCAGGAACAGGGATGGTGATAATAATGACGATGCTAAGACAAACCCTGTTCGTCGATACAACATAAATGATTACACTAAACACACATGACAACATCAAAGCCGATTTCTTTATATACACACATCAATGGAATAATTCACAACTCACCTTAAAGAAAACCGCCAGAAGAAGCCGTACATCAAAAGAAAAAATCAAAATACAGAACACAAACATCACAGCAGACACAACTCCGGCAACTTATAAACACAAATAATTATCCCATAAAACACTTTAACAGTACACTGCCTACTAGAACACATTCACAACTTTCTTAGCTTCAAATTGATACAACACACGAACACAAAGCTCAAACAGACGACTTCCTACAGCACATCGAAACACAAAAAAACAAACACAAATAAAAAACGAAAACGAAGACCAGCGCTTAAAGCCACCTTTGTCTACAACTACATCTGCAACACAAGTATAAATACAACAGTTCTTTTCAACAAGCAGACAAACTTGCTCAGCATGTCAAGCTGTTAACTTCATCCCGTCAACAGCCAACAGCCATTAACCCTTTGCCAGCGACAACAGCTATTAAGATTACTATACTCCTGCCGTTGCCGCCACCCTACTCGTGATACTGGACAGCAGCCTTGAAGACTGCCTCTCTTTCACCACTGCTGTCACCAGATCACCACAGCTCGTCAAACAGCGAGGTTTGTCCCACCAGAAGCAGCAGCAGCCACCATCACCATCCCTCCATCAGCGATAGCAGTTATTAAGATTGCTCCTCTTCTGCCAACCCCATTGTACTACTCCTTCTTCGCCGTCGCCATAGCTGCCATCACTGCACTATATTCCAGACACCAGAACACCAAAGCCACATTCCTGTCGCTGCCGTCGCAGCCTAACAATAACACCAGATCATCGTAGAGTTCATATCAACACCCGACCAGCAATCCTACCGACATCCCGCCGCTGCCACCGACGACATATCCTGACACATTCAGCAGTTCATTTCATGATCGTTTTAACCTTAAATAAAAGTTTAAACTCAATCTTTTCGTTTGTCCCTTTCTTACTTCCATACGCTCAGTTTTGTAATATAACATAGTTCAAAGAAAGTTCTAGGAGATTTACATACTGACCGTCAGTGTTGGGCACACGGGTGGGTTTGTGAACAATCTGAGTTAGATCATAAGCAATGGAGAAATTGTAATAGAACCTCTCCTCATCATCCGTCTTGTTTGAATGGCTAGCCATTCCACATTGTGAACATTGAAGTCTCCACAGACGTGAATGTTAATTGAAGGCTGAGCAGACAGGATGTGGTCAATTTTCTCAGATATGCTCTTAAAGATAGTAACTCCGCTGTTGTGGAGGCGATAGAAGGCAAATATAAATGCAGTGACATGAGCAAGTGTAACCTGGAAGCACATATAGGGTTATTTAGGGTCTTCTCTGGAGATGTCCCTACCACATGGAAAGCCATCTCTAATATAGGCGCATATTCCATGCCGATCTTGGGGGTTAGATTTTGATGTTAAGTTAGGATATCCTTTAATTACAAACTCATCTAGAGAAATAGTTGGTCCAATGCCAGTTTTGCTTAGGAATTATAGGTCTGGTTTGGTCTCCTATGATTAGGTTTCAAACTCTGGAATGTTGGAACACAGACCCCTGATGTTGGAGGAGGAGACATGGTAGGGAGGGTCTATGTTAGAAGTTGGAGTTCTGGGTTTAATCGTGTATTCTTTCTGGAGACATTTCATTATGGAGTTTTGGGATTTATGGAACAGATCGACAAACTTGGTTAGAGCAAGGCGAGAGAGAATGTAAATACCAAACAAAAAAGAATTATATCAATAAAATGATGTAGCAACAACTATATATAAAAGTGAACTTTCAAATTGTTGGCTATTGATTTTTATCAATAAATAGCAGGAGGTACCCGGCGTTGCCCAGTCATAAAATATGCTAAAATATATTGTAATTCATGCAGAGCCAGTTTTATATTGAATATTATATTGTACATAATATATAGTACTGATTTCAAAAGTTAAAAAAAAAAAAATGACTTGGGTGCATCTGCATCAGCTAGGATCGAAATCAAAATATTTAGTGCTCCAGCCGTGTTCTCTACTGTTTGAGCTATCGACAGATATATAGATAACATTTAAAATTAAACCACTTCATACTATGAATGAATTTGCGCGTGTGCAAAAGTAATAGAAACATGTCGGTATGTTGAAATGAACATTTTGCATTTCAACTTGCCAACATGTCTGTACGCATTATTTATTCATTCATCCAAACAAAGATTTTACTCATTATAAACTATCCTTGGTGTATGATTACTATTTCCTGTTAATTTCAGTGTTATAGTAACGACTCCAACTCTCATAAAAACGTTACTGTGGAATAGGGGGTCAGACTTATAGGAACATTCTAAATGGGGAGTTGTGTTTAGGTATGTGGCATTTCAATTTCAGTGTTAGTGAGACAAATGACTTAATTTTATACACATAAAATATGAATAATGAATTTTCAAAAGAAATAATAATCTGAATATGTGGAGTTAAAAAGAATTGGTACTTCTTCGTTATTCGAGCGAAATTCAAAATATTGAATTTCAATATTAAGTAAATACTATTGGTTTTAACCAATAGTATTTATTTGTCATGTTGGAATAATAAACATATCCAAAAATTACAAAAAAAAAAAAAAGAAAAAAAAAAGAAACGATAAGATAGAATTATTAATGAAAATAGTCTTTGAAGAAAATTAGCGAAATTGAGATTTGATTTAAAAAAAAAAAAAACAAGACAAAAAAAAACTAGTTAGTTCAAATCGTAACAAGAAAATTGTTTTCATTAATAATTAATTTTCTGCCTCATCGTTTTTCGTAATTTTTGGACATATTCATATGACATGACAATTAAGTAGATACCACTGGTTTTACTTTAAATTCGGGTTTGTTTTACTGTACACATAGATTCGAAAAAGTTGTCACAAAACAAATATATAACAAATATTAACTAAGGTAAGATAAGTTACTTTTCTAACTTACTGGATATGTTTTTAGTGTTTATATTTAATGTAACATGTTTATTCAGCTCGAAAAACATACAGTGTTTACCCATGTATTCGAAAATTTAAAATGGCAGCCGACTGTCTTTGAGGCGGTAAGTTTGGGAAAATTAGTTATAAATTAAAAAAAAAACAGACAAAATACTGTTAGAAACTCGCTCAATATATGTTATCGTGACATAGGCTGACATATTCGGCCGATTTTAACAGTATTTTGACTGGTTTTTTATTTATAACTCCTTTTCCCAAACTTACCGTCTCCGAGAGAGAGAGTCGGCCGCCATTTTGAATTTTATAAATAATAAACTAGACAAAATGCTATTAAAAAAACACCGAATATATGTCAACCTATGTCACGGTAATATATATTGAGCGAATTTCTAACAGTATTTTGTCTAGTTTATTATTTATAATACCTTTTCCCGAACTTACCGTGTTTAAGAGAGAGTCGGACGCCATCTTGAATTTTCTAATACATCGGTAAACACTGTATGTTTTTCGAGCTGAATAAACATGTTACATTGAATAAAAACACGAAAATTATATCCAATTAGGTAGAAAAGTAACTTATCTTGCCTTTGATAACATTTATTTGTTATATATTTGTTTTTTGACAACTTTTTCGAATCTATGTGTACAGTAATACAAACCCTGGATTTACAATTTTTATTATCTCAATAGTCTTATATTCTCTTATATGAATATATTTTTTATTATTGGAAACCTGTTATTAAAAAAATCCGTTTAAACTTTATATCGCTTAATATTTGAATTTAATATCATTTAAAGCTTTTTAAAAATAATTATTTTTTTAGAATTGTTTTTATTTTTTTGTAATTCGAATAATTATATTACCGAAAAAAAATTACCAAGAAAAAGTGCTTTTTTCTCTCTCTCTCTCTCTCTCTCTCTCTCTCTCTCTCTCTCTCTCTCTCTCTCTCTCTGTTTATTTAATGTTAATTAATAAAAATAAAAAAATGCCGTCATTTAAATTATGGCCGCCGTAAAGAAGGCCACGATTTAAGCCTACTCAGATCTTGTGTCAAACAAGACGCTCGCTCACGTCCCACTCCACGGGAGGGGGGTGGGTGCAGGTGCGTTTCGTTTTCAGTCAGCTGGCCTTGAATACCGTTTACGCGCTAAGCAGTAAAACAAAATTATATAAAAAAATATTAAAAAAATAAATAAATAAAAACACCTAAGCTTATAAATCGGCAACTCAGGAAACACGCTATCTTCGATGTAGGTTTAGCGCAAATGCCTTTCTTTAAATTAGGTTAAAAAAAAATAAATAAAAATAAACGTAACAAAGTTTTGATCGCTACTTTTGTTTTAATCTACCGCACAGCGCACAGTTTTGTTGGTTCTTTTCTAGATCAGAGGCTCTGCTGAGAAATACAAATAAAACACGGTACTTGAATTTGGCCTATAAATATCAATAGATTAATCATTAATAAACAACAGTTTTCGAATTGATATAAAAATAATTTGAATTTCCCGCAACCAAACGTAATCATATTTGAATATTAATACGATGTTGAAATCGATCACAAATCCCTATTTCGAATTCGTGGCCGTGGGCCGCCATCAATAGATTTTTTTTTCTGTGCATGTAACGTTACAAGAACAAGCAAACAAAAATAAATAGGAAAGAAATAAGAATCCGACTCCCCCCCCTTTTTTTTTCTTCTTAAGTGTAAATGAAATGCATTTATTCATGGTTCCTCTGTAACAACGCATCACTATTTTGCAAAAAGTCCTTTCGCACACACATGTGCTTTGAAAAAGTCTGCCACCTCGACTGGCCGTCAGCCAGCGCTTTCTCGCCTTTAATTTTACATGTCCATCTATCCCAGCGCACAACTTCTTTCTTTTCTTCAAACCACATAGTGTATTTTTCTCTCCTTTTCTTTTAACGCAAGCTCATGCCCACTTGCTAATTTGCATACGTACTTTAACGACTACTGCTGCTGCTAATATTTTCGCTAGTAAGCTATCCCCCTTGGCTGCTACTGATTCTCTCACGCACGCCCATATGTGCTCTGTTAAACACACACACACACACACACACAAAATAGTCCAAATCATTTTCAGGGAAAAATTTATAATTAAATTTTATTAAACTTTGTGGTGCTTCAGATAGAATCAACAGATCGATTTTTAATATATCATTTTAAGCAAAAACAATATTACGTACTGTTGTGGGGAACTACCCTCCAAATGGACTAATCCATCGTCCATACAACTTTACGCATGACGGTCCCAGTTGGGATCTAATTGCAGAGCGACTCTCGTATACGCGGCGAATTACCTACAATGTTCGTTTGCAACCGGTCCTTTTTTTTTTCATGTAATACATGTTTAAACTGTTCTCCGTTGTTTTGTTCTTCTTTATGGCTACTTGCGAGCCATAACACGTACTTAATTGTCATGTCGAAAATAGTAATATATCCAAAAATTACGAAAATTCATCGAGTAAAACAACTGCTATTGTGTTTTTACTATAAAAGTGCATCGCTATAAACAACAAATATTGCAAGCCATGAAAAAGTAATCTAAAATATTCGTTCAGAGTTATATCCCTTGTGTGTGTACTTTCCACTGTCTACTTTATAATGCCCCCCCAATGCAATTTTACCCAGTTTTCCGGTAAAAAATTACTATTAACTTTAAATAATTTCCTACTCGACGATTTTCGTAATATTTGGATATATTACCATTTTCGGCATAATTAAGTACGTAATATTGTTTTTGCTTAAAAGGACATTAAAAAATCGATCACTGGACTATCTTAACAAGCACCAATTTGTTGAAATGATTTTTAAAGGAAAATTAAATATCAAGTAAAAATGGAATTTTTATTTTCAAGTTTTCTATGTTATATACATATATGTATGTGTATATCTTCAACTTCAATGGCAACAGATACATGTCCTTTAACTTTGGATCATAGAAAGGAATAGACACACAGAGCATTTAAATTCTTATGGAGTCAGTACTGACAGAGAATCCAGAGTCAGTTTATGAATTGAAAGTTATGTTTTTAGGGGGTTTTTTATCAACTTTTTTGAAGATCTATTTTTATATACTGACACGTCACTTATTGAGGCAAAAAGGCAACTCGAGAAGAGTTACTGAGTTGTTCAATTTGATAATGGAATAATTCTATGAAAGGAGAGAAAATGAATTAATTTACAGGACTACATGACATATTTGTTAACATTGAACGTGAAAAAGACAATGTTGTAGTCTGTAGAGAAAAATTCTTGTAGTCACATGTTCCACAGATAAGTTCTTGAAGAGAAACTCTGTTCATGGAAGTTCTGTTTGATTTTAGATCCACAGAAGGAGAAAAGGGAGTTTTTGCTGATAAGATCTTACGAGAGAAAGGCCAAAGCTTGAGGCTAAAATTGTTTTAACCGAAGCCTAATTCTTTATATGCTTAGTATTGTCTGCCTGTTTTATATTTTTTAAAGTCGTAAACAACTTCGCCCATTTCCGGGATTAACTCAGAATTCTCAATCAAAACTCAGAACGGACTCCCTAAGAACTGAAATACTAATTTCTCACAAATATCAAAATGTGTTCAATTCATTCATCATTTTAATCCTCTCATAATATTCTTCATCATCGACTGACAATCCATCCATCTCATACATTTACGAGTACTTAAGCAAAATACGGACCGTGCTGAAATAATTGGTAACATGAAGAGAAGAGGAAGACTTTTTATTTTATTTTTTAATTCTGTATTTTCACCTAACATTATAATAAACAGAAGATAGACTCCAAAAATTGAATTTAACTTGAAAATCTATCTAAAAATTAGCACTATCTATATTCTACATAAGTACTCATTTACCTTCAGCCTCGAATGACTTTTTGGTCTGAATAAATGGTATTTCATTAGTTTTCCATATCGGTGGGGAGAATAGGTGAGAAAAAACTAAAAAAAAACAATAAGCATTTAGGAAAATGAAATCCTTAAAAGAAATTTTGACACTTACTTCCAACTGTAAAAATCCATGTGTCCCCAGAGAGGGGTCCATCCATCCTTTAGGGGGAGGCTTTTCGTTTCGATTCTTAGTCTTCTGTCCCATTCCAAGCAAATTTTTAGGATTCAAGAACATTCCAACCAAAATTTTCATTATGACAACACTTGTATAAAAAAATATTAAAGGCAGAAGTAAAACAGCCCGGCTTGCTTTGTAGAGGAGGGACATTTTTTTTTAAATAATAAAAAATAATAAATGCAATAGGGTGGTGAAAATACCTGTTTTTACTTAGCTTAAATTGTTTGTTTCCTAAGTGGAAATAAATACAAAAATATCTAAATCACAAATGATAACATTCTGAAAATGAAATAAAATAATAATAAAAAAAACTGGCTTGAAACACTCTACCTTGATCGTAAAAACTTTAAAATTTTGTGTAATTGAGATCGAAGTCCAAAGTCGTTTCTGGTCAGTTAGAGTAATCTCCCTTAGATTTTAAAATTATCAGTATGAATTTTGTGATCAATTTTTATTTGCATGTGTACGTGTGTGTGCGCACGCGCGTTTTTCGTATCTATATGGCTTACACATTTCTTCTTAAATTTATTATTAATCAATTATTTACCAAAGTTAAGATGCAGTAGCACAAAAAAGAATGAATTACAGGAGGATATAATTCGACTTTTTAAGCCAGAAAAATTACTTTCTTTTCGACAGTTTAAGCGCTTCTGAATTCCTTTCACATATCGAAGTTCAAAAAGAAATTCATGATTTTCCAGAACAGCTAACAAAACAACGTAAGAGGAGAGGGTTGAAAAAATAAAAACATGAATAAATGTTACCAAGGGCAAGCTAAGTTACTCTTCTACCTTTCTTTTTTGTGTGTATTTTAACTTATTTTAAAGTGTTTTTTTTCTTTAAAAAATAACGGTAATGTAACGTTGTAACGCCTGTCGAGTTAAAACGAAACACAAAATGGGGTTTGCATTAATGCATTACTGTACACACAGATTCGAAAAAGTTGTAAAAAAAAAACAAATATATAACAAATAAATGTTATCAAAGGCAAGATGTTACTTTTCTATCAAACTGGATATATTTTTCGTGTTTTTATTCAATGAAACATCTTTATTCAGCTCGAAAACCATACAGTGTTTACCGATGTATTGGAAAATTCAAGATGGCGTCTGACTCCTTCTTTAACACGGTAAGTTAGGGAAAAGGTGTTATAAATAAAACAACTGGACAAAATACTGTTAAAAACTCGCTTAATATATGTTACCGTGACATAGGTTGACATATATTCGGCGGGGTTTTAATAGTATTTTGTCTAGTTTTTTTTATTTATAACACCTTTTCCCAAACTTATCGTGTTAAAGAGAGTCAGACGCCATCTTGAATTTTCCAATACATCGGTAAACACTGTATGGTTTTCGAGCTGAATAAACATGTTACATTGAATAAAAACACGAAAATATATCCAGTTAGGTAGAAAATTAACTTCTTGCCTTTGATAACATTTATTTGTTATATATTTGTTTTTTGACAACTTTTTCGAATCTGTGTACAGTAATACAAACACCAAAATGGTAGTCTCAATCGAGCCTTGATATTGACTCAAAAATCGAAAATTAAACGACATACTGATAGAAACACTCATGTCGTCAGTGCAACTGCAATGTTCTACCAATATTTTGTTTGATTTTCGATTTTTGAGCAAATATCGAGGTTCGACTATGACTTTAATGAGACCATCATTTTGTTTTTCGTTCTAACTCGACAAATTTTAAGTACTCTCCCGTCACCGATTTTTTTTTTTTTTTAAATAAGTTAAAACACAGCAAACTAATTTCAGGTAGGTAGAAGAGTAACTTATCTTGCTTTTGGTAACATTTATTTGTCCCCTTCCCCTTTTTTTATTCTGTAAAAAAAAAAAATCACCAGAAATTCATTTTTTTTTTTAAATACACTATTAACTTTTTTTTATTATTATTATTTCAATAAATAATCAAGTAAATTTGTAAACAAATCCTCCCCCAATAATGAGATGTTTCATCTTTTAGGGGATTACACGTGAAAATTAATAAAAATAAATAAAACGTGGAGGAAATGAAAAAAAAAAATTTTAGAATTCGAGTGTGAGATCAGTTTCGTATATAAATTTAACATAAATTGATCCCCCATTTCTGGGCCATTCTAGCTATTTAGTGAAGTTAGTCAAATTATTCATTGCTATGGAAAATACGTCGTGTACGTTTTTTGTTTTTCATTTTTATGAGAGGTTACCTTTTTAGTCATGTGGTTATCACTACCTCTAAGTATGAATAACAAGTCCTACAATAACACATAATCGCCTTAAAAAGTAGACCCCACCTTCACCCACATAAAAACTGCACAGGATTTATTTCATGGGAAATTGATTAACTGCCCTAAAAAGCCGCTAGAACGACCCGAAAATGGGGATACTATTTACGTTAAATGTATATGCCAAACTGATCCTCCCACTCTAAATTATAAAAAATAAATTTTAAAAAAAATCTTTTTTTTCAGTTGAAATTTTCACACGTAATCGCCTAAAATAAGATCATTTTTTGAAGGGGACGATTTAGAAGAGGGCGTTAATCTATAATAATACTAATAATCGAGTAAATAAAAATAAAAAAAATCTGCAAATTACATAGAGATAAGAAACATGGGCGCTTCTACACTATTGGAACGAAATTTTGTAGCAGATAAATGGAGTTTTCAGATAAAAATCAGTGGTTTCTACTGATTTATTTTTTTATCAATTCTAATAAAATTATAATTGTAGCTTTCAAATTATACAGTCGAAATTACCTGAATATTACTGAATTATTAAAAACAAAAACAAAAACAAAAAAAACTTTAATCGTGTTAGCAGATGAAAAATTGCTACCATCTTGTTTGGATTGAAACAGAAAATTACTTCCCTTTTGACCTCTTTCCGGCGTATTACGATCGTTTTCATGAAATTCTATATATTTTTTTCTTTAATAAATAATTTTCCACCTCATCGATTTTCGTAATTTTTTGATATAATCATCTTAAAAATACGAGGAATACCTAAATACAATGTTAAATATCCAGATATGCTACAACAGAACACCGACCACTCTAATTTGTTTTTTATAGGTAATTGAGGTCGCTAACAACGAATCTGATAGTCAAACTTGGGGCAAATTTACCGTTTGCATGGCATTAACCCCTGAACCCACGGACTACTTTCCACCATTTTGCAGCTTGCGTGAGTGCTGTAAGCAACGACGGTTTCACCAAGCAAACTGCCTTCTCACATGGCGTACAAATCTTCCGCGGAAAAGTTGAAATTAGATGAAAAAGAAATAAAACAAGAAAAGAAAAGCACACCAAGTTGTGTGTATGTGGGGGATTTAATTTTTTTTTTTTTTTTTTCCAGAACATAGAATTTTCTAATTTTCAAAAATACATTTCGCGCTTTTTGGGTGGAAAATTTAAAATTAGCTGAAAAAGAAATAAAACAAAAGGAAAACACTCTAAGTTGGCGAGAGGGGGGGGGGTAATTTAATTTTTTTTTTTTTTCCTGGAACATAGAATTTTCCAATTTTCAAAAAGTAACACACCGACATTTACCAATTAGAACACCATTTAATATTTTTCGAAGATTTTACTGTTTACATTGGGGGCGCACACCCACCCCACCCACCCCCGCTCGTGCCCCCCAATGTAAACAGTAAAATCTTCGAAAAATATTAAATGGTGTTCTAATTGGTAAATGTCGGTGCGTTACTTACGGAAAAACGGTTAACTAAACTGCAGAAGCACCTATTAAGCCACATAAGTTCTATAATTGAATCCTCCTCCCGCAAAAAAAAAGAACGAAAAACATAAAAATGTTTGGTGCTTATGTTTTTGTAAACCGCATTAAAAACTACGTGAGACCCCCCCCCAAAAAAAAAGATCCCCAATTTATTGTACTTTTTCTTCAATTGTAAGTCATTAAAAAATGTCAGTCCATAATTTTTTTGATTGACGCCATGTGAGAAGGCAGTTTGCTTGGTGAAGCAAGCCGTCGTTTATGCTGCAGCGCATGCGCGTAGCGTAAACGGAAGCTGCAAAATGGTGGAAAGTAATTCGTGGGTTCAGGGGTTAATACCATGCAAACGGTAAATTTGCCCCAAGTTTGACTATCAGATTCGTTGTCAGCGACCTCAATTACCTACTGAAAATAAATTAGAGTGGTCGGTGTTCTGTTGTAGTTTATCTGGATATTTACCGCATTGTTTTTATGTGAAATTCAGTATTACGATTTCCGAAATTTCGTCCTAATAGTGTAGAAGCGCCGAAACATACACACGAGAAGTGATGACATAATTTTATTAATATGAAGTTCATATTATAAACATAAGGTTCTTCTTTCAGCCTAAAGTAAAGATCAGTTCCTTTACTTTTTTCTTTTATAATGTACTTTTTATTTTATATTTTTTAATATAGTTTGTTGTTCTAATAAAAATAAAACAAAATAAAAAAAGAAATACGTTCGTTCTGGTGTTAGCCACGGCCACCGAGATATAGCCGTGTGTTAACACGACATGCAATGACGTCACAATTCTCGCCTGAACTTCTATTTCAAAATAGAACATGTCTTTTCAATCGTTTTTTTTTTTTTTTTTTTAATCTGATAATTCGGTACACTAACGAGTAATCTGCAAAAAGTATATAGAAAAGCACACATACACGCGCATGCGCACGCCCTACATCAAAATGTAAAGTATGCAATATTTAACAAGCAGTAACAACTTTGTTCGTAACCATGGCCCTCTGTACAAAGGTCACGACGTAACTCGGTTATCTTGAAAACGTTTGCTTTTTTGCTAATTATTTTCACGATTATTTTTGTTTGATTTTCGTGGCAGTGACAAGTCATTTTAATCCACCGTGCAAATTATTATTATTTTTTTTTTTTTTTTTTTGCGTTACTTTGATATTGTTTTTTTTTTTGTTTTTTTTTCGGGACTCCAGTTGTTTAATAATTCTAGTATGAAATGTGCTATCTTGAAGATGTTTGCTCCTGAAATGACGGCCATTTTTTTTCTTTATTAAGTGTTCTAGAAAGTTTTAATTTTTTTCTTTAATTATTGCGGATTTCCTTTTTTAAAAACTTTATTTTGAAAATATTGTGAATTATTAGCGTTTTTCGGTAACTTAACCCTACTCAACTTACACTTAACCCTACTGCCCCATCCCCAACAAAAATAGATACTAGCTTGTATAAATTACTCTTTTTCTTTCTCAGAAGCGTTTTTAAGGGGAATGCTGATACCCGAATTAGGGATAGTGATAGTGCAAAAGGAGAATATATTTTGTTATTGTTTCTAGAAAAAAATATTGAAATTCTAAAAAAGAAATAATAATAAATGTGTAACAACCACAATGCCTGACCAGAATAAATTCCCGGCAGGAACATTTCAATAAACAGACTGAAACGTTCGAGAAGGCCTGTATATAAAGATTTGCCCACCAAAAATTCTTCAATTTCTCAAGAGTAGCACATGTTCAGGATAACTCCGTCAGTAGGAGACATTAAAACCCCCGTCCTGATGTTACGCGCAATGCATATGAACTTTGATTCCCATCATGGAAAGTTACCACATTGAACGAGAATTTAAAATCTTCCTTTAAACAATTTTATTTCAAACTACTGTTCTTATGATACGAACACACACGCACACACATGTATTCACTTATATGTATTTTTGGACTGTTGTTCTCAATAGCCGCATAAACCTTTAAGCTCACGTGCAGCACTATGCATAAAAAATCAGTAATTTCAGGCCTGGTGCTGTTCTCACAAAATCCCCACTTCACTAATGCTTCATTATAAACATTCCACACAAGAAAACATTTATGTTGGAACAATTTAAACTAATATTCCTAACACGTAAATAAATGTTGTTTATTTCATGTTTATACAGCGATTTTGGATTCTTTGTTGAATTGTCGTTATTTTCTGGATTTCATTTTTATTTAGGGATGTGAATTGGTGAAACCTATCCATTAATCTGCGACCCGGTTAAATTTACCTTTAATGGTCCTGTGGATACACTCCTACTTTCGACTTTGTTAAACGTAACCACGGTCCTAAAAATTAATAAATCCCGATTATAAATTGGTTATCCTGACAGATCTCACATCCTACAAGTGGTGACCCTCATGTTAGTTCGAAATCCGATGAACACTCAGATGGAATACAGATCACACATTTCAAATAACATCACTAATAAAATCATCATGCAACATCAGCGCTCCCCACAACCTACTCGCGGTTCTCATAAAATTTTACTGTAAATGTACTTATTCACACTCACAGGTATCGAAATCCATACAAGTGGATCCGTCACTCCTAATCCAACACATCATCGGTTATATCTTATTTCCGCCATCCAGATAATTTGGAAGAATTAGTGTTAGAGAGAGAGAGATGATTTTAATCATTTAATAAATAAAAAAAAACTATCATTCTTTCGTTTCCTAAATTTTCAAATTAAACTTAGAAAATAATATTTGAAAAAAGTTCAATGAAAGTTCAATTTAATAAAAATAAACAAAAATTACCATGGATGAATTCCATGCTAGCTAGACATGGTTCAACATAATTTCTTATTTAATTTGAAAACTTAGAAAACCGAATAATATTATATTTTTTTTTTATTGAATAATTAGCGTGGGGCGGGTTCGTAAAATACACTTAAATATATTTTAATTCGTGTAGATTTCGTATTTATTGTTACAGAGCCAATTTTCTACTAAATATTATATATATATATATATACACACACACACTAGCAGTTCAGCCCAGTTTTGCTCGGACCCTATGTACTGTTCATAACTTTATGTGCATAAGTATATATATATATATATATATATATATATATATATATATATATATTAGTAAAAAGTTTGACTCATGTCCGGGTAACCTACATCTAAAATGTCAAGTGTTTAGGCCCAAAATTGGCGGAGGAGTTTGGTAGAGTCTGCAAAGGTCAACTCTGTAAACTTTGACCTCCTGGCAGCCAAATTTTCGCCCAAAAACATTTTTTAAAAAAAGCTTGCTGCATGTCTGAATACCCTTTATGTAAAATTTCAAATGTTTAGATCCAAAATTGGCTGAATAGTTTGCTAGAGACCGCAAAGGTAAAATCTTTTGAACTTTGACCCCTTGGTAGCCAAATTTTTGGCCAAAAACCGATTAAAAAGCTTGCCCTATGTCTGAATATATTTTATGTAAAATTTCAAATGTTTAGACCAAAAATTGGTTGACGTAGGTTTTCAGCCCGCATTGTTAACCAACATGCACCGTCACCTTCCTGCTAGTATTCAACATATTGTATAGAACAGGTAATAACTTAAATGTGAGATTACATAACAAAAAAAAATTTTTTTTTAAACCCCAGAAATTTCTCTTCTAGAGGGGGCAGGGGCAAGATCAATTTTTGTATTGCTTCTGGAGGCACAAATATTACTCATTATTTAGCATCTTCTATTTTTTTTTTTTTTTTTTTTTTTTTAATGGCACCAAGCAACGCCGGGTAGTCCTGCTAGTTTTTAATAAATCTTTCATTCATTAATATACAAGCTAACTTATTTTTGTTTCATTTACTTATTTTATTGTTTACCGAGATAAAAGGGCTTAGGAGATGAAAGCGTCTTGCATAAACTGTATTGAACTTAAGGCTAATTTTTTACCTCAACTTTTCGATTTTAGTTTTCTCACCCTTACATTTTCATCGGATTTCATCATGCCCGACGAAAACACAAGTTGTAAAATTTGTTTTTATGGAATAAAAAAAATACTTCCAAAAATTACATAATTTTTGGAATATGGCATCTTCGTACTGTAACGAGGACGTACATCATACTAACTTTTCTGTATTTTCATTACTTTTAATTTTAATTTAATTAGGTGTGTGTTGAGCAAAAACAAAAAAATGTTGTAGTAGGTAGGCAGGTTCGAACCCGTACTGCGAAGGAGGAAAAGAAAGCGGAAAAAAAAAAAAAAAAAAAAAACGTGACGCCTTAGCCGTTGCGTCCATTGTTGAACCGGAAGTGACGTAGGTTAAAATAAGGCTAGACAATTGAAAAGAGGTGATGACTTTCGAAAATATCGGAGGAAAAAACGACCCCTTCTTGTAGAAAAGTGCCCAGTTGAGTGTGAAGGAATTAATATTTTTGGCTAATTTTTCGATATTTGTCGTCCAAAGGGTTGAGCTTCAAAATAATACCGATCTCGTGAAAATCCATCGCCTCTGGCGAAAGTTTTAGGTAGACAATACATACATACATTTAAACAGATAGGTGAGATTTATATCATAGAAGAAGTCTTCAATAAGTAGCAATAATCGGTAATCAAGATAATCAAGCTGAAAGGCCCGGCATATAAAACCAACACTAGTTCTTTGATATGACAATGGCGTGTTCAAAATGAACGCTTCTGTTTAAAACAATTGCACCTTTTCATTTTCATGTCAAAATCGTATCTTCTGAAAGGGCGATGTTTCGATCGAATATGTGAAAATTAGAAAAAACAGTCAATTATTTCCCATAGAAATACACGTTCGCAATGAGGGAGGATAGCAAAAAATTGTTCCTTCATTACAATTTAGCGAAACACGCATGCACGAGAAACGTTCTTTCTTGAATTGGTTTAAATAGGAAATAAAAATGACGTTACTTTGCTGACGCAATCGTAGAGCAGTGGTTATAGTGACAGCGTCGTTATCACATAAGCGCCGACATATCGGACATTTTTTATTTTTTTAAGCTTTAACATTTAAAACAGGGTTATTTATGCCATTTTTTTTGTTCGATTATTCTTTATTTTGCATCACGTTCGGTGTTTTTTTTTTGTTTTTTCGATTAAAAAAAAAGTTTTAACATTTTAACAGGGTTTCTTTATTTTCTCTTTTATCATTGTTTTGATTTACCCCCCCCACACACCTCACCACACCCAGTCAACACTGGGTACCCCCGCTAGTCTATTATATAAAAGACAAAATGGGTGTGCACGTTCGTGCATGTCCATGTAGGGCTTTTTTGCCGGGATTCTCAACAAGGTTTCTATTTTGGAGAACTTTCCTTATACTCCCTAGATTATAATATTTCAGATTTGCTTGTCTTTTTCGTATAAATAAAGCGAAACTGATTGAAGCAAATACGACCACCTCAGCCTTCCTGGCCGGCACGTCTTGAAGGCAATTAGCTTTGATCAATGTGGGGGAAACCCTTCATATCAGACAATTGCTATTCATTTGGACACTGCCAGAGTTCCCCCTTCTGGCGGGGGGGGGGGGGGGCTGGTTTTCCCAAACATCGTGGGCAAAGCGGAAAGCTTGACTGGCCTACATCCCGACGTTCATTTCTGCACCTGTGTAAACTCATTCATTTCTTTTTGATCAATAAATTTGAACACTTTACACTTCCACTTACAGTAAACTCTCACGTTTTCTTTCACTTTCTTTCCCGCCTTCGCGTCACAGGTTCGAGTCTGCCTGCCTACTAACAGTTTTTTTTGTCCACACTCCTACAAACACCCGGGCAATGCCGGGTACCCCTGCTAGTCCATCTATAATATAAAAGCAAAAATGTGTGTGTTTGTGTGCGCACTTTTTGTGTATGTCCGCAAAAGGCTTTTTTTCAGAGGGGAGGGCGTTCGATCGGGTCACTCCTTAAAACTTTTTATATACTGTCTAAATCATAATATCTACGAGTTAAGAATGAGGGTCGCATCTATCTTTAATTTGCCCGACTTTTACGCGCTATTTTCGAGATTTTTTTCGATCACCGCGTCTTTTTCACTTTTCAGTATAAAAAAGCGAAACTGAATCGGTATCAGCAGTTTCCGGCACATGAGCCGGGTACGTCCAGAAGCGATGGACGTTTGGTCAATGTCGGTTTCCACCGTCATATCAGACAATTGCTTTCATTTGGACACTCCCCTAATGAAAGGGGAGCTGGTTTTCCCCAACACGTTGGGAAAACAAAACCAGACAAAGTAGGGTAAAAAAACAAACTCAAAAGAACTATCCCCGCAGTAAAATTAAGTGTGGAATTAAATTCCGCACATACCTGTCAGTTTCCATTCCCTGTGGCGTCATGTGTGACCTCATTAAGCATGCACTTTTTAATTATTTTATTTCACACATTCTCACTTCTCTGCCATCATAGTGTGGCGGGAAGTCTATTAATCTCAAGGGTTCGGGTTCCAAAACCAAAACTTCTTTTGTTTTCTTTTACACCTCCAAACACCTGGGCAACACCGGGTACCCACCGCTAGTCTATAAATATAAAAGCGAAAATGTATGTATGTATGTATATGTGTTCGCTTTTTCTGTGTGTCTACAAAAGGCTTCTTTCAGAGAAGCGGTCGCTCGATTCACAATTGTTTAAAACTTTTCATATCACATATAAATCGTAATATTTCACAGTTAACAATGAAGCTCACCTGTCTATTTAATTTGCTCGATTTTGGGAAGATAAATATTCAATATTTGTCGCTCGCCGCATGTGGGGTAGTCTTTTTCCTATAACATCTTTGGGGAAAAAAAAAGCGTTCAGCAGTAAATGAAATCCTGCAGTCAAACTTGACCTAATTAACTCATTAAAACGAGCACCTGCTAAATCCAAGTAATTAAATAAATTCAAACGTGTTTTCGTAAGCATCTCGTGGTGGGGCAATGGTTAACGTCGCACTTTTTTTTTTTTCACAACTTTGCCTCAACGGTTCGGGTTCAATCCTCATACTTACTTTTTTTTGTAACCTCCCCACACACACACCTCCAAACACCCGGGCAACGCCGGGTACCCCTCGCTAGCCTAATATATAAAAGGCAAAATGTGTGTGTGTGTGTGTGTGTGTGTGTGTGTGTGTGTGTGTGTGTGTGTATGTATGTCTCACAAAAACTTTCGACAGAAGCAAAATCAGTATTGTTTTAAAGCTTCATCCTTAAGACAACAAATATAAAAAAATTGTCCCAAAATGTATTTCTTCGTCCTCAATTGAGTAATTTTCTACAAGGAGGGGTGTTTTTGTTTGCCGACATTTTAGCAAGTCGTCTTCTTTTTGATTGACTATGCTTAATTTCAACGTTCCAAACTTCTGGTCGGCCGATTGAGACATCAGCTAAGATGTCACGATTTTTAACCTTTTTTTTTTTTTTTCTCCATTGCATTACGAGTTCGAGCCTGCCTGCCTGCCTGCCTACTATCACATTTTTTTTAACACCTCTCCTCACCAAAACTGCCTATTGTTTGATCCCCCTCCTCACTATCACTTTTTTAATCCCGCCCACTTCCCCGGGGTTCCTTACTACACCCCCACACATCCGGGCGACGCGAGGTACCCCCGCTAACTATATACAGAATACAATTTTATAAAATCAACAGTAGGTTCTCTACAGTGCAATGTGCACTACAATGTATTGGGACCAAGTCACTGTGAGAATGCATGTAAAGCTTCCTCTCAGTGTACTATGATGGGCCCCAACCTAGAGCAACGGGCAATCAATCGATTTGATTGAAAAATGGGGGATTTCACCAATTTTGTTGACAATAAAAACATTTGTTGATCATCATTCATTCGTGGGCAACGTTGAGTTTTCTTGCGAGTGTTATATATTGGGATCCTACATACGTAAGTATTATGTTAACTAGTATGAATTTTGGGAGTGTTTCATTAAGTGCAAGTCACGACAACCAGAAATGAACCCAATGCAACTAGCAAGTCAGGCGATAGATGTTCAGAAGTCAGCTTCCTAGACGCACATAAGAAATGATCAAGTGTTTGAGAGCTGGAACAGTTTTCACTGAGTTCGTGTCGGAGAGGCCAAGAGGTGTCCACACAATGTAAGGATCTAAGAAGATCTACCTGAGATTGTCCTTTTTTTGAACAATTTTTATTAAAGCAAGGTAAATAAGATATTAATTTTAGTTAAATTTTATAAGGAAGAAATATTGATCTCTTCCCCTTTATGAACGGATCTCTTTCGCCAATAAACCTTTAAAATTACCAACAAGTCTCCTTGTGCCTCCATGCATGAATTTTATCTGCCTTGAGTTAACAGAAGATCACAACCATTTATAGGGTGCATTTTTGGGGTCCTTAATAATATATTAAACGGGGTTGCCAATTTATGGGAAGGGTTACTAATTTACATCCTTAAATAAAGAAATGAAAATAAAGTCAGCACTCGATAAAGAATGCGGAATCGCTAAGTATATATATATATATATATATAGAATAAATAACATTTATTTACGTGAAAGAAGTATTAAAATAAAGTCAATAATTTTCTCCACTCTTTATCTGTGCCTAAATCAAAACGTAGATTCCATGAACAAAGCTTCTTTCTTAGAAGTGCATGACTGTGGAACTCTCTTCCGTTTGCCTGTTTCCCACCTGACTACAACATGGATGTCTTCAAGTCCAACATAAACAAATTCCTGATAAACTGCCCCCTTACGTAAGACACTATAAAATCTCCATTACTTATACTACGATATTATCCCATTGATTACTATACACGCAATAACCCTTATCCCCGAGTGGCTTCGGGGCCTTGATAGATGGTGACTACCATCTAAAAAAAAAAGAAAAAAAGTGTTCCAACATAAGTGTTTTCTTGTGTTTGAACGTTTTAAATGAATCATTATTGGTGTACAGATTTTGTGTGTATGGCAAAAGGTTTGAAAGTACTAAGTTTTATAAGTGTTCTGCAGGAGGGCTGGGAGTCAATATGGCTTATTTCCTGGTGGAAACAGTCTGTAATTAATACAAGTGAATGCGTGTGTGTGCTTGTGTTGTAAGGACAGTGGTTTGGTATACAAATACATAAAAAAAAAAAGGTTTGAATTCTTGCTGGATGTGGTGAATTTCCACGATGAATATTGTAGTTCATCTGTGGCCCTTATAAAAACATGACAGGTGTTTTAACGTCTCACGAAGACAGAGCTTCCTTGAACACGTGCTGCTGCTGAGAATTTAGAAACTGCTTTAATTTTGGCAGGTAAATGCCTTTATGATGTCCGCTACCTACTTCGGCACTGATCACCGTATTTCAGCATGGTGGTGGTGGGGTGTAAACCTAGTTCCTTTGTTTTTATGTATGCATGTGGTCACATCACAACGTCATGTTCCTATGTGTTTTTAATAACGTGTAGGCGTTTTAAAGCGGTGATCACTGTGGAAATGTTCGTGCCTGTCATTTATTCCGGTCGGCCATAGCGGGTCGCTACACATTAGAGGATGATGGATGGCCACACACATGAGAGGCGACAAGAAAAAAGAGTGAAGACCAGACCACGTATGTAAAACAAAAAGACATATTGATTGTATTTCTTGATTGTTCAGGTTTAGCAAGTACATGTTTGTTCCCATGTGTGTCCCTTCATTTTTTTTGTATTATTTGGATTCTTCCAACTACTGTTCTCATCTCTGATGCAATTTGCACAACGTTTCGGTCCATGTAACCTCCAACCTTCTTCAGGTACATCTTGTCAAACTGTCTGCAAGGACCCATGATGCAGTAGTTAGAGTACTGAGAAATAATACAGTTGTAAAGGTGATTTTCTTCTGAAGGTTCAATCCTGAGTGTGAGCGACCAAAAATACAGTTGTGAATGACTAAGATGAGGGAACGAGAACATGCATTATAATGGATTTAATTTTGTAAATAATATTTTAATTTATTACTTTATTAATATAATTGGGAAAGTTAACAAATAATGTTTTAGAACGAGCATTTAGAAAAATCGGTTTTATTTTAAAACCGCAGGAAATATTTAAGCATTAAGATGTTTTTAAATTCAATTTATGACATTATATAATCAATTCTTTATGCTGCAATATTTTAAGTTATAAATTTAAAAGTCCTTGTGCGAAAGAGCAGGACACAAAATGTTTTAAATAATAAAATAAAGACTTTCGCTGGCGAGGACTACTATTGACCGTAACCAGTTATACAGTCCTTTTGAAATTTTCATTATTTTTCTCGTTATGTACTGAATATTTGTTAATGAAACCTATATGAAATATGTTCCTTATTAAATTTTAAAGATTTTCTATTCTGAAAGAAGTTTTTAAAAAATTTAATCTAAAAAAGTTATTTTAAAGTTTTTGTTTAAAAAAATTCAGATTTTCTCATTATTCAGACCTGTATTACAAAGAGGGGGTTGCAAATGAGTTGTGGTGTGAGGAGAAATACAAACTGAAACAGAGAATATTCAGACCTGTAATAATACAAAGTGGGGGTTGCAAGAAATACAAACTGAAATAGGAGTTTTAAAATATAATTTTAAAGATTAGATACAAGTTAGAAAAGCATTTCATCCTAGGCATGAAAATTGTTAAACAAAATGTTTTTACTGTAGGCTTTAAAAATAAAGGTACAAGATTTAATTTGAAATTTATTTATCTTCAAAGTGCACTTTTATAAATTTTACAAAGTAAGGTATAAAAATTTAATTTAAATTGAATCAAAAAATTACCTTGGATTTATTTTATGTAATGTACATTTTGTTGCAATTTAAAAACATTATCTTTCATCAGCAATTAATGTACATAAAATAAATCCAAGGTAATTTTTTGATTCAATTTAAATTAAATTTTTATAACTTACTTTGTAAAATTTATAAAAATGCACTTTGAAGATAAATAAATTTCAAATTGAATCTTGTACCTTTATTTTTAAAGCCTATCATAAAAACATTTTAACAATTTTCATGCCTTGGATGAAATGCTTTTCTAACTTGTTATATTTTTACTAGAATATATCATCTTTTACTTTTCGATATTAAGTTTCATGCTCGCATTTTTCTATTGTAATGTATGTATATATTGACACTTTTTCGTAACTGTGGATTGTAAAACAACCCTTTTATTTGTCTCATCCAGAGGACACCGGTTCTTCCGTATGGCAGAGATTAAAGTGTATTATCTGAGCTGTGTTCGTCAAAACCAAAAATGGAAATCCGGGTTTGTATTACTGTACACATAAATTCGAAAAAGTTGTCAAAAAACAAATATATAACAAATAAATGTTATCAAAGGCAAGATAAGTTACTTTTCTACCTAACTAGATATATTTTTCGTGTTTTTATTCAATGTAACATGTTTATTCAGCTCGAAAAGCATACAGTGTTTACCGATGTATTGGAAAATTCAAAATGGCGCCCGACACTCTCTTTAACACAGTAAGTTCAGGAAAAGATGTTATAAATAATAAACTAGACAAAATCCTGTTAGAAATTCGCTCTTTATATGTTACCGTGACATAAGTTGACATATATTCGGTGTTTTTTTAATAGTATTTTGTCTAGTTTATTATTTATAACACCTTTTCCCAAACTTACCATGTTAAAGAGAGTGTCAGGCGCCATTTTGAATTTTCCAATACATCGGTAAACACGGCATGTTTTTCGAGCTGAATAAACATGTTACATTGAATAAAAACAAAAAAAAATGTATCCAGTTTGGTAGAAAAGTAACTTATCTTGCCTTTGATAATATTTATGTTATATATTTGTTTGTTTTTTTGACAACTTTTTCGAATCTATGTGTACAGTAATACAAACCCGGAAATCCTTCTTGACGGGGGCAATTTTCATTTGTCCTTTTCTCCGAAATTTTTTTTTTTTTAATCGAATAATTTAGGTTGAACCAAAAATGAAAGTTGTTTGTTGTATTAGTCTCCAACAACAACAATAATAAAACGATTTTATTTTTTGCCTTAAAGACGCATTTTATACGTTTCAAAAGATCAAATAAAAGCTGTAAATCTCCCAAATTAAAATTGAAAGAAATAAACAAAACGAGTCGAAAAAATAAATGAAAACTAAACTTGACAGCTTTTTTTTCCACATTCTTTCCTCTGGTCGAAGTGTTTTTTTGTTTTTTTAAACGGTAACACTAATGGGCGGCCTTTTAAGGTTTAGAATATTCAATAAACTATATTTATTCAATACAAAAGCATAACAATAAAATCGTATGCTTTTCTCAATAAAAGTGTGTGTTTTAAAGAACTTGTATTTATTTCATATGAATGAAGTTGAATGATTCCTTAAGTCTCTTTGTATGGGCAAACTGATTTCGGTAAACAGTTGGCCGTAATAGAATTAAAGAAACAGAATTTTCAAAAGATAAATAAAAATTAAATATTATTTTATCTCCAACGAAAATAAATGATCTACAAATATGTAAATTGGTTTGGAATGATCGATGACGTTTTTAGAAAGAACTTTTAAGAATATATTTTCTATCGTCTAACATGTAAGCGAGAAAAATGGCGGTGCTGAAAAAGAAACTGTGTTTGTTATTGTAATCGGACCGCGTATAACTGGCGTATATGAAAATGTCAGAAGCTGATTTTCCTCCAAATTGTCGATATACGATTATAATTTAATTTGATGAAGAAAAAATACGAAAATAGTTGATGCATTTAATTATTTTTAAGATTGAATGAAGGCCACTCCGATTTCGACGAATCGAAATGGCGTCATATTATTTGAAATAAATAATCAAAGAAAAGACATGGGAGTATAATTGCTTTTAAAGATTGTAGGCGAATGTGTCGGGATTGATGTAAAATGGTTAAGTAAATGTTTTTTAGAATTAGCAGCACTTTATTGAGTGATAAATGTGTGAAGAAGAAACACATATGACGTTGAACAGCTGCCATTTTGTTGTACGGGTGTCTGTTTTGTTGTATGTCTACAACTACGTCCGCGCATTGTGTATAAATTGAGAGGATGGGCGCGCACAGTTTAGTTATCTTCAAACTTCTAAACGCTCCACGTGTTGTGTTACTCCGCATTTCTAAGCTCTCATCACTATAATGGCTGATACTGAAGCTGCTCCAGCCCCTGCTAAGGTGGCAAAAGCGAAAAAGCCCTCAAAACCAAAGAAACCCGCTTCTCATCCATCTTACCAACAAATGATCACGGCAGCAATCACCTCTTTGAAAGAAAAGAAAGGATCTTCTCGCCAGGCAATCGCAAAATACATCGTTAAAAACTACAAAGTTAACGATGACAAAGTAGCCGGTGCCCAACTGAAACTTGCCCTGAAGAGAGCTGTTGTGAGTGGTGTGTTGAAACAATCCAAGGGAACCGGAGCTTCAGGTTCTTTCAGATTGGGAGAAAAGAAATCTGAAAAGAAAACCAAGAAACCCGCCAAGAAAACTGTAAAGAAAGCGAAATCTCCGAAGAAAGTCAAGGCGACCACCAAGAAAAGTCCGAAGAAAGTTAAGGCGAAAAAACCGAAAGTCGCCAAACCAAAACCCGCTAAAAAGGCAAAACCCCAAAAGAAAGCAAAAAAACCCGCCGCCAAAAAAATTGCAAAAGTAAAAAAGCCTAAAGGAGCAGCAAAAAAATCCAAAAAGTAAAAAAAAAAAAAAAAAATGGACAGAACGATAAAATTACTTCATAAAAAAAAAAAATTATTTATATAAAAGACTTGTAAATATTTTTCATTTATTGAACTCGCATTTTTTTTTCCATTGACTTCACGTTAAAACTTAGACGAATTAAGAACTTTAATTCCCGTCTTTAAAAGCAATATCATCTGTAAATATTTCATCCTTCATCTCGACATAAAATAAAATTTTAAAAATAATTTTTATCTTTTTGTCTTCATTTCTGCATGTTTGTCTCCATCCGTTTATTTGCAGTTTGTACTTATTTCATGTGTATATTTTTGCGCGCTTAGCATTTTGCCTTCCGGCTGAGTCCTGTACTTTACATACCTTTACCTCGATGCTTTGATTTGTTTTGATGTCAGAAAATCGATTTTTTTTTTTTTTTTTTTTTTTTTTTTACGGTAAGTAATTTGGCTTTTTTTATTTTGGTAAGACACTATGAAGATGGGGTAATTTCCAAAAATAGCGTTAGGGCTTACAACATGGCCGCCAGAAGAGTCAACAAAAAAACTGCGAATAAAATATATAACAGAATACTACGTCTGTTTTTACTAATTCGCTGTCACGGTGTTTGTATAATAATACCCAATCGTTTAAAACATAATAGGGTACTGGTCGCGGTAAGAGTTCCCTGCCGAACACCCTCAAAAAACAATGATTTCTCCCGCGCAGCCGCAAAGGACATGTTTTAGTTGCCATAGTCACAACACTTTTTATCGACATTGTTTTACTGTTTATGAATATTGAAATAAGACATTACTACACATTTATTAATAATATCTCACTTTTAATCACTTTTATCGACTTTTTAAAACTTTTTTTTTACTCTTTTTAAATGACAACGTTAATGTTTATGAATATTGAAATAAAACATTACTACACATTTATTAATATCTTTTTTTTTCTTTACTGTTTATGTGTCAATTTTATCGACTTTTTCTTTTCTTATATTGAATATTGAAATAAAAGACATTACTACACATTTATTAATATCTTTTTTTTTTTTTTTTTTTTTTTTTTTTTTACTGTTAGTGTCACTTTTATCGACTTTTTCTTTTATGAAACTTATCGGCGGTTCTTGCACTTATGATCCGCGCTATATTTTAAAAAGTCATTCTTCACACGGGGAGGGTGTTTTGTACCTATTCTCTACTTTAACCTTACAATGGAATAAAAAAAACATTAAACTTTAAGCTTAGAAATACGATTTAAAATATAGCGCGGATCAAAGTGCACTAGCACCCATTTTCTTATTAATAAATGTTTAGTAATTATTTTTCTTTTAATATTCATAAACAGTAAAAACGTCATCATTTAAAAAGAAAATGCTATTTAAAAAAGAAAATAACATTGATTAAACGTAAGTAAATTTATTATTCTATCATCATTTTGTGGTAAGTAAATTTCAAGAACCGCCGATAAGTTTCATAAAAGAAAAAGTCGATAAAAGTGACACAAACAGTAAAACAGTAAAAAAAAAAAAAAAAAAGATATTAATAAATGTGTAGTAATGTTTTTTCAATATTCATAAACATTAACGTTGTCATTTAAAAAGAGTAAAAAAAGTCGATAAAAGTGAGATATTAATAAATGTGTAGTAATGTCTTATTTCAATATTCATAAACAGTAAAACAATGTCGATAAAAAGTGTTGTTACTATGGCAACTAAAACATGTCCTTTGCGGCTGCGCGGGAGAAATCATTGTTTTTTGAGGGTGTTCGGCAGGGAACTCTTACCGCGACCAGTACCCATAATAGAAGTATTATTTTTTAAAAACAATGTTTACAAAATGTCTACGCGCGTTCGTAGACATTTTGTAAACATTGTTTTTAAAAAATAATACTTCTATTATGTTTTAAACGACTGTAATAGTTTATTTTGGAAGTATATTTCATAAAGAAAATTGACAACCCACTTTAAAAACAGAAATTACGAGTTTTATATATTTTATTCGCAGTTTTTTGTTGACTCTTCTGGCGGCCATGTTGTAAGCCCTAACGGTATTTTTGGAGATTACCCTGTTTTATTTACTCCTCTCGTGCATTATCTTCACGGATAACTGATCCACAACTTTTTTTTCTTCACGCACGTGTTTGTTTTGCTAATTTATGCTACACTTTATTGCCGAAATTGGAAACGCCATTTTATTTCACGCACCTGCTCTCCAAATTTAGAGAGAACATATGGCCGAAGCATGAAATAACAACAAAAAAATTTCCGGAAAGAACTATGAAAAGTAAAAGAACATATCCGTAATTGTTTAATTAATAAATGTTTCGATTTAATTAATGAGAACGGGAAAGTTTTTCATGAAACTTTTTTTTTTTTTTAACAGGAAATGAAATGACAAATGGTTTAAACTGGGCGAGCGCCATTTGAAAACAAAACAAAAACTTTTATTGCATAAAAATTCAAAATATAATTAGAAAAACATTTATTGGAAAGTTTGCGTAAAAAAAAATGTGGGTAACCCAAAAATGTTTAATGAAACAATTTGGTAATGAAAGCAACATTTATGAATTTTTTTTCTTCCGAACAGATAATTTTAAACAACTTTGAAAAGTCCAACAGATTAACTTAAATGATTTTTGGGTTTGTATTACTGTACACATGTTGTCAAAAAATGAATATATAAATAAATGTTATCAAATGCAAGATAAGTTACTTTTCTATCCAACTGGATATATTTTCGTGTTTATATTCAATGTAACATGTTTATTCAGTTCGAAAAACATGCAGTGTTCACCGATTGGAAGATTCAAAATGGCGCCCGACTTTCTCTTTAACACGGTAAGTTTGGGAAAAGGTGTTATAAATAATAAACTAGACAAAATACTATTAAAAAAAAAAAACACCGAATATATGTCAACCTATGTCACGGTAACATGTATTGAGCAAGTTTTCAACAGTATTTTGTCTAGTTTTATATTTATAGCACCTTTTCCCAAACTTACCGTGTTAAAGAGAGTCGGTGCCATCTTGAATTTTCCAATATATCGGTAAACACAGTATGTTTTTCGAGCTGAATAAACATGTTAAATTAAATAAAAACACCGAAAACATATCCAGTTAGGTAGAAAAGTAACTTATCTTGCCTTTGATAACATTTACTGGGTTTGTATTACTGTACACATAGATTCGAAAAAGTTGTCAAATAACAAATAAATGTTATCAAAGGCAAGATAAGTTACTTTTCTACCAAACTGGATATATTTTTTGTGTTTTTATTCAATGTAACATATTTATTCAGCTCGAAAAACAGTGTTTACCGATGTATTGGAAAATTCAAGATGGCGTCTGATTCTCTCTTTAACACGGTAAGTTAGGGAAAAGGTGTTATAAATAAAAAAAAAAACTATACAAAATACTATTAAAAACCCGCCGAATGTCACGGTAACATATATTGAGCGAGTTGGTAAATATCCAGATACGCTACTACAGAACACCGACCACTCTTAATTTGTTTTTTTTTTATAGGTAATTGAGGTCGCTGACAACGAATCTGATAGTCAAACTTGGGGCAAATTTACCATTTGCACGGTATTTACCCCTGAACCCACGAATTACTTTCCACCATTTTGCAGCTTCCGTTTACTCTCTTAAACACGGTAAGTTCGGGAAAAGGTGTTATAAATAATAAACTAGACAAAATACTGTTAGAAATTCGCTCAATATATATTACCGTAACATAGGTTGACATTCGGTGTTTTTTTTTTTTTTAATAGTATTTTGTCTAGTTTATTATTTATAACACCTTTTCCCGAACTTACCGTGTTAAAGACTGTCGGCCGGCCGCCATTTTGAATTTTCCAATACATCGGTAAACACTGCATGTTTTTCGAGCTGAATAAATATGTTACATTGAATAAAAACGTAAAAAATATATCCACTTAGGTAGAAAAGTAACTTATCTTGCCTTTGATAACATTTATTTATTATATTTCGTTTACGCTACGCGCGGGCATGAACAAAGGCTGTTAAATGTGCACTCGTGTACCAAACTGCTTTGTCAGTGTAGTATTGGCGAAAAATTAAATTTCAAAAAAAAAAAAAAAAAAAAGTAGTTTTCCAAATGTTAAACCATTCTATGTTATCACTGATGGCCATTTTGCACGCGCACATATCGTCGACCATACTTGCGCGTACAAAATGGCCACCCGTGATAACAGAATTACATGGTTTAACATTTGAAAAACTTATTTTTCGTCTAATTTTAATTTTTCGCCAATACTACACTGTGACAAGGCAGTTTGGTTCGCGAGTGCACATTTAACAGCCCTTTTTATACCCGCGCGTAGCGTAAACGAAGGCTAGGCTGTAAAATGGAAAATAGTCCCTGAGTTAAGGATTGGTACCGTACAAACGGTAAATTTGCGACGGAAACGGTTACTATATTCTTTTAAAAGCACACCACACTGAAAACTACAAAAAAAATTTTTCTATATGAATGTGATTTTTTAATTTCCTCGTGTCTATTGAAAAATAAAAACAAAAAATGTCGAAAAACCTTTTAGCCAATAAGCACTCGGGGGTCCAGAAAGTTGGTGCTCATTTAAGTTAAATTTACATGAAAAAGTAATTTCTTTTCATTATGAAAGCTATTTTTGGTATTATTTTACTTTAAGGCCCGTCTCACGTCCGTATATAATATTTTTTTGTAGATTTCGGGGTGTAAAAAAACCATTTCCGTTGCAAAAAAAAAAATTTTTCATGATCTGAAGAAATTACTTTTTCGAAAATTGGGTGATCACTTCTCCATGTAAATTTAACTTCAAATGAGCACCCACTTTCTGGCCACCTGAGAGGGAGGGTGCATTTTGTGTTTATTGGTTAAAAGTTTTTTTTGTTTGATTTCTTTTGCATGTAATTCTATGCTTATCACGGGTGGCTATTTTGTACACGCAGGCGCGTGCACATGGCCTAGGCGCGCGCCTGCGCGTACAAAATGGCCACCTGTGATAACCGAATTATATGGTTTAATATTTGGAAAACTACTCGTTTTTCGTCTAATTTTAATTTTTCGCAGTACTACACTGACAAGGCAGTTTAACACCCTTTGTTTATGCTCATGCGTAGCGTAAACGAAGGCTAGGCTGTGAAATTGCGCTTGCACGTACAAAAATGGCCAGCTATGATAACGGCATTACATGGCTTCATATTTGGAAAACTACTTATTTTTCGTCTAATCTAAAATTTTCGCCAATACACCGTGACAAGGCAGTTTGGTACGCGAGTTCACATTTAACAGCCTTTTTTATGCTCGTGCGTAGTGTAAACGATGTGAGAAATTGCTTTCCTACACTCAAATTCCTCCTTGCAGAAGCAAATGAATTCCACAAACAAAAGCCATACCTTTTAACCTCAAAATTTATTCACAAGTAACAGCAATGAAAGTTCTTCGGTTCTGGTAAGTCCTTTTGCAAAACGATGGCCCGATTTGGCAAATCGGCGATTTGCCCCCATAACATGGAGCCTTTAGTATGAATTTCTATTGTTGGAATGTTAGTTCATTGTTCCTTTGGAAGGATCCATAAATGTACATGGTAGATTCGGCTGGAATGTTGGCGCCTATAATTAGGCATATGTGAGACACGACGGTCTCTAGATGAATTGTTCGCACCTATTCTTAAGAACAACCGCGGAACGAACATTATTTTCACTTCCAGTAATTAATTTGATTATTTTCCCAAGATTCCGAAATTGTCTGGTTTTGTTGGGAGTACTTATTAAGACTCCCATCTCTCCAACAGGTAACGTGGGGGCACTATTGCTCCCGATTTTTGCATAGACTTATACGATTGAATTTTTCAACAAATTATTCCTCATTTCGAGGGAATGTAATAAGGCAGTCCTATTTGGAGAGTCAGGACATAATTCAACATAATTATTAATAAGCAAATGAGGTTGATATCCTGTTTGAAGAAAATAATTTGGAGTTAAAATACTAAAATTTTTGTCGGCAGAAGCAATATAAGTGAGAGGTCTGTCATTTATTGCCTTGTGCACCTCAGAAAGTGAAGTCAGAAATTCAAAATAATCTAACTTTCTTCTGCCCAAGTTTCCTCAAACATTGTTTGACAGTTTTAATTAGTATCTCCTAGGCTCCCACCTGCCAGGCAGAGTAAAGGGGAATTGTTCAATGGACGATGTGTATGGATTTAAATTGTTCCTTCAACTCATCCGATTCGAGCATGTTCGCTAACAATATTCCGGACGCAACAAAAGATTTCGCATTATCAGCATATACATGCATAGGGATACCAAATAAATTGGTAAACCTAACAAGAGCCAACATAAAAGAGCGGGTGCTCATATCCGGCAATAATTCCAAGTGAATTGCACACAAACTCCTGCATGTAAAGAGTAATATGTACATTTTAACTTCTACCCCTCCAACTTTAATAGAAAATTGACCAGTGAAATCCACACTGATTTTTTGAATGACCTGCCTTACAAGGCAGAGCATTTTTTTTTTTTTTTTATATACGGTGCAAGTATGCATGAAGGCTTTTACGGCTTGTCTCCCCTGAGGGATCCAAACCCCAGACAGCCTCAACTTACTGAGGGTTGAATTAACCCCCATGTGGCAACAGTTAAGATGAGCTTCCTTAATCGCCAGTTTTGTTAAATAGTGATTTTTTTCCCAACAAAAGGGGAAACTTGACCTCGAAGGTCAGAATATCAGAATTCTGTATCCTACCTCTGGTTCTAATTAACCCATCTTTATCAATGTTAAGGGGCCCCAGAGCACCCAAAATCTGAGGGGCTACCTTGAGGGCTAAAAACATAGCGAATAATTCCAAAGTGGGAAGTGACTTCCCTTTAATTGGGGTCACTCTGGCCTTTGTGAACAGAGAACAATTCGCCCCCTGTTTCGCATACAGGGTGAATCCGTACGCGTTTTTTGACGCGCCACAGAAACAAATAAATTCGACAGACTGATTTTCTGACAATACACGCTTGGGAAATACAAACTTCCAAGTCATTTAGATCCTTGGCATGGGTTTGCCACAGTTTATCGAGCTCTTCGGTATTTGCTCATCCCACGACAATGGGTATAAGCATAGATAAAGGGTTGTACACTCCTGATATTTGCAAAAGAATCCCCCGTTTGGTATTGACCTCAGGGTCCACTAAAGTGGAAGTAGAATTGCAGGATCGCAAATCGAAGCCTGCCTCTAACAATCTACTACGAACATTGTTATAAATAGCAAGGAGGGACTCTCCGTCAACTGGTAGTAACAAGATTATCCACATAAAAATTGTTGGAAATCGCATGTGATGCTGCATCTTTGCATATTTTTCCGCATGGAATTTCCAAATGATGTTCCGAATGAAGGGGCTAGCATTGAACCCAAATATAATTGTTTTGTACCTGTAAGTACATAATTCGTCACCTTTTTTAAGGAAAAAACAAAATCTGTTTTTATCCTCTTCCAATTTAAGGTGAATTTGTAAAAAGGCCTTCCTTATATCACCTAGGACATATTCGTTTTTCCTGAATCGCAGCAATAAATCCAATAATTTAGCAGATAAGTTCACGCCCATGTAGGCAGCGTCATTAATTAAACGTCTTAATGTTTCAGGGAGCAGTTAAATACGGGACAAATTTTTGTTGTCACTCCAGTTTCCTCCTTAATAACGGATCTATGAGGAACCCAAATATAGTCTTCATAATTCCCAGGCGGGACAAAAAACTGCTCCACTAGTCCACATTCCTCAAGTACTTGGAGGTACACATACATTCCCTTCCTTTCTAAGGACTGCCACAGTGCCACCCTCTCCATTACCTTTGAGGAAGTCACGAAGTTACTTTTTACCAGTGGGATCCTATCATGATGCCACGGTAAGTTTACGTAATATTTCCACTCCTCCCATACGATGGAGCTTTTAAACTATCTTTTCCTTATCCACGGCCGATAACTTCTTCATCAATTCCTAAGGAGTTGAGACTGAGCAACGTCTCTACCCCTCGTTCAACTGCAGATTCGAAGAAAGCCTTCAATCCGTCCTCTTAAGAGAGTGTCGGATTTAGCACAGAATTGATCGAATAGCTGTTGCATTGAGGGAGGGATTTCACACAATTAAAGGGAGGTAACTCTACCTTATTCGAATCTTTATTAAAAAAATGTCGGCTCTCGTCAAAAGGAATTATGAAATTTCCATGTCGCCATGTGTTTCCATTAAGACACTCAACTAGTATGAGATTATCTAACTTGCTCAGAAGGTCCAAACCAATAATCCCTTTAATGAGAGTTCCGTTAAAATTTTTATAATCGGGACAGACCCGGAAACCTTCTTGAGACAAGTTATTGACAACTTTATTGAAATTATCCACTTCGAATTTTAAATTTAAATCTTTGGAAAATAATGCTGCAAATTTTATAAAGATATTGTACTCCTGCAATCTAAAGGAGTCACTGCCAATCAACGTGTTCACCGCCATATCAACCTTCTTGTGGTTTGTTTTATCAGAACACAATTTAAAGAGAATTTCCCGGGCAAAAAACGAACGTTGACTCCCAGTATCAATCAAACCGAAGAGATAGATTGGTCGTCCATTTGCTTTCATTGATATTCTAAGGACAGGAAAAATACTGTTCTGTGCTCCAGAATATGTAATTCGGCCCACAGACTTATTTCCTTTAGGACACATGACACTAAAATGGGGTTTCAACCCACAGATTGTACCTGTGTAAGGAAATCCCTTACTTCCACGACAAACTGCATCTGAGTGTTCACCCAGACACTAAGTACATAATTTTAACTGTTTAGCCCTTCAGCATTTCGCCTCAAAGGAAGAAAATTTACTACAGTTCTTAATCGAATGATCTGTAGCTTCACACAGCTTACATAATAAAGTGGCCCTCACCTCACGTGGGGAAGAAAATGCCATATTGGATTAGGTGATGAAGGCGCCAATTTCGAGCGGACCGACTAATAAATATTCCATAATTTCAAACACATGGGACATAATATTATTCAAAAAAGGGAATCTTTCACCACTTCTCATCAATTCTCTTCTTATAACAATAACATTAGGACATTTAGCAAATAATATGTGGGCTATCAATGCCCCTGAGGTTCCACCCTCAGCAAAAAAAAAAAAAAAAAAAAAAAAAATCAGTCCCATAGGACTTGTCAAGTTCAGTCAAATCTCTTAACTTTTTCGAGAAACGACTTCAAAATTTTAAAATCCGTTATAAGAGACGGAGGAGGAATAATTTCCTCAAAAACTCCGTTTTTAATCAAATCCGGGTTTAAATATTTTTCCCTTAACAATTTTAGGGCTACATCATAATTATCTGATGTTACTTCTAGACTAGAGATTATCTCAAATGCATCCCCACCTAGTTTTGATTTCAGCACTCACAGTCTGTCAGCTTTATTTAAACTATCTGTGCAAAATTCGAATTTGTTCAGAACGAAAATTTATCTATGGACATGCCGGAAAACCTCGGGCAGAACAATTGCATTTTTACAGGCATAAGCGTCGAAGCTTGCATAACTTGAGGTGCATCTAATTTTAATTTTAACGTAAGCAATTTTTCTTCGATTTCTGAAGAAAACCCTTCCAAAACCTTGCAAATCTGCAATTTCTCTTCTGGAGTCTTGATTAGAATGAGGTCTATCAGATCATCCAGATTTTTTAACCAACCTCTAATTACTACTTCTCGGGACCTGAAAAAATCTGGAGAAGGGTCGTTAATTTCCAACCACTTTACTATAGTATTAATGCGAAACAGTTTGGCCTGACATTTAGTTCTGTTAGGGCCATATTTCGTGCCTGAAGAACAATTAATAAAATAATATAATTATCTGCAAAAATTAAGGTGGCAAAAACCGCCAGTATTATTCCAAAAGGGAATTATGAATCACAAATTAACATGCTAACAAAATGGCTGCCAGCGATTAAGCCAAATTAGGACAAAGCCCTAACGAATATAATCGAGTTACAGATTTATAACCAAATTCGAAATTTCCAAGCTACCAATGATGCCTAACAAGTGGGGTTTAAACCCTTTCCTGTCCCCCTAAAGATTTTTTTTTTTAATTTCAATTCACATTATCATTTGAAAACTGACAACAGCATCACAAATAATATATTAACATGGCATCACAATTACAATCAACATTAGCAATTTCAATTTAAACATGCTAACGAAATGGCTATCAACAATTAATCTCAATTTAAATTAATCAATGATTTCAAATCAAATTACATGTGCAATAAACACATTCAAAGTGTGACTTTTGCAATTAACATTTAAATTTCGAAAAAAAAAAAAATCATTAATGGTTTCTTACTTCCTGTTTTTTTTTATGCCTACAGAATTTGACCTGAAGCCTCCCGCCCCCCCAATTTAGTCATGTACAAATGATCCACGTGGGATCTTAATTCGAAAAAATGCAAGTATAATACGCTAGTAACTTACAACCCCAATTTTAAGGTCGAATTAAATTATTATTTAACGTAATTTCAAACGTAAGAATTCTAAACTTTTTTTTCTTACTTTTTTAATAGTGCAAACATATCGTCAATCGAAACTTACTAAGTCTTAGTTTTTGCGACATATTAACGAAATAATTACATTTCTGATTTAACGAAACAGAAAAAAATATTTTATCTTCTAATCTGCTCAAATTATGAAAAAAATTCTGCTCGTCTTAAATCAAGAAGATATACAAATTATAACTAATTACGTTAGCAAAAATGAGATTTTATTACGCTTTGCAAAAAAACAAAAAACAAACTGAATATATTTAACTAGCAGTTTTGTAAAAAATGAGAATCTAAACGTTTGCACAAAGAGAATCATTTCTTTTTCCAGCGTTTTTGCAACAAAGTGAGAATCTTTTTCTGTAACATTTTGCAACAAAAGAGACTATTTAAGCTAGCACATTTTACAATAAAACGATTTTTTTTTTTTTTTGCAAAAAAAAAAAAAAAAAAAAAAAAATGAATCTTTATAAACTATTCATTTTGTAATAAAATGAGATGTGAGAAATTTCTTTCCTACACTCAAATTCCTCCTTGCAGAAGCAAATGAATTCCACAAACAAAAGCCATACCTTTCAAACTCAAAATTTATTCACAAATAACAGCAATGAGAGTTCTTCGGTTCTGGTAAGTCCTTTTGCAAAACGGTGGCCCGATTTGCCCCCATAACATGAAGCCTTTAGTATGAATTCCTGTTGTTGGAATGTTAGTTCATTGTTCCTTTGGAAGGATCTATGAATGTACATGGTAGATTCGGCTGGAATGTTGGCGCCTATAATTAAGCATATGTGAGACATGCCAGTCTTTAGATGAATTTAGATAAGATTCATTATTTGATGAATAAATTGTAAAGAAATGATCTTTAAAGCCATCCTGTAATTAGAATAATTTCTGCCTTATAAAATTGTCTCTGCTTGTAGAGATGTAATCCTTAGTTCACCAACAGTTTGGTGATGCATCATGAAGGAATTGACGTAGCTCCCTTCTTTCGTGGCAGCTACAGGAAACGAGTGTTCCATACCAAATCTTTCTGCAGACTGAAAAATTAATGCATGAATACAAAAGAGGTGCCAAGTCAAATCACCTGACACATTCAAATTCAAACCAATCACAGACCGGCCAGCAAACTGTGTAGGCGGTCTAAAAGAAACATTTTTGTGGAGCTGTGTTGGGGAGGTCTTGCGACATTTGTGGGGTAGGTGTCACTGGAATACTTATGTGTTGTCGGTTTCTTCGCAGCACATGTCCATTGACATTCTCCAGGAGATCGGAGCAGTGACCATCTACCTGAGATACTACAGTCGCTGGGTCCCAGCTTCCAGACACAGGATTCTGTACCCTTACCCGTTGACCATGGTATAGAGGTGGTAGATCTTCCTTAAGTGCATGTCGGTCAAAATACCTCTTTTGGTTCTGCTGGCGTTGTTGGAATGCGCTGTATATCTGATCCTGATCATGGTTGTCGTTTCTGATTTTGGTGATCAGTGGAGATTGGATTCGTCTACCCATGAGTAGTTGTGCAGGGCTTGGTATGACACTTTAAATTGGGGTGCAGCGCCAGTGCAGCAGTGCGATCTCAGGAGTTGTTCCCCACTGTTTGGCTTTCTTGAGAATATTCTTGATAGTCCTTATTTGACGTTCTATGAAGCCATTCCCTTGTGGTCTCCGAGATGACGTGGTCTCATGATGGAAGCCCCATTCTTTGGCGAATTCGTGGTAGAGAGGACTTGAAAAGTGTGGTCCGTTATCGCTGACTATCTTGGATGGTATGCCAAACTCTGAGAAGATTTGGCATGTGATGTTCACTATGACACTGCTTGGTGAATGATCAGGTAGGCGATTGACTATAGGATACTTTGAGTAATAGTCAGCTATGATCAACCATTGACTTCCATGGAGATCAAACAGGTCTGTGCCAACTACGTCCCATGGCTTTGTTGGGATGTCATCTTGCATTTGGGAGGGCTGATGCTGTTGACAGATACTGCATGACTTTGCGAACTGTTCAATGTCTTTGGTTATGTTTACCCAATGAACAGTGTCCTTGGCAAGGAGTTTTGTTTTCTCTTGTCCTAAATGAGCAGCATGTAGTTGTTCTAATGTCTTTTTGAAGTGTCTGGGGGGGGGTGACGATTTGTTGTCCTTTGAGGATAAGACCATCATCAATTGAGAGCTGAACTCTTAGGCCGCAGAACACTCTAATGTCAGTGGGCAGCTGCTTGATTGTCTCTGGCCATCCCGTGATGATGATCCCTCTCAGCTGGTTAAGCAGAGGATCCGCTGTCGTGCACTGTCTTAGCTGTTCGATGTAATTAGTGGAAAAACCAGCTGTATCAACCCGGACATCAAGTTCGATAGGGTCCGCATTACAAGGTGGTGGTATGTGCGATAATCCATCAGCCAAGATGCTGTCAGATCCCTTGTTATATGTGAGTCTGAAGTTGTATCCTTGGAGTTTTATTAGCATTCTTTGCAGACGTGCCGTGGCTAAGGTGAGCGGTTTGTCAATGATCATAGTGAGGGGTTTGTGGTCAGCGACAACTGTGAAATGGTGGCCATAGAGGTATGTGTGGAACCTCTGTGTGCCAAATATGATCACCATTAGCTCACGTTCGATACATGCATATCTGTTCTGTCTGTGTGAGGCTCTTGCTAGCATATGCGACAGGCGATAGATTGCCCTCCTCATCTGGTTGTCGCAGAGCTGCACTGATTCCATGTAAAGTCATCACAGTGCATGTATATAATTTTTTTAGGGTCAAAATAGTGGAGCAGGAATGTTTCAGATACTTCACTTTTTATCTTTTTGAAAGCTTCCTGATGGTGTGGTTCCCACTGGAAAGCAGAGTCCTTGCGTAATAGGTCACGCAACACTGCTGTCTTGGAACTGAAGTCCTTGACAAAACGAGACAGGTATGTCATCATACCAAAAAATTGTTGTAGTTCCGTCTTGTTATGTGGTTCAGGCATTTTCAGTAGGTCACGTACTTTCGCCAGGTCTGGTTTTAGTCCAGTGTGTGTGTACAGGTTTCCAAAAAAGGATATTTCACAGCATTTGATCTTGCACTTCTCCGAGTTCAAGGTAAGGCCTTCTTTGGTAGCGACCTCCATGAAACATCTTAGGTTTTCATCATGTTCCAGCTCTGTCGACCCATATATGGTGATATCGTCAGCTATACCACAAGCACCAGTGCATTTCTCGATTATTCTGTCAATCTCGAGTTGGTAGATGTCCTGATTGACACACAAACCGAATGGCAGTCGTTCAAAACAATACCTTCCAAATGGTGTTTGGAAAGTTGTTAGTGGCTGACTTTCAGGGTCGAGCTTTATAGACCAGTACCCAGACTTAGCGTCCAACTTGGAGAAGAATTTTGCTCCTGCAAATCGGTAGTTGAGCTCCTCGACAGTTGGAATTTGGTGGTATGGCCGTAGGAGAGCTTTGTTTAGCGCTCGTGGGTCTAAGCAAACCCTAATTGTTTTGTCACGTTTGGTGACATAAGTGAGAGAGCTTACCCAGTTTGTGGGTTCGTTGATGCGGCGAATGACTCCTTGCGATTCCATCTTGTCGAGTTCCGATTTGATTTTTCTGCGCATGGCTATAGGTGTCCTTCTCGGTGGGTTTATGTGGCATGGTACATTGGGGTTGACAACAAGCTTGTGAGTGTTCCGAAATTCACCGATACGGTCAAATCTCTCAGGGTATAGATGCATTAAGTCAGCTACACTATTGATGGGTTGGTGCTGGGCTGAGATGGCACAGTTCATTGTCACTACTCTAGCCACTGATGTTGGCATGCCCAATATGGCTGCTCCTGGTACATCAACCACAGAATTGGGTATCCAGCCATGGGGAGTTTTTATACTTGCACCTAAAAGTTGTGGTGCCATAACAGTTTATCCTGATATTGTTGTAGGCTGTTAACATACATTGTGTTGAGGTGAGTGATCTGGGCATTGGGTTTCCAGCTTCATCTATACTGTTAGGGTACATGTTGCGGAATATGCAGATAGGCAATGTATTTGCTTGTGCCCCTGTATCTACTTTCAGGTTGAAGGTATGAGTGCCTGGGTGGTCCTTTAGCTTGATGCTTAGATCAACAAATGCCTCATTTCGAGGATCTTTCATGTTTGCTGACTTTCTGCTATTAGTTGTGATGGAGCTAAAGGTGAGGCTCTCCATTGCCGTGCCTATGTCAGTCATGGCTTGATCATCATGTTTGGTGACGCTGTTTATTTTCTTGCCAAACTCCCGTTGTTGGTTATGACTGTTATGCAAGGGCCTTCCTTGTTGTGTCTTGGTTTTGTGCTTCCCTGAGATGCAAACTGTAGCCCAGTGACCTGTTTTACCACGTGTGGCATAAACAGTGACTGCGTCCACAATTTTGCAGGTTTGTCCGCGTTTTCTGTCAATCCCTTGCCACTGGTGTCTACCACGGCTTATTGCAGCTATCTGTGGTGATTCCTGTAACTGGTGGAACTGGCGGACATAAACTGCTGAAGCCTCGTATGAATGGGCTAATCTAACAGCTTCCTCGATTCTGTAACCCTTCGGTTTGTTTAACAGTTCCTTTTGCAGTTCAGGTATTGGTGTGCTGGCAATTAGTAACTCGACGAGGCATTCGTTTAATTCGTCGGCACTGAAATATTTCTTTGCCATCTTCGACATCTGTTGATGAAGATGTCTGTTGTTTCATTTGGTATCTGCTAGTATTTTTCGAGTTCCAGTCTACAAACGCGGTGATTTGTTGCCAGTTCTAGCTGCTCCAAAAATGCAAATATTATTTGTGGATCCTTGCGATCATCATCCGGCATAAACCTTCTTCGCCGGTCGCGAGAAGTATTAGAGGGACTTTATCCTCGTGTTTCGTCGCTTTGACAGTGAAGTAAAGTTCCATTCGTTGTCGAAATAGTTTGAATGATTCGGCAATACATGTCAAGCCCCAATCAAAACTAGGGACTTGTAATGAAATTGTGGCCATTACGATAAGTGTGAAGAAAAAAAAGGTACAGACAATTTGTGTGGCGTGACAGGTTAGAAAAAAAATTCGTTCAGCGTGCGAGAGATTAAAAAATCCTTTTCTTAATTTTTATCTGTGATGTTATAAGATTGTGTGTTGTATGGTAATACCGCTTGCCACCATGTCATGCTGTGTTGTGCATGGATGTGTAAGAATAAGATTAGAACACATGTGTTTGGTTGGTAAGAAGGGAACTGAATAACGGCGCCCCGCTTTATTGATTAATTGCTATGCACATGCATGAGTGCATACAAAAGTTAGATCACGAAACCGGAATGAAAGAGTATATAAAAGTTATGAAAGAGCAGCGCTATCATTACACTACCCTTCACAGAATCACAACAAATGGAAATCTTGTAAACATTGTATCATATGGAAGCCCAAAATGTCAGACAGTCGAAAGGCTGTCTGAAAATTACGTCAGGTAGTTAAAGGAAGCTATGGTTTCGTTGCCATTTGTCTTATATCGATAAACACCGATTTTCGAACCGATTACAGGTTTCAAAGCGAGTAAAACCACTAAAAACTTTGGCCGACGTGCACAAGTGAGGTTAGGCTCCCATAGCAAAATACGCATCGGCTTCGATGTTGTACGCAGCATATTCGAGGGAGCGTTTATTAATCTGGAAAAAAAAAAAAAAAAAATTTGGCATGTTTTTTTAAATTTTGGCTTTAACTTTGTGCTTTTCAGATTATTTTGTTATAAATGTTTTTTTGGTACTCATGCACTTATTGATACGTGCTGAAATAACGTTAAGCCATTCTTAACATGAGGAGAGGAGGATATTTTGTACCTATTCTGTACTTTGACCTTACAATTGAATAAAAAAACAATTTTAATTAAACTTGGAAATACGATTTAAAAAATAGCGTGGATCAGTAAGTGCATTAGCACAGATTTTTTTTTTTTTTTTTTTTTTTATATATTACAGGAGTAAGCCCCCCCTCCCTAGCGAAATACGCATCGGCTCCGATGTTGTATGTTGCACATTAATCTGAATATTAAAAAAAAAAACAAAAAAAAACGAAAGAATTTTGGCGTATGTGGCCTTGATTTTTTTTTTTTTTTATTGAACTTTGCACTTTTTAAATTGATGGTTTTCTTTTTTGGCTGGATATATATATATATATATATATATTGCCGAAGATTATAGTGCTAATGCAGAGAGTGATCCGCGCTATTTTTAAATCGTATTTCCACGTTTAATTAAAGTTTTATGTTTTTTTTATTCAATTGCAAGGTTACTCTCCCCTTCCCATGTTAAGAAATGGCTTTGTAAATAATAACGTTATTATTTCAGCACGGATCTCTCTGCATGAGTACTGTTATAAGTAATTATTAACAAGAAACTTGGTGCAAGTTCAGATTAGCATTTGCTGGATTTCTTTTTTTTTCTGATCTGTTTTTATAAAATTGTTAGGTGAACAACACCCTCCCGTTTCCATGTTAAGAATGGCTTTCTAAATAACGTTTTTTTATTTCAGCACGGATCGTACCTTTTTTTTCTTGAATAAAAAAACCTACTCGACGAAAACGCAACTGTTTTTGTTTTAATAATTATTTTTTTTATCTATATATATATATATATATATATATATATATAAAAGCGAAAATGTGTGTATGTCTACAAAAGGCTTTTTTCGCCGTGATTCTCGGTTGGCTCGCTCCTTAAAACTTTTTATATGCTGTCTAAATAATATCTACAACTAAGGAACTCTGGTCGCAGCTATCTTTAATTTACCCGACTTTTACAAGCTATTTTCGAGATATTTTTTGGATCGCCACGTAGCGGGGAAAACAGAAACTGGCTTCCAGCGCAAAACTAGGTCAAACATCATGCGACTTAACGTTCTCGCACCTGTTAATTTCGCTTTATAAACGTTAACTTAACACACTTATCAATTCATCTATTCCCGTGGTTAAGATGGTTAGGTCGAAGGTTTTTTTTTCCATTTCCTTTCCACCTCCGCGTCAAATTTCGGGGTTCAAGCCTACCTTTCTACTAAAACTTTTTTTTTTCTTTTACACCTCCAAACACCCGGCCAACGTTTTTTTATTTTTTTTTTTATACAGGGTTGTTTTGATCTACCCACCCTCCAAACACCCGGGCAACCCCTGCTAGTCATATATATATAAAAGCAAAAATGTGTATGTATGTATGTTCGCTTTTTGTGTATGCCTGCAAAAGGCTTTTTTCGTTGGCCTTCTCGCTCGGCTCATTTCTTCTTAAAACTTTTTATATCACGTCTAAATGATAATATCTACGACTTAAGAATGAGGATCGCCTGTATTTAATTTACCCGACATTCATGCGCTATATTTTCCAGATATTTCGATCGCAGCATGTTTCTTTCGGTTTTCAGTAGAAAACAAGCGAAAACTAGCTTGCTGCCACGTCATGTTTCAAGGTCAAACATCACGTGACTTAAGTGTCACACCTGTTAATTTCATTTTATAAACGTTAAATTAAGATGCTTGTCATTCCTCTTCTCTTGTGGCCGAGGGTATTTTTCCATTTCGTTTCCACCTCCATGTCAAATGTTCGGGGTTCAAGTCCACTTTCCTACTAAATTTTTTTTTTTTTTTTTTTTTTAAAACAGGATTGTTTTGATCACCCTCCCCCCAACACACACACCTACAAACACCCGAACCACGTCGGGTACCCCCCCTAGTTCAGAAATAAATCTCAATTTATCAAAACATGTTTCCCCCCCCCCACCCAAAACTTATTGGAAATTTTTTTAATTACCATTTTTCATGAACATACTCTAAAAATGTTTCAAAATTATCTAGTATTTTTTCGCTTTTCATGTTATATATGGCCTCATCGACATGAAACCATTTCATTTCTCCTACTGATCCCAATATGTATTTTAGTGTTTATCACCACATGTGCTAATCTGGACTTGCAATTTTCCTGCTGCTAATTACCTATAAATAATCTCCGCCCCCCCCCCAACTCAAATAGAAATAATGCACGCTTCCTGGAACGCGCTATATACAACATCGGAGCCAATGCGTACTTCGCTATGAAGCCTTACTCGTATACGTCCGCCCAAACTTTTTCAGATAGGTAGAAGAGTAACTTTCCTTTCTAACATTTGTTATCGAATCTGTATTCGAAAACAAACCCTTACGCCGAAAGGGTCACATTCATGCAAGCTAGGAAAATATTAAAATCTTATAATGCGAAATCTGAAAAAAAAACTAGAAATATTTTTTGTAATTATAATTTGTGAAAATAAACAATGCTAATATCGGTAGTTCGAGAAATTAATGTTTCAAGTGACAAATTCATTAATACGAACTTTATGGACTTTTTTCATAATGTTCCCATGAAAATGAATGTTTTTAATAGTTACAATTTATGCTGTATTTTAATAATTCAAGCATTTTTTTTTTTACTACTGAAAATTCTAACGTTAAAAGGTATTTTGTTTCAACAAAATACATTTCCACTAAGTAAAAATGGTTTCATTCTTACGTGATTATTTGATAAATACTGAAAATTTCATTAAAATTGGTTGGTCATTTTTAGCATCGACATTCATTTTACACGTACCTACTAATAGAGCTTGATTTATTGTCAAAAACTGTGATATATCCGTAGTGCCAAACAATTTTTTTTTTTTTTTTTTTTTACTGATAAAAGTCGAATGTGGCGCTGTGAAAACTTGATACTCAACGGAAGAAAAAAAATTTCAGTATGAGTGAGAGGAAGAGAACATTTGAAAAATCTAAGCTTGCATATTTTTAACACGCGCTTGCGCGTACAAAAATGGTCACCACTGATAAATGGCTTAATATTTGGAAAACTTTTTTTTCATCTAATTTTAATTTTTCTTCAAAACTACATTGTGACAAGGCAGTTCGATATGCGAGTGCACATTTAACAACCTTCCTTTTTGGTCGCGCGTAGTGTAAACTAAGGCTATGCTGTGAAATGGAAAATTTCACAAGTTCAGGGGGTTAATACCATGCAAAAGAAATCCAATAAAAAAAATGCCCCCTCTCAGGTGGCCAGAAAGTGCTTATTTTAAGTTAAATTTAAATGGAAGAGTAATCACCCACTTTTTGAAAAGTGGGTTTCTTCATGTGAAAACTTTTTTGTGACGGAAACTGTACATTCGTTTTTAGCACTTCGAATTCTAAATATTTTTTCTATACGAACGTGAGACTGGCCTTAGAGTAAAATACCAACGAAACGATCTAAATTTTTAAAATAACCACAAAATAAAGGGGGGTAAAATAAAAAATATTTTGGTAGGTAAGTATGAGGATCGAACCCGAACCCTTGAGGCAAAGTTGTAAATTAAAGTGTGAAAAAAAACAAAACAAAAAACAGAGTGCGACGGTTTTAACCATTGGGCCACCACGAGATGCTAACGGAAAGACGCTTGAATTTATTTAATTACTTGGATTTGGCAGGTGCACATTTTAATGATTTAATGAGGTCAACTTTTGACTGCGGGGTAGCATTTCATTCAGTGCGGGAATGCTCCCCCCCCCCCGCCCAAGATGTTGGAGGTAGGGGGAAACATTATAGCAAAAGGCCTAACCTACATGCGGCGAGCGAAAACTGTTGAATATTTATCTTCCCGAAGTGGCGAGTTCCGTTGTTAAATCTGAGATATTACGATTTAGATGCGATATAAAGTTTTAAAAAGTTGTTAGGCGACTGACAGCTCCTCTGAAAAAAGCCTTTCTTGGACATACACAAAAAGCGTACATACATTTTCGCTTTTATATATATACTAGCGAGGGGTACCCGGCGTTGCCCGGGTGTTTTTCGGGGTATGTGAAAAAAACGCGAAGTTGGAAAATAGTAAAGTGTTAAAAAAAAAAAAAAAAAAACAGGTGCGTGGTTTTGATTGATGTGACGGCGATAGGTATTCAGCAGTTATGGTTTTGTGCGGGACAGTTTTGAATAAATCGGTTTGTTTGTCTTTAATAACCCGCTCCCTGTTTATTAGGACAAGCGAAATGAAAGCTACAGTCTGATATGACAAAGTCGACATTAAACAAACGTTACTTAGCTCTCTTGAGACAACTGGCTTTCGGCCTGTGATTAGAGTCGAGTTTCGCTTTTTTTTTTTTTTTTTATACCGAAAACCGAATGTAACGCGTGCCGATGCAGGAAATGTGGAATAATTAATGTTTGCAAGTCAATAAAATTAAATAGACAGGCGAGCTTCGTGGGTAACTCTGAGATATTACAATTTATAGATAATATAAACAGTCTTAAGAAGTTGTGAACCGAGCAAGCGCTTTTCTGAAAAGGGGAAAAGCGTACATACATACACACATACATTTTCGCTTTTATATATATATAGACTAGTGGTGATGGGGTGGGGGTACCCGGCGTAGCCCGGGTGTTTGTAGGTGTGTGTGTATGGGGGGGGGGGTAATTAATAATCCTGCTTAAATATTATAAAAAAAGACAATGTAAAAAAAAACAAAACAAAAAAAAAACCCAAAATGGGAAAAAAAATGTGTATGGGGGGGGGTAAACTAAAGAATAAGCGAAGTTATAAAAAAAAATTAAAAAATAGTTTTGGTTGGGAGGTGGGATTGAACCCGGAAGCCTTGACGCGGAGGTGGAAACCAATGCCAACTACTTAACGGTCTCGACCACGAGTGAGAGTAATTGATTAGAGTGTTAAGTTAAGGCTTATAAAACTAGTAAAAGAGGTTTGATTGACAGGAAGACGCTAAGTGAGGTCATCGCAGGATAGTTATTTTTAGTTTTCACTTTCCCCCAGATGATGGTGGGAAGGGGGGAAAGCAGCGCAAAAGCCGAGAACACAACGTTTTTCACTGTATTTATACTAAAATGCAGGACAAACAGGGTACAGAGCGAAATAGCGCGAATCTCATAAAAGTCGACGTAAATAAATCTAGAGACGACCTGCGTTCCCAAACCCTAGATATTATGATATAGGGGGTATATAAACAGTTGTAAGCAATACTAACCCCTCCGGGAGCGTGTGCGGAAGAAGCCTTTGCAAGACATACACGAAATGGTCACACACATTTTGCCTTTTATATATATAGATTAGCGGGGGGGGGTACCCGGCGTTGCCCGGGTGTTTTTAGGTAGTAATAACCCTTAAACGATGTTAAAAAAAAAAAATCGGGGAAAAAAAAAAAAATTAAAAAAATTTTTTAAAATACCACTGTGTGTATAGGGGGGGGGGAGTAAACTAAAGAATAAATGAAGCGAAGTAAAAAAAAAAAAAAAAATAAAGAAACGTTGCCCGCGTGTCTAAAGATGTAAAAGAAAAAAAAAAATAGTTTTGGTTGTGAGGCTGGATTGAACCCAGAACGCTGAGGTGAAACTAACTCCAACCACTTAACTGTCTAGGCTAAGAGTAAGAGGAATTGATTATAGTGTTAAAATAAGGGTTATAAAGCGAGTGAAAGAGGTTTGATTGACAGATAGCCACTAAATGAGGTCATCGCGGGAGCGTTACGAGATGACGTAGCAGTATTTTATTTTTTATTAAATTACGTATTTCGTTTCCTGTCTAGATCTCTCTCTCTCTCTGTCTTCCTTACTCTAAAGACTGGAAAATGGCGTCTGGCTGTTTTTTTTTTGTTTTTTTTTGTAAAAACTTCGATCGTTAATATTTTTTGTAAGCGTATTTTTTTTTTTTTTACTTCACATTTTTGGTTTGTTATTTTTCGTTTAACTATCGTATCTAACTATTTTGAATGTGCTAATAACTTTGGTAACGTTGCCATAGCGTAGAAGTTCATAGTTTAGCTTGTGTAAGGGTTAATTTTTTTTTACCGATAACATGTTTTTGTAAATTCAGACTGCCATTAGAGCTTGCCGACGTCAAGATCACGTGACATGACTCAGCGGGTTTTAAATACAAGTTGACCCAAAATAAATAGCCCCGTGCATACTTTATGTAGAAGAGTTGGCGCCCGTATTTTTGGGGGCAGTTCTAAATCGATTTAAAAATATGTAATGTTTAACATTAAAATGTCACTTTTTTTGGTCCCCCCCCCCTGCAGAAAATCGATCAGTTGACGCACTTCTGATGGTCCTTCTGGACTAATTTTTCGATATTTGTCGTCGGGGGGGGGGGGGGGGGGAGGGGGGGAGGGGGGGGGCTTTAATATGATACCAAGTTTGTGAATTTTTGTTCCGTCGGTCAAAAGTTTTTAGCAGGCACACACACATACATATTCACTTTTATATATATAGAAGATATATAGACTAGCAAGGGGTACCTGGCGTTGCCCGGGTGTTTTTTGGGGTATGTGAAAAAAAACAAAAAACGAAGCCTTCACGACGCGCAGTTAGAAAATAGTAAAGCGTTTTAAAAAAAAAAAACAAAAAAAAATAGGTGCGCGTTTTTGATTGACGTGATGGCGATAGGTATTCAGCAGTTATTTTGTGCGGGACAGTTTTGAATGAGGGGAATAAATCGGTTTGTTTGTTTTTAAAAATCTGCTCCGTTTATTAGGAGGAGTGAAATGAAAGCTACAGTCTGATATGACGAAGTCGACATTGAACAAAGCTCTCTTGAGACAACTGGCTTTCGGCCTGTTATTAGAGTCAAGTTTCACGTTTTTTTTATACCGAAAACCGAATGTAACGCGTGCCGATGCAGGAAATGTAGGAAATTAACGTTTGAAAGTCAATAAAATTAAATAGACAGGCGAGCTCCGTGGGTAACTCTGAGATATTACAATTTATAGATGATATAAACAGTTTTAAGAAGTTGTGAACCGAGCAAGCGCTTCTCTGAAAGAAGCCTTTTGTGGACATTGAGGAAAAGCATACATTTTTTATTTTATTTTATTTATGTCTTTATTTTTTTTTTATTACATTTTCATCCCAAACAAGGCATATTGCCACTTTGGTGTAGGGGGCTACTATCAGGGGCAACAACTACTGGGGTACTATGTAGGGATTTGGGCAGCAAGGTGTCGGTTCACGTTACACTTGAACTTCTGCATGTCAGTACTGTTGGGGAAGCAGGGACCTGGAATGGAATTCCAGAGTCTTGCGGTTCTGGGGAAGAAACTATTGGAGTAAAAAGATCTTTTACATCTAGGGACCTCTACAGTGTGGGGGTGGGATCTAGTAGCCTGTCGGGTTTGTCGAGGGTGCTCGCGTCGTGGGGGCACAAGTGATTGCAGTTCGTCAGAGCATTCACCACTAAAATACTTGTAGAAAAGGCAGAGGGATGCAACATTTCGTCGATGGGACAGAGGCTGAAGCTTAGATGCCAGTTCAGGGCCTATCAGGTTTGCGACTCTTTTGAACCTTGTCAAGGAGCGAGAGACTAGTAGCAGATGCACCAGCCCAGATGTGGCAGCAATACTCCATACATGGGCGAATGGTGGCCTAATAGAGGTACAGGATACTTTCGGGTGTTAGTAGTTTTCTAGCACGGTAGAGAGAGCCTACCTTTCTTGCAGCAGCCCTGGCAATGCCTTCAATGTAATTGTTCCAACTCATGTTTCCTGTGAACGTTAGGCCAAGGAGTTTGAAAGATGGACTCTCAGATAAAGAGTCGTTGGCCATTGCTATGGGTGGTAGAGAGGGTTTCTTGTAATTATTGAATGAAACTAATTTAGTCTTGGCAGCATTGAACGCGACCAACCACTTTTGTCCCCATTCCACTACAGATTGGAGGTCTTCCTCTAGTGTTTCTGCCATTTCTTTAGAAATGTGTTCATTCGTCTTCCTGTCGTGTCTGCCATAGAGTGTAGTGTCATCAGCATATATACCCATCTCAGAGGCAATGTTGTCGGGGAGGTAATTTATGAATATCAGGAACAATAGAGGTCCAAGGATAGAACCCTGGGGCACTCCTGCATTTATATCATATTGTTTAGATGTGCGACCGTCGAGGACTACCTGGATTTTTCTCTTATCTAAGAAGGATTTAATTATGTTAAGTATTCTACCAGTGATACCGTATGATCTGATTTTACTGAGGAGACCCTCATGCCATACCCTGTCAAAAGCCTTAGATATATCTAGAGCTACCGCTCTGCCTTCCCCCGCTTTGTCCAGTGAATGGTATATACGTTCAGAGATCACAGTGAGGATGTCTGCTGTGGAACGGTCTTGTCTAAATCCATATTGTTTGTCAGTCAATAGTTTAGCATCTGTAAGATGATGGACTAGAGCATGGTTAATTATGGTCTCAAATATTTTGGCAAAAAGTGGGAGGAGGCTAATGGGGCGATAATTTGATGGGTCTGTCCTTTCGCCAGAATTCTTGAATACTGGTACAACAGAAGCAGTTTTCCAACAGCCCAGAAAGCAAGCTTCATTAAGACATTTGTTGTAGAGTTTGGAGAGAACTGGAGCTACTTCGGCTGAGCATTTTTTTAATAGCACAGCTGGGATAAGATCGGGTCCACATGCTTTTGAGGTGTCAAGGTTTTTTATGATAGCATGCACCTGAGCAGGGGTGGTTTTCAGATCGTCTAGTGTGGCGTCTGTCCGCATAGGAAAGTCAGGTAGGGGGTGGTTGGAAGGGTCCAGTGTGAAGTTTGAGGCAAACCGACTGGCAAGCATGTTAGCCTTGTCGGTTGCTGAGGAGACAACCTCGTGATTGTTGGTTAGTGGGGGAATTGTTGATTGCCCATTATTTACTACACTGTTGTAGATTTTCCAGAAGTCTCGAGTTCCTAGTTTTTGTGCTTCGATGCGCTTTTTAGTGGTTTCCGTAAATTCTCTCTTAGCTGTCGCTATTTCTTTCTTAACGTTATTTCTAGCTTCTATATACTTCAGTCTGTTTGAACTGGACTTATGTCGGTTAAACCTACGGTATGCATGCTGCTTTTGAGTAATGGCAGTTGCACAAGTCGACGTAAACCATTGGGGAGAGTGGGGCTTACTATAAAATTTCCGCATGGGAACATGCGCTTCGGTTGCAGTTTTGAACCAGTCAGTCGTCTCGTTTGCACATTGTTCAGCAGGGAGAGAGAAAATATTTTTCCATGGAGCATCTCTAATTAGTTCCCTGATGGCTTCCCAGTCAGCCTTATTATAATATCTCGTTGTTTTGAGCACTGGCTCTTCAGTTTTGGGTCTAGAGTTTAGGGCGATTTCAACCATTATCACTGCATGATCAGCGTTCCCGAGTGGGCTGTGGGCCTTCGTTATGCAGTCATCGGGAACTGTGGTCAAAAACAGATCTAGAAGTGATGCGTGTTGTTCTTCCTGGTCAGGGAAACGGGTTGGAAACGTAACAATTTGTGATAGGGAGTGAGATATAGCGAAGCTATGGGTTGTGCTGCCCGCTGCATCTGTGTGAGTAGAGAATCCAAGCCAGTTTTTGTGGTGGACATTAAAGTCACCAAACACATGTATTTGTGCGCTAGTGTCGAGGGACAGTGCCGTGTCTATGCTGTCAGATACTTTGTTTATTATGGAGCAGTCCTGAGTCGAGGGAGAGCGGTAGAGAAAATAATAGTAGCTAATACTGTGTTGCACGTTTAGTCTAAAGCACATAAAGGCTTGATCATCTGTTTCTAGGTTTGTTTCTCTAGTCAAGGGAAGGGTATTACGAATGTAAACTCCAAGTCCGTGCATATGTCTGTCAGAGTCCTTACGGCAGAGTGGGAGATATCCAGGCATGTTAAAGTGGTTAGAAGGAATGGAGGAGTGTAGGTTAGTCTCACTTAGTGCTAAGATATCCGGGGTATTTGTTAAGAGAAATGCTTCAACATCAGCTAAGTTAGTTCTAAGCCCACGGATATTTGTGAATGAGAGCCTCAAGGGAGGAGGCAAGTTGAATTTGTTTGTCCCTAATCCTGGTTTAAGCTTATTTTTAGATTGTACTGTCGTCATATTTTTTTTTTTAGTTTCGGTAAGGGGGAGCTAAACAAGAGGTTAAGCATACATTTTCGCTTTTATATATATAGAAGATATACAGACTAGCGAGGGGTACCCAGTGTTACCCGGGTGTTTGGAGGTGTGTGTGGTTTTGGATAAGTCCAAACTCCGGGGGGAGGGGGGTTAAAATAAAAAAAATGTTTTGGTAAATAAGTATGAGGATCGAACCCGAACCGTTGAGGCAAAGTTGTAAATTAAAGTGTGAATTATTTTCAAATAAAAAAAAAATAAGTCATTATCCAGATACGCTACAACAGAACACGGACTATTTTTTTTTTTTTTTTTTTTTTGGGTAATCGAGGTCGCTGACAACGAATCTGATAGTCGAACTTGGGGCAAATTTACCGTTTGCATGGTATTAACCTCTGAACACACGAACAACTTTCCACCATTTTGCAGCTTCCGTTTATGCTACGCACGCGCGCTGCAGCATAAACGCCGGCTTATTTCACCTAGCAAACTGCCTTCTCACATGGCGTATCAATCAAAAAAATTACGGACTGGCATTTTTTAATAACTTACAATTAAAGAAAAGTACAACAAATTGGGGGACCCTTTTTTTTTTTTTTTTTTTTTTTTTGTCTCGCGTAGTTTTTAAAATGCAGTTTACAAAAACATAAGCAAACATTTTTGTTTTTCGTTTTTTTTTTTTTTTTTTTTGCAGGAGGGGGATTCAATTATAGAACTTATGTGGCTTAAGTGCTTCTGCAGTTTAGTTAACCGCTCGCGCCCCCAATGTAAAATCTTCGAAAAATGTTAAATGGTGTTCTAATTGGTGAATGTCGGTGCGTTACTTTTTGAAAATTCTATGTTCCAGGAAAAAAAACAAAAAAACAGATAAATGACCCCCGCCCCTCTCCAACTTAGAGTGCTTTCCTTTTGTTTTATTTCTTTGTCGGCTAATTTTAAATTTTCCACCCAAAAAGTGCTATGTATTTTTGAAAATTAGAAAATTTTATGTTCGGGGGGGGGGGTAAATTCTTAAAATTGGGAGGGTATCGTTTAAAAGACATTTCGGGGGACACTTGTGCATTCATTACTTAAAAATATACAAATTTATTTTCGGGTTTGTATTACTGTACAGATTCGAAAAAGTTGTCAAAAAACAAATATATAACAAATAAATGTTATCAAAGGCAAGATAAGTTACCTAACTGGATATGTTTTTAGTGTTTTCATTCAATGTAACATGTTTATTCAGCTCGAAAAACAGTGTTTACCGATGTATTGGAAAATTCAAGATGGCGCCTCCTCGCCTCACTCCCTCTTTAACACGGTAAGTTTGGGAAAAGGTGTTATAAATAAATAAAAAAAAAAAACTAGACAAAAATAGTATTAAAAACCCGAATATATGTCAACCTATGTCACGGTAACATTGTGCGGTTTTTAACAGTATTTTATTTATAACACCTTTTCCCAAACTTAACGTGTTAAAGAGAGAGTAAGACGCCATTTTGAATTTTCCAATACATCGGTAAACTGTATGGTTTTCGAGCGGAATAAACATGTTACATTGAATAAAAACACTAACATATCTTGCCTTTGATAACATTTATTTGTTATATATTTGTTTTTTGACGATTTTCGAATCTATGTGTACAGTAATGCAAACCCTTATTTTCTTTTAGAGGTGGGGGAGGCTCGTTTTAAAACTATCTACCTCAGTATAGTCCAAATTAAATTTTCTGACATTTGTTCAAAATTATTTACTAAGTAATGTCGAGTGCGACATTACTTTTTAACTAAATAAACTTTAAAATAAGTTTAAACACCAAAAACTTACAAAGCTAGGTAGAAAACGAAAACTTAGAAAAATTAATTAAATTTTTTTTTTAAAGAAACATGTAAAAATATTTAAAATATTATGAGATGTGCATTATTACCTAAAAATAAACAAATTTATTTTCCTTTGGAGGGGGGTCCGTTTTAAAACTATACCTCTTTAATTTTCTATTTTTGAGCAATTATCGAGACTCCTAAGACGTGATCCTCTTATGTCGGTCATTTGTCCATAAGTAACACTCGACATTACTTTTTTTTAACTACATAAACTATTTAAAAAGTTGAAACACCAAAAGCGAGGAAGAAAACGAAAACTTAGAAAAATTAATTTTTTTAAAACAGTAAAAATATTTTTTCAAATATTATGGGATGTGTATTCTTTTAAAGACAATATCTTCAAGAACGGCCATAAAATATGTTTTCAATTGATATTTATTCAATAAGGGACCAGTTTTCCTAAATTCAAACTGAACTCCAACGTGAAAAGTTATAAATTTGGCGGAGTTGTAAAATCAATCCCATGCGTAATTTCTACACCGATAGGTTTTGAAATCATTGATTGCACACTAACCAGATAAAAAAAAAAAAAAAAAGTCAGGCGGACGTTGGTAATCTGAGCCTTACCTTCTAAATTCCACAATTTTCACTTAAGGCGGTCTTGCCAATAGAGACTTATTTTAGTGTAAAAAAAAAAAAAAAAAAAAAGAAGCCAACTTCTGGTGGCGTGGACCTTAAATGTTTAATTTACAACGTTATAGAAAACTAAGGCCGTGAGAAGTAAAAAAAAAAAAAAAAAAAAAAAAAAAAAAAAAAAAAAAAAAAACGTGCGTAGACATTTTGTAAACATTGTTTTTAAAGAATAAAACTTCTATTATGTTTTAAACGACTAATAGTTTATTTTGGAAGTATATTTCATAAAGAAAATTGACAACCCACTTTAAAAACAGAAATTACGAGTTTTATATATTTTATTCGCAGTTTTTGTTGGGGGTGTCAAAAATTCCGCCTAAAATTCTGATACACCTACCGGATCACGTGACTCTTCTGGCGGCCATGTTGTAAGCCCTAACGGTATTTTTGGAGATTACCACATGGCGTACCAATCAAAAAATTACGGGCTGACATTGTTTTAATGACTTACAGTTATTTACTAAAACATTTAACTAAACTGCAAAAGCACCTATTAAGCCACATAAAGTTCTATAATTGAATCCCCCTCCTGCAAAAAAAAAAAAAAAAAATGAAAAACAAAGATGTTTGGTGCTTATGTTTTTGTAAACCACATTAAAAAATACGCGAGACAAAAAAAAAAAAAAAAAAAGTCCCAATTTGTTGTACTTTTCTTTAACTGTAAGTCATTAAAAAAATGAAGCAAGCCGTCGTTCATGCTGCACTTTGCAGCCCACGCTCGTAGCGTAAACGCAAGCTGCAAAATGGTGGAAAGTTATTCGGGGGTTAATAACATGCAAACGGTAAATTTGCCCCAAGTTTGACTATCAGATTCGTTGTCAGCGACCTCAATTACCTATAAAAAAACAAATTAGAGTGGTCGGTATTCTGTAGTAGCGTATCTGGATATTTACCGACACTTAACGTCCGCCCGTCTAATCAGTTCGAAAATCAGTGTTTACCGATATGTAAAAATATAAATGGCGGCGAGCTAACTTAAATACGTTCAAAAACAAAAACATACAAAATACTAGAAACGCACCTAACGTTACCTTGGAGGGGTTTTTAACAGCATATGTAGTTTTCATTCTAATCAGACACAAGGATAGAATCATTAAATTTCGGGAGAATTGGTAGCCCTGACAAGGGACGTTTAAAGTGTAAGAAATAAATCTAAGCTCTCGCCTGGGATACAAAGATCGGGTTTGTATTAGATTCCAAAATATCAAAACAATTTTCTACCTAACTGGGTACTTTATTTTTATCCGATGTAACATGTTTATTCGGTTCGAGAAACTGAGTGTTTACCGATGTATTGGAAAGTTTAAAATGGCGGCGAATTCTGTTGAACAAGGTAAGGGTATTTATTTGCTCCCCCACCAAGCAAATTAGGCACAAGGCCGATTTTTAAAGTAAGGAGTGAAGGGGAAACTAATTCACTGCGGAGCTGGATAGTGACAATAGGTATGAAGGGTTGCCCCTACATATGGTCTCTGCTTGACCCTTGTTGGCCAGGTAAAAAAAAAAAAAACCCAGCAAATATTTCACGGTAACATTGAGCGAATTTCTAAGAGTATTGTTTATTTTTTTTTTTTCTTTATTTATATAACCCATTTTTAAAACTTATCGTGTTAAAAACATTCAGGCGATTTTTTTAAATTTGCCAATACATCAGTAAACACTAAACATGTTAAAACACTGGTTAACAGTTAGGTAAAAAAAGTAACTTATCTTGCTCTTGATACCATTTGTTAGATTTTCATGACAACTTCTCCGAATTTATGTGTCTAGTAATACAAACCCAACATCTAGATATTTCTCTAGGGGTTACTGTCGTAAAATAAACATTTAGCGTTCGATCACGGAAAACCCCTAGGAACAAAATCGTTTTCTAACAGTAATTTGTATGATCTTCAGTAGTTTCTAATCGCTATCCACAAGGAAAAAAAAAAAAAAAAAAAATTCTAAACCGTATAATATAATAGTGAAAAAGTTTCAGGAGAATATAGTGGCCCTGAAAAGGGCCGTTTGAAGAGAAGTGTTGAGATTTAGGCTCTCTCGCCTCGGATACGACGAGCCAACTGAATGTCCTTCGGCATGATGGTGACACGTTTGGCGTGGATGGCACACAAGTTCGTGTCTTCGAAAAGACCAACCAAGTAGGCTTCACTGGCCTCCTGGAGAGCCATCACAGAAGAACTCTGGAAACGGAGATCGGTTTTGAAGTCTTGGGCGATTTCACGAACCAAACGTTGAAAAGGAAGTTTCCTGATGAGAAGTTCGGTGGATTTTTGATAACGTCTGATCTCACGGAGAGCTACAGTACCGGGCCTGTAACGATGGGGTTTTTTCACTCCACCAGTGGCTGGAGCACTTTTACGTGCGGCTTTGGTGGCCAACTGCTTACGAGGAGCTTTTCCTCCGGTGGATTTACGGGCAGTTTGTTTAGTACGAGCCATTCTCTCTACAGTGAAAAGTAATTGTGAAATCGCGCGATGCCCATTTTATACTGCTGCTGCTGATGACGCCCGTTGATTTTTCCTTTGTTACGTGCGCGCAAAATGTTTAAATATTTTGATTTTTCTCATTGGCTAATAGGAATGACGTGTTATGCTTTCAACTACGTCCGCTGAATTTAGTGCCATGACGTATATATATTGCATTGTGAGTATTTCTAAAGTAAAAGTATTTCTGAAGTAAAACAGTTTCTTAAATATGTCTGGTCGTGGAAAGGGAGGAAAAGGTTTAGGAAAAGGAGGCGCTAAGCGTCATCGTAAAGTACTTCGTGATAACATCCAGGGTATCACAAAACCCGCTATCCGTCGTCTTGCCCGTCGAGGTGGTGTGAAACGTATCTCTGGTCTGATCTACGAAGAAACTCGTGGTGTCCTGAAAGTTTTCCTTGAAAATGTCATCCGTGATGCCGTCACTTACACCGAACACGCCAAGAGGAAAACTGTCACCGCGATGGATGTCGTGTACGCTTTGAAAAGACAAGGAAGAACCCTTTATGGATTCGGAGGTTAAGCTACTCATCTAACGACGAAAATCCAATCCAACGGCCCTTTTCAGGGCCACCAACTTTTTCCGAAAAGTCTTTATCCAAACTGCAATTATGCATTTTTTTTCATTTATAATTACCTTAATTTTATTACTGGGAGTTTTTCACTTTCTCAAATCCATTCTCTAAGGTACAATTCCGGATTTAACTACCACCATATTTAAACAATTTTCCTCAAACATTTTAATCGGGGAAGCCTCCCCCCCCCCTCTTAATTTCGTATTTTCCGATGAGATCAGTATTTTGGTATTATTATACAAACACCGTGACAGGGTTAGGATTAATTCGCTGTCACGGTGTTTGTATAAATTTACCAGTATTTTTAGGGGTGTGATTGTCTCATTTTAGAACCACGAAATTGCGATAGTTTAGCTTTTTATTGGCCTATCCGATTATTTTCTATATAGCATCTTTTCCAAGTTTCAACCGACATTTTATCCAAATAAATTTTTGTGTTTGTATTACTGTACACAGATTCGGAAAATTTGTCAAACTAATATAACAAATGTTATCAAGGCAAGATAAGTTACTTTTCTACCTAACTGGATATATTTTTCGTGTTTTTATTCAATGTAACATGTTTATTCAGATCGAAAACCATAGTGTTTACCGATGTATTGGAAAATTCGGTACTCCTGCAGTATTTTACCCACCGATTTCGCGATCTTAGCCGAGCGTTGACGAACGCTTTCGGCGTTAACGCCGACGAAAGCCGAGAATTCGGAGCTACGCCGGTGCAAGAACGCTAAAAGTATGTGAATAGCAACAACATTACAAGGAAAAGATATTACACACACACACACACACACAACAAAATGGATAAAATTAATACAAAAAATTTGGATAAAATAAATCACAAACACTTACCGTAAGTTTTTTTTAAAGTAAAATAAATTTATTTTGTTGAATATTTTTTTTTTTTGGTTCATTTTGTTTTCCGATAGCTTTTTTTTTGGGGGGGGGGGTAAGCAACAGTAATAAACACTTCAATGTTTTTTTGTTTGTTTTTAACAAAACGTTATTAAACAGTAACAACAATGTTTTTTTTTGTTTTTTTTTCAGTAATGTTTGTAGGGGGGGGGACAACAATTACTGTTTATCTTTAGTTCCGACTGGAAGATTTTCTACTGACTGTAGAGGCAAAGTAGGGAGCAAAGGGTTTTCAGAGGATGTGGAAAGAAGCTCCTTCCCAAACCGGGTAGCCTTCCGCGATTTGATTTATTTTATGGAGACAAAAGGGTTGTGTCCAAATTTTTGTCTCCACATAAATTCGCATAAATATGTTTCCAACAGCTCCCGTTTTTTTTTTTTTTTTATCGCTAAATTAAATAGCTTAAATGAAAGGCTGTGTATTTTTACTTTGAACAATAAAATAACTGAAATGAAACGCTGTGTGTAATTTCAATGAAAATTATTCGTCTGCTGCGCGTTCGTTTGAAGCGCCCTGATTGGCTGATAGAGTATCGTACCGCTCGCCATGTTCCGGCGTTTTCCGACGGATGTCGATCAACGCTCGGCTAAGATCGTGAAATCGGTGGGTAAAATACTGCAGGAGTACCGAAAATTCAAAATGGCGCCTGACTCTTAAACACGGTAAGTTTGGAAAAAAGTGTTATAAATAACTAGACAAAATACTGTTAAAAACTCGGCTTTTTTCGAAAACGTGGGTGATCACTTAGATGTAAATTTAACTTGATATGAGCACCCACTTTCTGGCCACCTGAGGGGGGGCATTTTTTTTTTTTTTTTTACTAAAACGTTTTTCGATTTCTTTTTCGGGTTTGGGTACTGGTAGCGGTTTTAGTTCCATGCCGAACACCATAAAAAAAAACTTCTCCCTCTCCGTACGCATGCGCAAAGAACATGACATGTTTTACTTTTATCGACTTTTTCTATTTTTTTTAAACTTTTTCATTTAAAATTTAGACAATTTCAATGAATAAAATAAATCATTTATCATTACTGTTTTGTGTGTGGAATGAAATTTTCTTTAGAAAAGAAAGTCGATAAAAGTGAATGAATGGTGCGAAACATTGATTAAATAAACCAACGTAAGTAAATTTATTATTCTATCACAGTAAAACGTCGCCATTAAAGAAAATCCTATTAAAAAAAAAGTGGTGCAAGTCTATAAATGGCCCACAACAAATCTTTTATACAATAAAAGGTACTTATACAGTTTAGTGACGACATTAAAAAATGGAAATATTGAAAAAATTTTTGGTACTGGTCGCGGTAAGAGTTCCCTGCCGAACACCCTCAAAAAAACAATTTCTCCCCGCGCAGCCGCAAAGGACATGTTTTAGTTGCCATAGTAACAACACTTTTTATCGACATTGTTTTACTGTTTATGAATATTGAAATAAGACATTACTACACATTTATTAATATCTCACTTTTATCGACTTTTTAAAACTTTTTTTTTTTACTCTTTTTAAATGACAACGTTAATGTTTATGAATATTGAAATAAAACATTACTACACATTTATTAATTTTTTTTTTTTTTTTTTTTTTTTACTGTTTATGTGTCAATTTTATCGACTTTTTTTTACTGTTTGTCAATTTTGAAATTATTCTTATTGAATATTGAAATAAAAGACATTACTACACATTTATTAATATCTTTTTTTTTTTTTTTTTTTTTTTACTGTTTTACTGTTTGTCACTTTTATCGACTTACTTTTTTATGGGTTTGTATTACTGTACACATAGATTCGAAAAAGTTGTCAAAAAACAAATATATAACAAATAAATGTTATCAAAGGCAAGATAATTTACTTTTCTACCAAACTGGATATATTTTTCGTGTTTTTATTCAATGTAACATATTTATTCATCTCGAAACCCATACAGTGTTTACCGATGTATTGGAACATTCAAGATGGCGTCTTATTCTCTCTTTAACACGGTAAGTGTGGGAAAAGATGTTATAAATAAAAAACCGGATAAAATACTGTTAAAAACTCGCTCAATATATGTTACCGTGACATAGGTTGACATATATTCGGCGGGTTTTTAATAGTATTTTGTATTGTTTTTTATTTATAAAACCGTTTTCCATACTTACGGTGTTAAAGAGGGTGTGACGCCATCTTGAATTTTCGAATACATCGGTAAAGACTGTTTCTCGAGCTGAATAAATGTTACATTAGGCACCGCCAAAACTGGGGGGGGGGGCAGGTCAGTACTTTTTGACGGACCGTCTTTTTAAAAATCTACCAAAAATCAGGTAATTATCCGATCAATACGAAATTTTCAGCGATTATTAGAAGAATGGGCTTTATAACAGTGTACTTATTTTTCATAAACGATATTTATATATATTTTTTTGCTTACAACCCCCCCCTTGTTTTGAAGTGGGAACAAATATGCTTAAAATAATCATCTGAAACTGAACAAAACATTGTGTTGTTGTAAGGGACAGAATTATAGATTAAAAAAAAAAAAAAAAAAAAAAAATTGTTTACATACTTTATTTTGACGTCTGAATATCAGAACTTCGATTGTGTTTAATTATCCCGCTTTTGAGTTTTGAAGTGTGAAATTCGGTGAATATGTTAAGTAAAATAATTAATTTAAGTTAAGCAAAACAAAAAAATTTTTTTTTTTAATATTTATACGAAAAAAGCCATTTTAAAATTTTTGATAAATAAACAATTTTTTTCTAGCGAGCCGAATAATGCATGACCATTATTAAACAGGGCATGCTTTGAATAATCGATACAAAAAAAAAATTCGATAAATATTGTGCCCTTTGTGTTAAAAATATCATTTTTTTTTTTCGATCTCGTTTGAAAACGTTTGCCCCCTTTCGACTACGGTGGACCAAACGCGCTGAAATATTTTTTTTTATTCTGCTTTAAATTGCCCCCCCCCCATTTTGGGGAGCCTGGCCCCCACACACATACACATTAAAAACCAAACTCATCCAAATGGTCACCCATCTGGTACTGGCCAGCCTCAGCTTAATAATACATTGAAATTTTCGTCACTGAAAAATAAATTTTTTTGGCCTGTTTGCTCTTCCATAGTTTTCGTCTCATCAAAAGAAAACGTAAACAGAGTCGATCTGAACTCTACGTCGACGCGAAATATTTGGTTACCTATATGAATAAGTGGAATTATTTGAAATTCAGATACTTATATTATAATATTTTTGCATATTCTCTTAGAAAATCATCCTAAATCTTAGTTAGACAATAAATAAATAAATTAATTATTTCAAAAACCCTTTTTTTTTTAAATATTTAAGTACGTTTTTTGTGCAAGACAAAAAATGTCAATTGTTAACTTTTTGGGAAAATTTAACATTTAAAATTGAATTAAAAATAGAAAAAGTTTTACATTATTCTGTTTTCTATATGATAAAATTCAGGGTTTTATCTTTCTGGAAAAAAAAGTTACTCAGAAATAATGGATTTTAATAAATGTAATTTCGTTTTAAAAAACAACAACAACTTGATTTTGCGGCCATTTTTGGCGGTGCCTATGTTACATTGAATAAAAACAAAAAATATATCCAGTTTGGCAGAAAAGTAAATTATCTTGCCTTTGATAACATTTATCTGTTATATATTGTTTTTTTTTTGACAACTTTTTCGAATCTATGTGTACAGTAATACAAACCCAGCCATTCTTAACACGGGGAGGGTGTTTTGTACCTATTCTCTACTTTAACCTTACAATTGAATAAAAAAAAAAATTAAACTTTAAGCTTAGAAATACGATTTAAAATATAGCGCGGATCATAAGTGCACTAGCACCCATTTTCTTATTAATAAATGTTTAGTAATTATTTTTCTTTTAATATTCATAAACAGTAAAAACGTCGTCATTTAGAAAGAAAATGCTATTTAAAAAAGAAAATAACATTGATTAAACGTAAGTAAATTTATTATTCTATCATCATTTTGTGGTAAGTAAATTTCAAGAACCGAAAAAAGTCGATAAAAGTAAATTTCAAGAACCGAAAAAGTCGATAAAAGTGACACAAACAGTAAAACAGTAAAAAAAAAAAAAAAAAAAAAAGATATTATTAATAAATGTGTAGTAATGTCTTTTATTTCAATATTCAATATAAGAATAATTTCAAAATTGACACATAAACAGTAAAAAAAAAAAAGATATTAATAAAGGTGTAGTAATGTTTTATTTCAATATTCATAAACATTAACGTTGTCATTTAAAAAGAGTAAAAAAAAAAAAGTTTTAAAAAGTCGATAAAAGTGATTAAAAGTGAGATATTATTAATAAATGTGTAGTAATGTCTTTTATTTCACTATTCATAAACAGTAAAACAATGTCGATAAAAAGTGTTGTTACTATGGCAACTAAAACATGTCCTTTGCGGCTGCGCGGGGAGAAATTATTGTTTTTTTGAGGGTGTTCGGCAAGGAACTCTTACCGCGACCAGTACCAAATTTTTTATTGTACATAACCGTTATAGACTGAAGTTCTCCGAAAAAAAAAAATTTCACTTCATTTGATCAAGTAGTTTTTTTTTTTTTTTTTTTTTTTTTTTTTTACAGCTAAAAACAATTATTTATCACGACGACGTCAACGTGGCCATTTTGGAAATGTACCTAGCAGAATACCTCCATTTTAGGCCAAATTTCGCAATCTAGCCTTTTTTTCTCGCCATATTGAGATCCGCACAACACATCTGCAATTTTTTTTTTTACGTTTTTTTCCTTTTTTTTTTTTTTTTTTTTTAAAATCAGAATACTATTGAATATGCAAAGAAATTGAAGAATGCAAAGAATTGAAGAATTTTTATGAGATTATTTTCGAAACATGCGCAGTTGGACACGCATGGATAACTTCGAAACTTCGTTTATTTACTTCTGTTACAAATTTAAAAAAAAAAAAAAAAAAAAAAAAAACACCCCAAAAATGGCATCTGTCTTCGCAAAAAAAAATCTCATTCTGGTGGGAAAAAAGGGCTAGATTGGCCTAAAATGGAGGTATTCTATGTACGGCAGTTACCTGCCCTTGGGGAATTCCTGGGCCTGCAATAACATTTCCAAAATGGCCACGTTGACGTAGCCGTGATAAATAATTGTTTTTCGCTGTAAAAAAAAAAAAAAAATAAAATAAAATAAACTACTTGATCAAATGAAGTGAAATTTTTTTTTCAGAGAACTTCAGTCTATAACAGTTACGTACAATAAAAATTTTTTTTCATTATTTCCATTTTTTAATGTCGTCACTAAACTGTATAAGTACCCAATAAAAATCTGAAAAATCTTTATAATGTACGTACTTGTCACTACATGAAAATGTCATATTCCAAAAATCACGTAAATCGATCAAGTAGGTTTTTTAAGAAAATCAAATATTATCGAACAATTCATCGAAGACACGCGCCATGTTGTTTGAGAGATAACGCAACTAACCAACCCATGGCGGAAATATCGGTCAACAAGGGCAGTACATCGAATATTTTATCAATTAAGTACTTTTATTTATTTAAGAAAAATCAATTTTTACGATTTCTAGGGATGTTAAATAAATTGACTTCTAATAAAGAGGTGTCTTGGGTTTGTATTATTGTACACAGATTTGAAAAAGTTGTCAAAACAAATGTTATCAAAGGCAAGATAAGTTACTTTTCTACCTAACTGGATATATTTTGTGTTTTTATTCAATGTAACATGCTTATTCAGCTCGCAAAACAGTGTTTACCGATGCATTAAAAATTAAAGATGGCGCCTCACTCCCTCTTTAACGTACTAAGTTTGGGACGCCATCTTGAATTTTCCAATACATCGGTAAACGCTGTATGGTTTTCGAGCTGAATAAACATTACATTGAATAAAAACACGAAAAATATATCCAGTTTAGTAGAAAAGTAATCTATCTTGCCTTTGATAACATTTATTTGTGACAACTTTTTCGAATCTGTACAGTCAATACAAACCCAGGACAGAAAATAAGACAAGACGGTATTTATTTTCAGAAAATTTACAAAGTAAAAAATCAGAAAAATTTGGCACAAGGCCGAAGATGGGGGAGGGGAAAGGACGGTCTTCTCTGACTAGTGCTAACTAATCTAACCTAACTAGTTCCTACTTTCACTCTACTTACACCATAATACCACATTCATACTATACATCCATCAGCGTATACATCCTTCATCAATCACCATAAGAACATCATACCATGATAACCTAATTAAAACCCATAAGAAAGGGGGATTTGGGAAGATAAAAATTTTATATACAAAATACAAATGAAATATTTACAATGTTAGTAACAAAAGACCCCCCTGTTGTTAAACTATGGCAGATACACCGATTCGCCAGTCGAAAGGGTGATGCGGGTCCGAACGCTTTATTTAAAACACCTCTTACGAAAACTTCGAAAGGGAACCCGCATCTCTGGCGAGTCAAGTGGCCTGTCACCTAATTGGGGAGGGGAGTGGGGTTAAAAAAAAAAAAAAAAAAAAAACAGGGACAAACTTAAAAGGGGCTTAATGATCGCTATCACACACTAGCTAGGTTATGAACAAAGAAGCCTAAATAATGGTCCTACTCTTGCCTATATCGTTACCTACTCTGGACTAAAAACGAGTCAGGGCTGACGTTCGTTCCTGTCACCCAAAATTCTTTTTCCTAAGGAACATCCAAGAACCAGTCAAGACTTGCTTCTCTCACCCGACACACACGCGCAACTGACACCCACCTTTCAACAAAGTCTGACGGAGAGAGTCTAACTCTCTCGGCCTTGATACGATCCTTTAAATAATGACGGAAGAGTCGTATAATGTCGAGGGGAGCGAAGTCCTCAGATCCATAGACCACTTTCATACGTGTGTTCCAGATAACACCTCTCATCACAGCTAGCAAGGTCAAACACAAATCTTTTCTGAGCCTATCCGTTGTCGGAGCCCAATTGCTACAGACATTAATAGGAACCAAGGTTAATGAGGATGTGTTTAGTATGCGAACCATGAGACCTGTAACAAACTCAATCAGCGGCACCACGATGCGACAATAAACGAAGGCGTGACATAAAGTCTCGTCCTCATCGCCGCACCGTTTACAAATAGGCGAATCCACCAAGCCAGCTGAGTGGAGTCTCTTACCGACCCAGAGAGCATCCCGAATTACCAGCCAGGTCAGGGAAGCCTCGTCGTTAGTGAGGCATCCTGACCCAGGCGCCCAAGGCCAGATTGAGCGGAGCTGCTCCTTCGTCAAAGGGAGCCTCCCACCGATGACATCCGTTACGGATCCCCTCACTAAAACCCGATATAATGCCTTTCGGGACAACAGCAGAGTGTTAGAGAGGCTTTCCTTCACTCTTAAGAGGGACTTCAGTGAGCGCCGGCACTCGCGATAGAAGGGACATTCACCTCGGGGCAACCTGTGTGCCTCCCCCTCGGAGTAGTGCATCCCTCTCAAAGCCGGGAAGGCTTTCTTGGTGTCCTCCATCCAGAGGCCACCGTTTTCCCTATCTTGTGTGCACATTCGATCTAGGTAGTAAAGCCGTAGCGTGTATAGCCGAATCTCCACGTTTGGCATACCTAGACCGCCTTCAGAAGGATGTAGGTAGCAGATATCGCGACAGACCTTAGGGGCCCTTCCAAGCCATAAGAAGTTGAAAAGAACCCTCTGCAAATATAGCAGTGTATCTGACGGGATTGGAAGCACTGATAGACGATAAATAGCGATTGGATAGATGTGAGTATTACACACCTCCGCTCACCCCTTTAATGAAAGGTTTCTACTGATCCACCGTGAAGCTGCAGACCGTACCGCTTTCAGAACCTCCGACCAATTTTTCTCCAGCTGGAGGTCAGGACCAAACCAGACGCCGAGTATCTTGCAAGGCCCATCGCTCCAACTAAAGGGCCCCTGAAGGGGCATACCCCTCCAGGCACCAATGCGCAAACCCGAAGACTTGTCGCAGTTAATTTTGGCCCCTGTTACGGTTTCATACAATCTGATTTCTACACCGACGACACTAATCTCAGCACTGCTCGTTACAAGCACAGTTACGTCGTCGGCATAGGCGGAGTACTTCGCCTGGCCATCCACACCTGGCAAAGTGATTCCACGTAGGACCGGATTCACCCTTAGCCTGCGCAAAAATGGCTCGATCGCAAGCACATATAGCATGGGTGATAACGGGCACCCTTGACGAATGGAACGTGACAAACTGAAGGGTCTCGATCTCTTCCCATTTACTTCCACCATCACCACGGGGTTAGCATAGAGAAGATGAACCCAAGAGCGAAATTGCGGGCCAAAACCGGCCGCGGATAAAACAGCCCCCCAGTACCGATGGTCAACCCTATCGAAGGCTTTGGACTGATCTAAATTGATCAGCGCGGCCTCAGTGTCGACTTTTTCTATCATCAGGCGTATCAAGTGCAAGTTATCCTGGATTGTCCTGCCCTTCACGGCACACGTTTGCTCGGGGCTAATAAGACGAGCCAGGACAAGCTGCAGACGATTTGCGAGAATCTTGGCCAAAATCTTTAACTCAGCGTTAAGCATCGTTAAGGGCCTGAAGTTACCTAACCCATCCCCACCATCTTTGCTTTTACGGACAAGCTTTATCACACCCATGGTAAAGTACTTGGGGATTGATCCGTTCCTAAACCATGAGTTAAACAAAACCGTCAGTAGAGGGACAAAGATGTGCGACAACCTCAAATACACTTCGTAGGGAAGACCATCGATCCCCGGTGACTTATTAAGGCCGACCCGCTTTAAGGCTTCAATGACTTCATCCTCCGTTATGCCACCTTCGCACCTAGCCGCTTCGGTCGTCGAAAGACGAGAAAAGTCAGCCAAATAGGTGTCGAATTGTTCTAATGACAGACCGGGTTCCATGGAAAAAAGCTCCTGGAAATGGGATCTAAACGCCTCCAGAACACCCTGGTTTGTGGTCACGGTACGCCCATCCGGCAATGTGACACGAGCGATGTGCCTATAAGCCGCGTGCCTAAGCTCCTCTGCACGCAGTTCAGCGGCCATGTTTGTTGCTTCCTGGGGCATTCTTTTAAACCTAGCCCTAATCGCTAAGGCTTTGTGCTCCTTTTCAGCAAGGGAGGCAAGCCCAGCCCTAATTATATTAACACTAGCACTATCCCCCTCCTCCACCGCCCGATCTAGTCTAGACTCTAGTGTCACTTTAGCTGCCCTAGAATCTAGATTGAGTCTTTTGCTAAAGTCAGCAGCAAAGGACCTAATGGCTTCCTTAACTTTTACCCACCACTTATTCCCAATAATTGCCCCCGTCAATTCCCGCTGTAGGGTTAGTAATAGCCCGTCACGGAAGCCCTTCACATTGAACAACGACGTGTTGAGCTTCCAGTAACCGGCTAATCTAGGCTTAGGCCTATCTAAGTTTACCCGTACACGAACAAGTCTGTGATCCGAGTAAACTATGTTGTGGAAACTTGGACAATCCAATACTCCTACGTCGACTCGTCTAACTAAGAACCGGTCGATATAGCTCGAGAGCTGTATCGAATCAGAGCCGCCTCTACGTGTCCAAGTCCACACTAAGTCACGGGGCTTTTCATTTCGGAACTTGTCGATAAGATCAAACTTATCCACAAATTCACGAAATAAAACAGCATCCCGATCTCTGTTAGTTCCCCTAGATGTTAACCCAAATCGATCTAACTCGGGATCCAGGACGGCGTTCCAGTCTCCCGCTAAGATAACCGTTCTGTAAACATCTATGAACTGCTCGATCCGCCGAAAAAAACCAGCCAGCTCAGAATGGCTATTGGGCGCATAAACCCCAATAAGACGTAATGCCCTACCCTTTATGGTAACATCCAAAACACATAGTCTTCCCTCCGGATCCAAGTAACACGGGTCACACGACGCATCTAGAGACCTTTTAACTAGCCAGGAAACCCCTCTCGAGCGAGAATTATAGTGCGCTGAGTAAGCCTCAAAGGTCTTAGACAGTGCACCCAAATGGTCACCAGGAATAAGGTGGGTTTCCTGCACACAACAGATATCCACTCCGAGGTGCTGCAGGTCCAAACTCAAGTGCCATTTGTGCGAGTCGGCCCTTAGTCCTCGGACATTTAAACTAGCAAGCTTGAGATCCATGGTGGTGCCTTAGGGTTGGGAACCAGGAACGAACATCGTGGTCGTGAGCATGCCGACGGCTCTCATGAGGGAATAAGTATCCATCATAGTATCGATGAGGCCGTCACGAGAGATACCACCGACATGCAAAGGATAGGTTAGTTTTGCTATCCTATATAGGGAGGGGTGCATTTTTACCGGGACCCTCCCAACACAACATTTTTTAAGGTTTTTTATATCGCTATCTTTAAACACAACAAGGGGAGTGGGAAGGTTAAAGGCTTTATTTGCTTCTTCGAGCATTAGCCAAAGGTCCTTGGCCTCTTCTTTTTTCCGAACGACGGTTAGGATTCTTTTGGCGTTTGGGAAATTTACTGGGGTATCTACTAGTTTCCCCCCCCACCTCCTTGAACTCAATTAGTTTTGTGAGGTCAGTTCCTTTAAAGTTTTTATGGTTGTTGATGGCGGCTTGATTTAATATGCAAATGTCTTTGCCAGGGAGGTAGAGAGTCTTTTTTTTTTGTTCAGGCGAGGGGGTAATGTCCATAGCAGAATGTGTGCTTTTAGAAGGAGATGCAAGGGGAGTGTTGTGAGTGGTCGCAGAGGTGGATAAGACAGGACGAGCGCCATTTAAAAACCAAAATATTTTAAATAAATTTTTAAAATAACTGTAAAGCCGTTTATTAAATTCTGTAAATATAATTTTAGACAAATCTTGTAATTTGTTTTATTTCCTACTTCGGTCAGTTAAAATGTTAACAGGTGGTTTAAAAATATATATTTTTTTTTTCAGACCTACACAATTTTCTTTTAAATGAAAACTGATGTTTTCGATTATACTGAATACGAAAATCGCATTGAAATTTTGCAGAAATTAGTTATCGGTGCAGTGTCAGTCATAGATGAGTAGATTTGTTTATTGCACGCGCGTAAAAAGATGGCCGCCAAAGAAAACGATGAATAATACTTATATCGATAACTAATTTTTTCTGCAAAATTTCAATGCGAGTTTCGCATTCAGCATAGTCGAAAACCTATTAAGTCGTCATTTAAGAGAAAATTTTGGAGGTGAACCTAATCTGAAAATTTACGAAAAATGGCGTCATTTTTTTTTTTTTTTTTTGATAAACTATAAGTACCATATTTTTTTTAATTAAAAACTGAAAATGAAATTCATAATTCGGCAGGACTAGTTTAGGTGGAAAAATAATCTAACCCTTTATCACATAAAAGGAACTAATTTCCCTAATCACCGGTACGTTATTATACCAATAATATATAAACAAAATAGGTATTTCAGAAAACTTTATATTGCTTTTAATTAAAATAGTTTTCGTAGGTTACAATTATGAAACGTTCTAGTACTATTTAAATGTTTTGTTTTTCTTTTGTACACAATGAATAACTTTAATGATAAACAATACATAAGTAGAAATACATTAGACTTAAGCTTTATAATTAACTAGCGGGGACACCCGGCGTTACCCGGGTGTTTGGAGGTAAATCAAAACTCCGGGGGGGGGGGGGCTAACATTAAAAGTTTTGGTAGGTGAGTATGAGGATCGGACCCGAACCCTTGAGGCAAAGTTCAAAATTAAAGAGTGAAGAAAAAAAAAAGACTTCAACCATTGGGTCACCGCGAAATAACTGATATACATTGGAATTTATTTAATTACTTAGATTTGGCAGGTGCACGTTTCAATGAGGTCAACTTTGACTGCGGGGTATTTCAAAGCCTAATTCACATGCGGCGAGCGAAAACTGTTAAATATTTATCTTCCCGAAGTCGAGCAAATTAAATAGGGTGTGTGTGTGTCTCTCCGTCTTCCTTACTTTAAAGAGAAATAGTGTTACTAAAAAAAGAAAAATGGCGTCGGCTTTTTTTTTTCTTTTTTTGTAAACATCGACCGTTATTTTTTAAGCGTATTTTTTTTACTCCACATTTTTGGCTTGTTATTTTTCGTTTAACTATCGTATCTAACTATTTTTAACCTGTTAATAACTTTGGTAACATTTTCATAAGGTAAGGTAATATTGTAATTTGTATGATAGTCGTCTTATCGATAACCTCTTCTATGAAATGTTTTTATATACAGACCGCCATTAGGTCACGTGATATGACTCAGCGTATATTAAATTACGTATAAATATCGTTAAAATGTCACTTTTTGGGGGGGGGGGGGCTCCTGTAGAAAAAACGGTCCCCTGAATAACTTAAAGTTGACCTTTCGGACCAAAAATTCGATATTTGTCGTCCAGAGAGTTTTTAGACATACAAACACATACGTTTTCACTTATATATATATATATATATATATATATATATATATATATTATATAATTTAAAATAGAAAATTAAATTGCAAGATATTACGCGCGTTTAATATTGATTTGTATTGTCTATAACTACTCACGTGATTCAATTTTGAATTAAATTTTAAAAAATATTGTTTAAACGAATTTAGGAAAACTCGCCCCCTTTTGCTAGGTAGGAAAACTGGTCCCTTATTGAATAAACATCGATTGAAAACACATTTTATAACTGTTCTTGAAGATATTGTCTTTAAAAGAGAATACATAACCCATATTTTTTTTAAATATTTATACTTGCTTAATGTTTAAAAAAAAAATAAATAAATTTTTCTAAGCTTTCGTTTCTACCTAGCTTTAAAAGCTTTTGCTCTTTCAACTTATTTTAAAGTTTTAGTTAAAAAAAAAAAAAAATGCCGAGTGTTACTTATGAACAAAAAAATGTCCGCCATAAGAGAATCACGTCTTAGGAGTCTCGATAATTGCTCAAAAATAAAAATATTAAGGTAGATATAATTTTAAAACGAGTCCCCCCCCCAAAAAAAAAAAATAAATTTGTATATTTTTAGGTAATAAATGCACATCCCATAATATTCTAAATATTTTAAAGTTTATTTTAAAAAATTGATTTCGTTTTCTTCCTAGCTTTGTAAGTTTTTGGTGTTTAAACTTATTTTAAAGTTTATTTAGTTAAAAAGAAATAGCAAGTAATGTCGCACGCGACATTACTTGGTAAATAATTAAAAAAAAAAAAAAAGTCCGAAAATTAAAGAAAATACTGAGGTAGATATAGTTTTAAAACGAGCCTCCCCACCTCCAAAAAAAAATTTATATGTTTTTAAGTACTGACTGCACAAGTGCCCCCGAAATGACTTTTAAACGATACCCTCTCCTCCCGATGTTAAAAATGGCTTTCGAAATAACGTTATTATTTCAGCGCAGTACCAAAATTACATAAGACCGTGTTTTCTTTGTTTTGTAATAATTATTTAAACTGAATTCTTCTAAATAAAGTTGCTTTCTTTGATAACACCTGTTTTCTGTATTTTTGTTTCGTAATGACAAAAGTGTTAAAACTAGAGTATTTTTTAAAATAAATATTTGGTTTCGTTTTTCGTATCTTGACTCCGTAAGTTTTTTTTTTTTTTTTTTTAAGCAAGAGAGTTAAAAATAATTTTTTAAAAATATTATGGGGGTGCCGGGTGCATAGTCCCTTTTAAAAACATCTTCAAGAACGATAAAATGTTTTCAATCGATATTTATTCAATAAGGGACCAGTTTTCCTACCTAGCAAAAAGGTAGGAGTTTTTCCGGGCACCTGTTTAAACTTAGTCTGAATTTATTTATGTATTGTTTATCCTTAAAAAAAGGTATTCATTGTGTACAATTAAAAAAAAACAAAAAAAAAAAAAAACACGGAACATAATTCATTTAAATATGAATAGAACGTTTCATAATTGTACCTATTTACTATGCCTCCCCACGGGACAGAGTTAGACACCAGGGTCGTTTTTTTAACGTGGAGAAAAGGTACAAAAGTAAAAATTGTCTCAGTCGTGAAGGATTTCTCCTCCGCCGAAAGAGAACAAGAAATGGAAGTGCAGCATCTGAAGAACAGATACTACACTTTGATCTTGACCAAAAGGCCAAGTTGTTTTAAACGTTTCATAATTGTAACCTACGAAACCAGTTTTTATTTTAATTAAAAGCAATAGTTTTTTTTTTTTTTTTTTTCAGTTTTCAAAAACTGAAATACCTATATTATTGGCATAGTAACGTACCGGTGATTAGGGAAATTAGTTCCTCTCATGTGATAAATGGGTCGAGATTATTTTTCCACCTAAACTACAGACCTGCCCATAATTGTCTAAACTGAGCGAATGTCATTTGAAAACCAAAACATTTACTGTATAAAAATTTATCAAAATATAATTGTGAAAACATTCATATAATTTGAAGAATTTTACGTAAATTGAGCACCCACACGTTGACGCTCCTCAAATAAAAATTCGGCAAATATGTATTTCAGCGGTGTAAATTAAAGTTTTACACTAGTGGTGGTGGCCATAAAGAAGGTGATCATTATACGTTAAATTATAGAAAAGTGATCCCCCCCCCCCCCACTCTTTAAACTAACATTTCATATATTGGAAACTACTCGTTCGTTGGCTGGAATTTTAAACGTTATTTTCGTGTTCAGCCTCAAAAACTTATGTCTTAATTTTCCAAGTTTTTTTCTAGTGTGGAAAGTCGATGGCGCGAAGTTTTTCTTCGATAAAATGTCTCAATATTTGATTTTCTGGTGCTAGTGCACTTAATGATCCGCGCTATTTTTTTTTTAAATCCTATTTCCAAGTTTAATTAAAGTTATGTTTTATTCAATTGTAAGGTTAAAGGGTTGAAATCCGATTTTAGCGTTACAAATTCCAGAGAATTTTTTTTGAGGATCGGATCATCGGCACTTATATTGCTAAACGAATTATTTTGCGCTAAATAGTATTTTGTTTAATAAAAAATAATAACCATTGTAAGCATAGAACAAAATATCGAAGCCGCTGATTTTTACTTTATCGACATCATGTAAATTGAAAATAAAAATGTCCGCTTCTTGTGTGACCTACCCTTTCTTTTTTTTTTTGGGGGGGGGATTTTCACTTCATTTAAAATAAAGTAAATGAAACGAGAAAAGTATTAAGATTTAGTTTTTTTTTTCCTTCAATGTGCATTAATATTACGCTTTTCTTGAAACTTTTTACCGAATCCGTACAAATGTAAAATGTTTAATGTTTGTTTTATTTTGTTCAAATCTTGTTTAATATTTTTTCGTTTGTTTTATTTTAAATAAAAATTCCACAACCACCCCCAATTGAAGAGGGAGGAGAAAAAAAAAAAAAAATTGTTTGATAATTTTTTCGTTAAAGTGAAAATTCGTCTCCCCCCCCCCCAAAAAAAAAAAAAAACAAAAAATAACGGGCAGAGCACTGCTGAGAGCACTCTCGAAGAAAACAAAAAATTGACCAATCAGGTTAAAAGAGGAGTTTATGAAGACAAGAAGCGGACATTTTTATTTTCAATTTAGATGATGTCGATAAAGTAAACAAAATCACCGGCTTCGATATTTTGTTCTATGTTTACAATTTTTTTTAATATTTAGGGCAAAATAATGTGTTTAGCAATTGTGCCGATCCTCAAAAAAATTCTCCGGAATTTGTAACGCTAAACTTGCATTCAACCGGTTAAAGTACAGAATAGGTACAAAGCACCCTCCCCTGCCCATGTTTTTAAATAAGGTTATTTCAGCACGGATCAATAAGTGCACTAGTACCGATTGTCTTAAATAAAACTACTTGATCGATTTACGTGATTTTTGGAATGACCTTTTCATGCAGTACGTACATTAAAGATTTTTATAGTAAAAAAGATTACCATTTATAAACTTGCACCTATAATTTTTAAAACAATTCTGTAATGACAGCAACATTAAATTTATAAAATTTAATCGAATTTTAATGAAACTTTAAAGCAACTTTGAAGGGGAAACAAATTTAAATGAAATCGAAACACCATTATCTAATTTAATTTCGTGCTTTGCTTCGGTCAGTTTAAAATAGCGATTTCTCCTGATGAAAATCACGACAGGTGCGAAAAAAAAAAAAACAAAACAAAAAAAAACCCTCAATTTTCGGCGATAAACTGGAGAAAATACAAAAAATCCATCCAAAAACAAATCGTATTCATGCAGGGTGATCCGTGCTGAAATAACCTTATTTAAAAAGCCATTCTTAACATGGGAGTGTTTTGTACCTATTCTGTACTTTAACCGGTTGAATGCAAGTTTAGCGTTACAAATTCCAGAGAACTTTTTGAAGATCGGTACTATTGCTAAACAAATTATTTTGCCCTAAATATTTTTTGTTTAAAAACTTTAAACATGGAAATACTATTAAAAAAAAAAAAAAAAAAAAATAGCGCGGATCACTTTGCATTAGCATCAAATCGTAAAATTTGCGAAGTTAAAAAATAAAAAACAAGACAATAGTCCAAAAATTATTTCCTTGTAAAAATTGCTTCCGAAGTCGAACTGCGTATTTCGCTAGAGGTGTAGCACAGCACTCGTGTACGTCAGCCTGTTTTTAATTTTCGTGTTTTTAATATTCATAAGAGTTAAGTAAGCCAACGTATTTAAATCAAAAATGGTACTCATGCACTTAGTGATCAGTGCTGAAATAACGTTATTTAAAAAGCCGTTCTTAACATGGGGAGGGTGTAACCTTACAATTGAATAAAAATTCAAACTTTAAACTTGGAAATACGATTTAAAAAATAGCGCTGATCAATAAGTGCACTAGTAGGTTTGTCAGATACTTCGTGAAAAATATTGAATAATTCGACCGTCTTTCCAAGCTTATAAGTACTCGAAAAATAATTCAAACCCTAATTTTTTTTTCTCACTTAAAGGAGCAAGGACTTTTTTTTTTATTTTATTAAAGGGGTTTGTATTACTGTACACAGATTCGAAAAAGTTGTCAACAAATATATAACAAATAAATGTTATCAAAGGCAAGATAAATTACTTGTCTACCAAACTGGATATAATTTTCGTGTTTTTATTCAATGTAACATGTTTATTCAGCTCGAAAAGCATACAGTGTTTACCGATGTATTGGAAAATTCAAAATGGCGGCCGACTCTTTAACACGGTAAGTTCGGAAAAGGTGTAATAATAATTAAACTAGACAAAATACCGTTAGAAACTCGCTCAATATATGTTACCGTGACATAACTTAACATATATTCGGTGTTTTTTAAATAGTATTTTGTCTAGTTTATTATTTATAAAAACACCTTTTCCCGAACTTAACGTGTTAAAGAGAGAGTCGGGCGCCATTTTGAATTTTCCAATACATCGGTAAACACTGTATGCTTTCCGAGCTGAATAAACATGTTACATTGAATAAAAACACAAAAAATATATCCAGTTAGGTAGAAAAGTAACTTATCTTGCCTTTGATAACATTTATTTGTTATATATTTGTTTTTTGACAACTTTTTCGAATCTGTGTACAGTAATACAAACCCTAGAAAAGTTTTAAACTTGGGACTTCAGAGGTAAATTTCCAAAAAATTTAAATTAGAATATATTTATTGATCGGGTTTGTATTACTGTACAGATTCGAAAATTTTGTCAAACAAATATATAACAAATGTTATCAAATGCAATAGAAGTTACTTTTCTACCAAACTGGATATATTTTGTTTTATTCAATGTAACATGTTTATTCAGCTCGAAAAGCATACAGTGTTTACCGATGTATTGGAAAATTCAAAATGGCGTTAGACTCTCTTTAACACCGTAAATTTGTGAAAATGTGTTATAAATAATAAACTAGACAAAATACTATTAAAAACCCACTGAATATGTCAAACTGTCACGGTAACATATTGAGCGAGTTTCTAACAGTATTTTGTCTAGTTTTATTTATAACACCTTCTTCCAAACTTACCGTGTTAAAAAGAGAACCGGGCGCCATTTTGAATTTTTCAATACATCGGTAAACAGTTTTTCGAGCTGAATAAACATGTTACATTGAATAACACTAAAAAATTATCCAGTTTGGTAGAAAAGTAACTGATCTTGCCTTTGATATTTGTTATCTATTTGCTTTGTGACAACTTTTTCGGATCTGTATCGTAATACAAACCCGAAGTTTGTTTTCTACCTAACTGGATATGATTTGTTTTTATTCAATTGAACATGTTTGTTCAGCTCGAAAACAATACAGTGTTTACAGATTTATTGGAAAATTCAAGATGGCGTCCGACTTTCTTTAACACGGTAAGTTTGGGAAAAGGTGTTATAAATAAAAAACTGGATAAAATACTGTTAAAACTCAATATGTTACCGTGACATAGGTTGACATATTCGTCGTATTTTTTTTTTATAACACCTTTTCCCAAACTTACAGTGTTAGGGGGAGTGAGGCGCCATCTTTAATTTTCCAATACATCGGTAAACACTGTTTTTCGAGCTGAATAAACATGTTACATTGAATAAAAACACGAAAAATAAATATATCCAGTTAGGTAGAAAAGTAACTCCTCTTGCCTTTGATAACATTTGTTCTATATTTGTTTTTTGACAACTTTATCGAATCTGTGTACAGTAATACAAACCCTACTGATCTGTTATGTTCAATTTGTGATATATAAAACTGAGTTTTTAATAGAGATTTCAAAATGGGGTGGGGTGAATTTAAAAGTTTGTCTAAATTATATTCGGTTTATTGGAAAGAGCATGAAATTTCACATTGACCCTGAAAATATCGTTAATATAGAATCAATAGAACAAAGTACGGTACTGGTAGCGGTTTTAGTTCCATGCCGAACACAAAAGAAAAAACGTTCTCCCTCTACCTACGCATGCGCAAAGAACATGTTTTAGTTGCCATAGTAACTAAACGATCATGAATTTTTATCGACTTTTTATAAGTTTTACTGTTTATGAATATGGAAATAAATGAAATTACACATTTAGTAATATTTTCTTATATTTACATTTTTTTTAAATGAAAAGTCGATAAAAGTGAGACAAACAGTAAAACGTCGTCATTTAAAAAGAAAATGCTATTAAAAAACAAAAAGCCGATAAAATGGAGACATTTTTTTCTTTTAATTTAATATTCATAAACAGTAAAACGTCATTTAAAAGGTAAATATCCAGATCCGCTACTACAGAACACAAATTTGTTTTTTATAGGTAATTGAGGTCGCTGACAACGAATCTGATAGTCAAACTTGGGACAAATTTACCGTTTGCATGGTATTAACCCTCAGAACAACTTTCCATTTTGCAGCTTCCGACGACGGCTTGCTTCACCTAGCAAACTTCCTTCTCACATGGCGTACCAATCAAAAAATTACGGACTGACATTTTTTTAATGACGCCTTTTGGACAAGATCAAAGTGTAGTATCTGTTCTTCAGATGCTGCAGTCTGCACTTCATTTTCTTGTTCTCTTTCGGTGAAAGAGAAATCCTTCACCACTGAGACAATTTTTATTTTTGTACCTTTTCTCCACGTTAAAAAACGACCCTGGTGTCTAACTCTGTCCCGTGGGGAGGCATAGTAAATAGGTACAGTTAAAGAAAAGTACAGTTTAGTTAAACGTTTTTCCGTAAGTAACGCACCGACAGGGTTTGTATTACTGTACACAGATTCGAAAAAGTTGTCAAAAAACAAATATAGAACAAATAAATGTTATCAAAGGCAAGATAAGTTACTTTTCTACCTAACTGGATATATTTTTTGTGTTTTTATTCAGTGTAACATGTTTATTCAGCTCGAAAAACATGCAGTGTTTACCGATGTATTGGAAAATTCAAAATAGCAGCCGACTCTCTCTCTCGGAGAGGGTACGTTTGGGAAAAGATATTATAAATAATAAACTAGACAAAATACTGTTAGAAATTCGCTCAATATATGTTACCGTGACATAAGTGGACATGTATTCGGTTGTTTTCTAACAGTATTTTGTCTAGTTTATTATTTATAATACCTTTTCCCAAACGTACCCTCTCCGAGAGAGAGTCGGCTGCCATTTTGAATTTTCCAATACATCGGTAAACACTGCATGTTTTTCGAGCTGAATAAATATGTTACACTGAATAAAAACACAAAACATATATCCAGTTAGGTAGAAAAGTAACTTATCTTGCCTTTGATGAGATTTATTTGTTATATATTTGTTTTTTGACAACTTTTTCGCATCTGTGTACAGTAATACAAACCCCACCGACATTTACCAATTAGAACACCATTTAACAGTTTCCGAAGATTTTACTGTTTACATTGAGGGCACGAGCGGGGGGGGGGAGGGCGGATGTGATGTTGCTTGGTGGCGTCGTTTATGCTACAGCGTGCATGCGCGTAGCGTAAACGGAAGCTGCAAAATGGTGGAAAGTAGTTCGTGGGTTCAGGGGTAAATACCATGCAAACGGTAAATTTTCCCCAAGTTTGACTATCAGATTCGTTGTCAGCGACCTCAATTACCTTTATAAACCACATTAGAGTGGTCGGTGTTCTAGGTGTATCAGAATTTTTGACACCCCTAACCCGAAACTGCGAATATAAAAATCTCGTAATTTGTTAAAAGTGGGTTATTTGGGTTTGTATTACTGCACACAGATTCGAAAAAGTTGTCAAAAAACAAATATATAACAAATAAATGTTATCAAAGGCAAGATAAGTTACTTTTCTACCAAACTGGATATAATGTTCTCGTTTTTATTGAATTTAACATGTTTATTCAGCTCGAAAAGCATACAGTGTTTGCCGATGTATTGGAAAATTCAAAATGGCGGCAGATTCTCTCTTTAACACGGTAAGTTTGGAAAAAGGTGTAATAAATAATAAACTAGACAAAATACTGTTAGAAGTTCGCTCAATATATGTTACCGTGACATAGGTTGACATATTCGGTGGTTTTTATTAGTATTTTGTCTAGTTTGTTATTTATAACACCTTTTCCCGAACTTACCGTGTTAAAGAAAGCATCGGCCGCCATCTTGAATTTTCCAATATATCGGTAAACACTGTATGTTTTTCGAGCTGAATAAACATGTTACATTGAATAAAAACAAAAAAAAAATGCATCCAGTTTGGTAGAAAAGTAACTTATCTTGCCTTTGATATTTGTTATATATTTGTTTTGACTTTTTCGAATCTGTGTACAGTAATACAAACCCGTAAAGGGTTGTAAATAATTTACTCAAATTGAAGAGAAAAGGTCAATAATATTCAAATTAAAAAAAAAAAAAAAAAAAAAAAATTTTTTTTTTTTTTTTTTACCTGTAAATTTGAAGTTTAAAACTTTTTTTTTTTTTTTTTTAGATCTCTAGCTATGGTATAGCTGGAAATATCTTCTCAATTATTAAATCATTTCTTTCTGATAGGTTCATAAGAGTAGTAGTTGAGGGGCAAAAATCAGAGGCCCACAGTATTAATGCCGGTGTCCCTCAGGGGTCCATCCTGGGCCCAACTCTTTTCTTGATCTACATTAATGATCTTCCAAATCACATCCTTACATCATTTGTAGACATTTATGCTGACGACACTACCAAGTTCTCTCCAATTCTCTCTCCTCTGATCTTGAGCATGTAGTACAATGGGGAAAGGAGTGGCTGGTTACTTTTAATGCATCTAAAACCAAGCTTCTCTCTTTACATCATCAACATTCTGATCCCCATCTGGCATCAATTGAAATGAATGGCTCTCGTCTTCAGGAGGCCTTAAATTTTGACAAGCTTCTGGGCTTGACCATTACTCCTGATCTTAAATGGAACACGTACATTAAATCTGTTGCCAAGGCCGCTGGAAAAATGGTGGGATCTTTCTATCGATCCAGTAGATATCTCACTGCTGATGCATTCTCTATCTATATAAGAGCCAGGTACGTCCAAGGATGGAATACTGTTGCCACATCTGGGCAGGAGCTGCTAGAAAGGACTTGTCCTGCCTTGATAGAGTTCAAAATAGACTTTGTAGTCTCGTAGGAGATGTCCTTTTCTCTTCCTTGCAACCTCTATCTCACAGAAGAGATGTTGCGAGTTTGTCTCTGATGTATCGTTATTTTCATGGAAAGTGTTCGACTGAGCTTCAATCTATGGTCCCCCCTCGCAAAACTTTCACAAGAAACACTCGTCTAGCTGTAAACACTATCAATAATTCCCTCCACTCTTTATCTGTGCCTAAACCTAAACGTAGATTCCATGAACAAAGCTTTTTTATTAGAACTGCACGCCTGTGGAATTGTCTTCCGTTTTCCTGCTGACTACAATATGGTTGTCTTCAAGTCTAACGTAAATAAGTTCTTGATGAGCCGTTCCATATAAGTTATCAAATTTAACAAATCTTCATTACTAATGATTATTATATTGTCCAATTTCTACTGTACACTCTTTAACCCTTATCCTTGAGTGGCCTCTTGGCCTTGATAAAGTGCTGATACCTATGAGAGGAAAAAAAAAAAAAAAGTCCAATGTGAACAAGTAATTGAATCGTCCCCCCTAAGTAATCCAAGTTACAAAATTCCCACTGTTTACTATGCTAAAATCACAATGACTAATGTATACCTATTAACCCTTATCCTCGAGTAGCCTCTGGGCCTTGATAAGTGGTGACACCCATGTCAAGGAAAAAAAAAAGTTAAGCCTTTAATTGAAAAGAAAATTAGGGCTTGATTTACATTCTTCGATAAGTTATAAGCTTGGAAAGACAGGGGGGGGTCGAATAATTCACGCCTCCCATTTTGAAATGTATTAAGTAAATTTATGTACCAAAATCTTATATATCACAAATTGAAGAGAAAAGGGTCAATAAATAATACATTCAAATTTAAAACAAAAAAGTTAAAACCTTAAAAAAGTCGACTGTTTATGAATAAATGAAATTACTACACATTTATTAATTATAATTTTATCGAATTTTTTAAAATCAAACATTTAATAAAAAAAAAAAAATAAAAAAAAGGGTGCTAGTGCAGTAGTGCAAGTGCACTTATGATCGGCGCTATATTTTAAATCGTATTTCTAAGTTTGTTTTTTATTCAATTGTAAGGTTAAAGTAGAGAATATGGCAACTAAAACATGTTCTTTGCGCATGCAACTCAGTTTTTTTTATGGTGTTCGGCATGGAACTAAAACAGCTACCAGTACCCAAAGTACAGCTATTTAAAGTTTGAAAATATTAAACTCGTAAAATTCAATTAGTTCCACTAGTTTTGTTTTTTTTAATATTACTTTATACAACTTTAATAGTTTATTTTGGAAGTATAATCCATAAAGAAAATAAAAAAACCCACATTGAAAAGAGAAATTGAGAGTTTTTTTTTTTAATTTTATTCGCAGTTTCGTGTTAGGGGTGTCAAATTCCTGATACACCTAGTGCACTAGCACAAATAAAATAAAATGTTACGCGCAGGAGAGACGATGCTGGCCGTTTTGGAACTTTAACGGCCAGGACTAAGAAAAATAAAAAGCTGTTTAAACAGTTTTTTTTTTTTTTTTTTCGTGTGTGAATTCGGGTAGTTATCAATGTTTCGTTTTTATTCTGGAAGACAGTCTGGTAACCTAATTGGAGTCAGCAATTAAACACGTTTACCTTAGTTACAATAACGAGTAGATGGAAATCTGAACTTTGGTTACGAACCAAAGTTTAAAGGCTAGAAACGATGAAAATTAGAACACTAGTCATTTCTAAAAATACTTAACCGCATGAAAATATAGAAAGTGAAGAAACAATCGTGAAAAAGTGGGTGGCCCTGAAAAGGGCCGTTTGGGAATTTTGTTTTCGGAGAAATGCTTTTTACTTGGCACTGGTGTATTTGGTGACGGCTTTCGTTCCCTCAGAAACAGCATGTTTAGCCAACTCACCGGGGAGAAGGAGACGGACAGCGGTCTGGACCTCACGGCTACTAAGGGTTCGTTTCTTGCTGTAATGGGACAGACGGCTGGCTTCATTAGCGATTCTCTCAAAAAGATCGTTCACAAAACTGTTCATAATAGACATGGCTTTGCTAGAAATTCCAGTGTCAGGATGAACTTGTTTCATTACTTTGTAAATGTAGATCGAATAACTTTCCTTCCTCTTCTTTTTCCTTTTCTTGCCATCACGGGCAGGTTTAGCCTTACCGGCTTTCTTAGCGCCTTTCTTGCTAACTTCAGTTGGGGGAGCCATTTTTTAATTCAACAGCAGCAGCAGAAAAACAACAATGAAAACAAATTCACTCTCTTCCATTTTATATGAAACAGACCGGCTCCCAGCAGCAATCAAACTTCACACTCAAATCTCTCGCATTTGATTGGCTAGAAAATAGCAAAACTACACAAAAATCTATTATAAACTTAAAACCGTTTTTTTTTAGTGGTAAAATAATCATCAGCCGCCAGGAGCCGATGTGTGCGTATTTAAAGCAAGTTGCGGGTATTTTAAAAGTATTCATCGTTTGAGTTTTTGAAAAAGCACATCTTCTTCTAAAAAAAAATGTCAGGTCGTGGTAAAGGAGGTAAAGCAAAGGGAAAGAGTAAGACTCGTTCATCCCGAGCCGGACTTCAGTTCCCCGTTGGTCGTATCCATCGTCTCCTCCGTAAGGGTAACTATTCTGAGAGAATTGGTGCCGGTGCTCCCGTATACTTGGCTGCCGTCATGGAATATTTGGCCGCTGAGGTTCTTGAGTTGGCTGGAAATGCTGCAAGAGATAACAAGAAATCGAGAATCATCCCCCGTCACTTGCAATTGGCCATCCGTAATGATGAAGAATTGAACAAATTCTTGTCCGGAGTAACCATTGCCCAAGGTGGTGTCCTTCCCAACATTCAAGCTGTCCTTCTCCCCAAGAAAACGCAAAAAGCCTCTAAGTAAATTGTACTTTGCAAGCAAAAACAAAACGGCCCTTTTCAGGGCCACCCACATAATCCGGAAATCTTTTTTCGTCGATCTTGCTTTAAATATGCGATTTCTTAACGTCTAGCGATTATCTATAAAATACTAGGGTTTCTATTACTTTACGCACAGATTCGAAAAAGTTGTCAAACATGTTATCAGATGCAAAATAAGTTCCTTTTCTACCTAAGTAGATGCTAGTGCAGAGTGATACACGCATTTTTTAAAAATCCTAGTTGCCAGTTTAATTCAAGTTTTTTTTTTTTTTTTTCAATTTTAAGAGTGAAGTAAAGACTACGTACAAAATACCCTCCCCTCCCCATGTTAAAGAATGACTTGGTAAATAATGACATTATTAACGTCCGGATCACTCTCTGCACTAGTACCGATGTTTTTAGTCTTATTTGATGTAACGTGTTTATTTAGCTTGAAAAGCCTTGTTAACTGATGCATTTGAAAATTAAAAATGATGCCCGACTCTTTGACACTTTTATTTTTAACTCCTTTTCCCGAACTTACCGTGTCAAGAGTCGGCGCCATTTTTAACTTTCCAATACATCTGTAAACCCTATTTCGAGCTGAATAAATCTTAATAAAACAACTTGCCTTTGAATACATTTATTCAACTTTTTTGAATCTTACAATTTTTTTTTCTCGGAGAACTTCATTCCATAACGGATAGAATTTTTCGATATTTTCATCGATTCATATCGCAAAAGGGTACTGGTCGCGATTTGAGTTCCCTGCCGAATGAACACCATAAAAAACACTGACTTCTCCCTACGCATGAGCAAAGGACATGTTTTTTATCGACTTTGTTTTACTGTTTATGAATATTGAAATAAAAGACATTACTACACATTTATTAATAGCATCTCACTTTTATCGACTATTCTTTTTTTAATAGCATTTTCTTAAAATGCTCTGAAGAACTGCAAGCACTTGTGCCCCCACGACGTGAACACCCTCGACAGACCCGACAAGCTGCAAAATCCCACCCCACACTGTAGAGATTCCTAGATGTAAAAGATCCTTCTACTCCAGTAGTTTCTTCCCCAGAACTGCTAGACTTTGGAATTCCATTCCGGGTCACTGCTTCCCCAACTGTACTAACATGCATAAGTTCAAGTGCAACGTGAACCAATATCTCGCTGCCCTAATCCCTACATAGTACCCCAGTAGATGTTTCCCCTGATAGTAGCCCCCTACACCAAAGTGGCAATGTGCCTTGTTTTGGGTGAAAATGTAATAATAAAAAAAAAAAAAAAAAAATGAATATTAAAATAATTTCCCAACTGTTTTCATTTCTATTTGTTGAATGAAACTTTTTTTTTTTTTCATTACAACAATAGTTATCGACCCCGGTTCTTTGGCTGACAAACGACATCTGTCGGTGGTTCTTGAAACTAAATTACACGCATTCTGTTCATGTTACTGACATGCAGAAGTGCCAATGGTGCCTTGGTGCCATTGTAAATTAACACTCTTAGCTAATTCCGTAAAATGAGATTCTACTTTTTTTAGGCGAATTTGCATAATATCCCACTTTTATCGCCTTTGTTTTTAATCACTTTTATCGACTTTCTTTTTAAATGACGACGTTTTTACTGTTTATGAATATTTAAAAAAATTACTAAACATTAATAAAAAAAAAAAAAAATGGGTGCTAGTGCACTTATGATCCGCGCTATATTTTAAATCGTATTTCTAAGCTTAATTAAAGTTTAATGTTTTTTTTTAATTCAATTGTAAGGTTACAGTAGAGAATAAGTACAAAACACCCTCCCCATGTTAAGAATGGCTTTTTAAATAACGTTATTTCAGCACGGATCAATAAGTGCACTAGTACGACAAAATGGTACGGTAAAACAGTAAAAAAAAAAAAAAAAAAAAAAGTCGATAAAAGTGAGATATTATTGTGTAGTAATTTCTTTGAGGCGGTAAGTTTGGGAAAAGGAGTTATAAATAAATAAAAAAAAAAAACAACAACAATACTGTTACCATGACATAGGCTGACATATATTCGGCGGGTTTTTAACAGTATTTTGCCTTTTCCCAAACTTACCGTCTCCGAGAGAGTTGGGCGCCATTTGGAATTTTCCAATACATCAGTAAACACTTTTTCGAGCTGAATATAAACACGAAAATTATATCCAATTTGGTAGAAAAGTAACTTATCTTGCCTTTGATAACATTTATTTGTTCGGTACTTGTACAGTTTAGTCAAGATATCAAAAACTGAAAATATCGAAAAGTTCAAATCGTATATATCGGTTATGGATAGAAGTTCTGAAAAATAATTTCAAAGTATTTTATTTTTCTTTTTACAGCGAAAAAAAAAAATTTGATACGAGCAAAATTTTCGATTTTTAGGAAAAGCTAATATTAAAGATGGGAAGGGGTATCAGCGCTTTAAAAACTGGAGTTATCTCCCTTTGGTATTTCTAAAATTTAAACTTTTTTTTTTTTTTTTTTTTTTTTAATCAAAGATGGCCGCCTTCAACGCGCTCTCACGTTTTTTCCGCTGTAAGGAAAATACTACTTGATGAAATTAATTTTTTTCGGAGAATTCGTTCTATAACGAATACATACAATTTAGACTTTTCGGTATTTTCATTTTTTAATGTCTTGACTAAACTGTACAAGTATCATTTGTTCTTTATTTTTGTGACAACTTTTTCGAATCTGTACAGTAAAACAAACGGTAAAACTATACAAACACCGTGACAGCGAATTAACCCTAACCCTGTCACGGTGTTTGTATAATAATACCAAACAAACACCTTTTCGATAGTTTTATTTTATGTCTTTATTAAACTTTGAGGGTTTGTATTAATGTACATAGATTCGAAAAAAGTTCTCAAATATATAATAAATGTTATCAAAGGCAAAAGAAGTTACGTTTCTACCTAACTGGATAATTTTTTAAAAGTTTTTATTGAATGTAAACTTTATATCAGCTCGAAAAACATACAATGTTTAACGGTGTATTTGAAAATTGCGACTGGCGAGGCAGCGGCACTCTCTGGTAAACTTGGGAAAACTAGCTAAAACTAAAATAGACAAAATACTGATAAAAACCCACCGAATATGTCATGGTAACATATTGAGCGAGTTTTTAACACTTTATTTCTTAAACTCATTTTTCAAAGTTTAAGAGTGTCCCGCCATTTGGTATTTTCGAATACATCGGTAAACACTTTTTCGAGCTGAATAAACATGTTACATGACACTAAAAAATTATCCAGTAAGGTAGAAAAGTAACTTATCTTGCCCTTGATAACATTTTTTTTTTTGACAACTTTTTCGAATCTGCTGTGTTATACAGCAATACAATCCTCAATTTGATACTGTATTTACTTACTTGCTTTTAATATTTTCCCCGCTAAATTATTTCATTTTATTACATTTGCCTAAATAAACATGAGAACTCAGCGCTAGTAGGAGTAGCCATTTTAAAAGAAAAAAAAGTTACCCATGGTCCACGCTCACTCTGAAGTACTAGCCATCTAATTGACGGATGAGATAGACATTCACAATCATATATTAACACTGAATACACTGCGCAATTATTCTTGGTCAAAATAATCGATAGAATTTTATTTTCCTTCTCTAGATTTATAAAATCTGGAAACGTTATACTTGATCATCTTCCCGTATACAGCACTAATCGACAGGACACGTTCGCACCCGAAATATATTGATTTTACACGTCACCAACATACAAAGCACAGTAAAACAAAACAAAACAAACACGCATATTATAATTAGAGAAAACGTTCGGGAGAATATGGTGGCCCTGAAAAGGGCCGTTTGAAGAGAAGTGTTGAGATTTAAGCTCTCTCGCCTCGGATACGACGAGCCAACTGAATGTCCTTCGGCATTATGGTGACACGTTTGGCGTGGATGGCACATAAGTTCGTGTCTTCGAAAAGACCAACCAAGTAGGCTTCACTGGCCTCCTGAAGAGCCATCACAGAAGAACTCTGGAAACGGAGATCGGTTTTGAAGTCTTGGGCGATTTCACGAACCAAACGTTGAAAAGGAAGTTTCCTGATGAGAAGTTCGGTGGATTTTTGATAACGTCTGATCTCACGGAGAGCTACAGTACCGGGCCTGTAACGATGGGGTTTTTTCACTCCACCAGTGGCTGGAGCACTTTTACGTGCGGCTTTGGTGGCCAACTGCTTACGAGGAGCTTTTCCTCCGGTGGATTTACGGGCAGTTTGTTTAGTACGAGCCATTCTCAAGTAAAAAGTAATTCGAAAATCGCGCGATGCCCATTTTATACTGCTGCTGCTGATGAAGCCCGTTGATTTTCCCTTTGTTAGGTGCGCGCAAAATGTTTAAATATTTTGATTTTTCTCATTGGCTAATAGGAATGACGTGTTATGCTTTCAACTACGTCCGCTGAATTTAGTGACATGACGTATATATATTGCATTGTGAGTATTTCTAAACGTTATATTTAAAGTGAACACTTGCTTAAATATGTCTGGTCGTGGAAAGGGAGGAAAAGGTTTAGGAAAAGGAGGTGCTAAGCGTCATCGTAAAGTACTTCGTGATAACATCCAGGGTATCACAAAACCCGCTATCCGTCGTCTTGCCCGTCGAGGTGGTGTGAAACGTATCTCTGGTCTGATCTACGAAGAAACTCGTGGTGTCCTAAAAGTTTTCCTTGAAAATGTCATCCGTGATGCCGTCACTTACACCGAACACGCCAAGAGGAAAACTGTCACCGCGATGGATGTCGTGTACGCTTTGAAGAGACAAGGAAGAACCCTTTATGGATTCGGAGGTTAAGCTACTCATCTAACGACGAAAATCCAATCCAACGGCCCTTTTCAGGGCCACCAACTTTTTCCGAAAAGTCTTTATCCAAACTGCAATTATGCATTTTTTTTTTTTTTTTTTTTTTTTTTTCGGTTATGGTTAACTTTCGTCATCCGTTGTTTACAAAGCCATTTGCCGGAAGTTTTATTTACGGATGGTCAAAACCGTATAGAATGAACCTTTTTTTTATATAAGTTTTATTCAAACACGCTTTATTTGAACTTAATGGACTTTTGGTCGACCTAGACGAGAGTACCCAAAATGGCCGACCAGGACAGATATGACACGTGACCGGATGTAATGGAAGAAATATCTCGTGTATTTAATTTAAGCCGTCGTTTCGTATCTTACAACATATACAACAAATACTTTATTGTAACTTTTTCTTTAATAATCTATATTTAATAAATATTTATATAAAATTATCAGAATTGAAAAAAAAGCCAAGCTGGCAACCCTGATAGGCACTTGAATGTACTTTGGCAACACGGCTCTAGCTGAAATAATTTATTAAGGAAACAACGTAAATAAATAAATTAGAGAAAAGGGAAAAAAAACAATTAGCTGCATGGCGTCGTCTGCTGAAATTTACGGCAAATGAGTCGTTTATAAGATATGCAAAAAAAAAAAAACGGAAAATTCATCGGCTCTAGATGAAGGGAAAAAAAACATAACGAATGAAGGTTTTTGTTCATATTTTTTTAGACAGGGTATTTATTTAGAAAAGGAAAAAAAAAAGGTTTTTGTCCATATTTTTAGAAACCCCACTGAAATTTGCGGAAGTAGTCACAGCACAGGTGTCTGTGAAACAAAATCGAACATAATTCGCAGTATAGTGTGAATATGGAGCTTTGACTTCTCGAAAAAGGTGCCCTTCCGCACCGACATCCTTGTACCACACATAGTGCATCTCCAACAAACTGTGTCGAGTTTAAACGCTGCAGATGGCCTGATACACATTGAATGTCCACAATCACATATTTTCTGGGTGGACACGAGCTGTTTACTTTGGGCATACTGTAATCCTTTCTCCTGGGTAAAATTGAGGAGAATTTCCATTCTTGGAGAAGTAGCCATTTTTTACAAGCGATACGGTAGAGAGAAGAGCAGTGGTGTTGCCAAAGTAAATTCAAGTGCCTATCAGGGTTGACAGCTTGGTTTCTTTTTCAATTTTGGCTTCAAATTTGGCTTTTTTCTGATAATTTTATAAATATTTATAAATTATTAAAGAAAAAGTTACAATATCTCAGTCCTGGTCGGCCATTTTGGGTACTCTCGTCTAGGTCGACCGGACTTTTTTTTGTATTTATTAACTGTTTTATTCTTATGAAACAAAAATAGAATTTTTATATTGACATATTATGGACTGTTTTTCGAACATCGAAATTTTAAAATTAGTTTTATTTAAAAAAAAAAAAAAAAGATGGTTTTTTTTTTTTTTTTTTTTTTTTAGTAAATTTTTTAAATTTTATGTTATAAAAGATCTATAAAGTCAATTTTTTATATGAATGCAAAAAATTGTTAAAGAGTTAAAATAAACAGACTTTTCATTAAATATATTTAAAATAAATTATAAAATATCTGGTTATCTTTCAGATGCAAGGTTCCTTGTTTACTTGCAGTTGTAACGATGTAAGATTCCGTGGTACGGGAGACCAAATCGGCCATAATTTAAATATTTAAATTTATTTACTGAATTTAAATATTTAAATTGATATACTGTTTAAATGATAATATACGTCTACGATGTTTTTATTGGCGCTTTTCTTCGTATTTTTAATATTTTTTTTGCACCATTTACAAGTTTAAAAAGTTCACTTTTTTATTATTAAAAACACATTTCATGAAAACACTCATTATAAAATGTTCACGTTGTTTAATTAAAAGTTCTCAATTTTAATCTAATAATTTTGTTATTTTGTTACAAATTTCTAATAAAGATTATTTTAATTTTAACGGTAATTTGGTTTTCATTATAAACTCCGTAATGTTAAAGGCTTTAAAATCACTTTAAATAGTAAATCAATTTTAATATTTAAAAAAAAAAAAAGAGAAATCAACAGGAAAAAAATCTCGTGTGAAAACATTACGAGATACTTTTTCCGTATAATTAATAAATGTATCTTTATTTTACTATTACAGTATTAAAAAAAAATGTATTTAAAAATACGAAGAAAAGCGCCAATAAAAACATCAGACATTTTGGCCGATTTGGTCTTCCGTACAACGGAATCTTACATCGTTAAAACCGCAAGTAAACAATGAACCTTGCATCTGAAAGATAACCAAATATCTATAAAGTCTATTTTTTATGTCTGTAAAAAATTTGTTAAAGAGTTAAAATAAACAGACTTTTCGTTAATATCTATAAAATCTATTTTTTATCCCTGTAAAAGTTTGAAAAATTCAAATAAAGTTTAGAATTTAATTTAAAAAAAAAAACACTTTTTTTTTTTTAAATAAAACTAATTTTAAAATTTCGATGTTTGAAAAACTCCATAATATGTCAATATAAAAATTCTATTTTTGTTTGATAAAAAGAATAAAACAGTTAATAAATACAAAAGTCAAAGCCTGTTTGAATAAAACTTATATATAAAAAAAAAAGGTTAATTCTATACGGTTTTGATCATCCGTAGATAAAACGTCACTTCCGGCAAATGGCTTTATAAACAACGGGTGACGAAAGTTAACCATAACCTTTTTTTCATTTATAATTACCTTTATTTTATTACTGGGAGTTTTTCACTTTCTCATCAATCATTTATCTAAGGTACAAGTTTCGTCAACCGACATTTTATCCAGAAATTTTTTTTGAATACGTATCCTTTCAAATTGTCGCTCGACACGTAGCAATCACTTAAAGAGAAACGGAATTAGGTGCGTGCAAAATGAATAACCTCAAAATTTAATCTTTTGACTACCTTTTTTTTTTTTTTTTTTTTTTTTTTTTAAATTCGAAAAAATCCGGAAATTTACCAATCTTAATTTTCAGTTTATCAAATAAACCCTTTTTTAAGGCCCGTCTCGCCAGAAAAAAAAGGGGTTATACGTAAGACCGAGACGCCGTCTCGGTCTTACGTATAACAATATTTCAGATTTCAGTGTCTTGCAGTTTCCGTCGCAAAAAAGTTTTCATATGGAGAAATTACGGTTTTGTATTACTGTACACAGATTCGAAAAAGTTGTCAAAAAGCAAATATATAACAAATAAATGTTATCAAAGGCAAGATAAGTTACTTTTTACCAAATTGAATATATTTTTCGTGTTTTTATTCAATATAACATGTTTACTCAGCTCGAAAAACTGTTTACCGATTTATTGGAAAATTTAAGATGGCGCCTGACTCTTAACCACGCTAAGTTAGGAAAAAAGTGTTATAAATAAAAAAAAAAACTAGACAAAATACTGTTAAAAACTAGCTCAATATTGTTACCGTGGCATAGGTTGACATATTCGGTGGATTTTTAACAGTATTCTGTCTAGTTTTTTTTTTTTTTTTTTTTTTTTTTTTTTATAACACCGTTTCCCAAACTTACCGTGTTAGTCAGGCGCCATCTTAAATTTTCCAATGCCTTTTGGTCAAGATCAAAGTGTAGTATCTGTTCTTCAGATGCTGCACTTCTATTTCTTGTTCTTTCGGTCGAGGAGAAATCCTTCACGACTGAGACAATTTTTATTTTTGTACCTTTTCTCCACGTTAAAAAACGACCCTGGTGTCTAACTCTGTCCCGTGGGGAGGCATAGTAAATAGGTACATACATCGGTAAACACTGTATGGTTTTCGAGCTGAATAAACATGTTACATTGAATAAAAACAAAATATATCCAGTTAGGTAGAAAAGTAACTTATCTTGCCTTTGATAACATTTGTTATATATTAGTTTAACTTTTCCGAATTTGTGTACAGTAATACAAACCCGAAATTACTTTTTCGAAAAGTGGGTGATCACTTAGATGTAAATTTAACTTAAAATGAGCACCCACTTTCTGGTCACCTGAGTGTAGGGGGCATTTTTTTTTTTTTTTTTTTTTTTTTTTTTTTTTTTTACTAAAACGTTTTGGTAATCATGAAGAGAGCCTGTTTCCTCTGTTTGCCTATAGGTGGCGTTAATGTCTGTCCACCCAGTTACGGAAGCACAAAATGTATATAATGGCACCGCACCCGCACCGTTGAAATAAAAATAAATGTTTTTGTTATATTTTAATTTTAAACATGTTTTTTGTTTTGTTTTTTTACAAACATATTTAAGTTTTTTGTTTTTTTCAAACATACGTTTTTTTTGTTTTGTTTTTGCAAACATTTACGTTTTGTTGCTGGTTTATTTTCAAATATTTACGTTTTTTTTGTTTTAATTTTAATTTTTTTTTTTTGCAAGCATAAATTAAATGTTTTTGCTATATTTTTCTTTTAAACATATTTATGGGTACAACCGTTTTTCCGCGAGTATTTTTTACGTTCTTATAATAACAAAATCAACGTTTTTTCTTTTATCATTTTTTTATGGACCCCACCCCTTTTTTCTTAATTTTTTTTTATTTTACCTTTTCTGCGAGTATTTATATATATATTTGAAAAAGGATATTGTAAAACCTGAATCTTACTTGAAACTACTATCAAAAAAATAGCGCGGTACAATAAGTGCATAAGCAAACTTTTCTAAAAGAAAAATATTTCAAAAATATTTAGTTTATGCCTGCAAAAAAAAAAAAAAAAAAAACCTAAATGTTCGAAAAAATAAAACTTAAATATGTTTACAAAAACAAAAAAAAACGTAAATATGTTTGAAAAAAACAAAAACAAACAAACTTAAATATGTTTGCAAAAAAAAAAAAAAACAAAAAAAAACATGTTTAAAATTAAACATTTATTTTTTTCAACGGTGCCATTGCCCATTATATACATTTTGTGCTTCCGTAACTGGGTGGACAGACATTAACGCCACCTATAGTCAAACGGAGGAAACAGGCTCTCTCTTTCTTCACGATTACCAACGTTTTTCGATTTCTGGGTTTGGGTACTGGTAGCGGTTTTAGTTCCATGCCGAACACCATAAAAAAAACTTCTCCCTCTCCGTACGCATGCGCAAAGAACATGACATGTTTTACTTTTATCGACCGACTTTCTATCTTCAAATAGCATTTTTTAAACTTTTTCATTTAAAATTTAGACAATTTCAATGAATAAAATAAATCATTTATCATTACTATGTTTTGTGTGTGGGATGAAATTTTTATTTAAAAAAAAAAAAAAAAAGTTGATAAAAGTGAATGAATGGTGCGAAACATTGATTAAATAAACCAACGTAAGTAAATTTATTATTCTATCACCATTTCTATCACGGTAAAACGTCGCCATTAAAAGTGGTGCATGGTGCAAGTATGGGCCACAACAAATCTTTTATACAATAAAAATCGGTACTGGTCGCGGTAAGAGTTCCCTGCCGAACACCCTAAAAAAACAATGGTATTATTTTACTTTAAGGCCCGTTTCACGTTCGTATAATTTTTTTTTTTTTTTTTTTTTTTTTTAGATTTCGGTGTGCTAAAAACGAATCTGAAAACCGTTTCCGTCTAGAAATTTTTCGAAAAGTGGGTGATCACTTTTCCATGTAAATTAACCTAAAATGAGAACCCACTTTCTGGCCACATGAGAGAGGGAGCATTTTTTGTGTGTTTATTTGCTAGAAAGTTTTTGATTTCTTTTGCATGATATTAACCCCTGAACTCTGGGACTATTTTCCATTTCACAGCCGCTTTCGTTTACGCTACACGCGAGCATAAACGAAAGCTGTTAAATGTGCATTCGCGTACCAAACTGCTTTGTTTGGCGAAAATTTAAAATTAGACGAAAAACAAGTAGTTCTCCAAGTACGAAGCCATGTAATTCTGTTATCACGGGTGGCCATTTTGAACACGCAAGCGCGCGCACAGGGCATACGCTCGTAAAATAGTTTTTTTTTTTGTTTTTTTTTAATTTCATGTCTTTATTGAAAGATAAAAAAAATCGAAACTTTTTAGCCAATAAACATGCCCCCCCCCCTCTCTGAGGTTGCCAGAAAGTGGGTGTCCATTTTAAGTTAAATTTACATAGAAAAGTGATCACCCACTTTTCAAAAAAAGTAAATTTCTTCATATGAAAACTATTTTGCGACGGAAACTGTTCAGTTTCGTTTTTAGCACACCGAAATCTACAAAAAATATTGCGTTATATAAGAACGTGAGACGGGCCTTAATGTAAAATTTTACCAAAACAATAACTTCTCCCCGCGCAGCCGCAAAGGACATGTTTTAGTTGCCATAGTAACAACACTTTTTATCGACATTGTTTTACTGTTTATGAATATTGAAATAAAATACATTACTACACATTAATAATATCTCGCTTTTAATCACTTTTATTGACTTTTTAAAACTTTTTTTTTTACTCTTTTTAAATGACAACGTTAATGTTTATGAATATTGAAATAAAACATGTATTTGTTATATATTTGTTTTGACAACTTTTTCGAATCTGTGTACAGTAATACAAACCCCAATAAATATTACCAAAGGCAAGATAAGTTACTTTTCTACCAAACTGGATATAATTTTGGTGTTTTTATTCAATTTAACATGTTTATTTAGCTCGAAAAACAGTGTTTAACGATGTATTGGAAAATTCAAAATGGCGCCCGACTCTCTTTAACACGGTAAGTTCGGGAAAAGGTGTTATAATAAACTAGACAAAATACTGTTAGAAATTCGCTCAATATGTTACCGTGACATAAACACCTTTTCTGAAACTTAGCGTGTTAAAGAGAGTCGGGCGCCATTTTGAATTTTCCAATAAATCGGTAAACACTGCATGTGGTACTGGTCGCGATTAGAGTTCCCTGCCGAACGCCCTAAAAAAACACTGACTTCTCCCCACGCATGAGCAAAGGACGTTTGCCATAGTAACTAAACGATCATGAATTTTTATCGACTTTGTTTTACTGTTTATGATATTGAAATAAAAGACATTACTACATATTTATTAATAATCTCACTTTTAATCACTTTTATCGACTTTTTTTTTTTTTTTACTGTTTATGTGTCACTTTTATCGACTTTTCTTTTTTAATAGCATTTTCTTAAAATGAATATTAAGATAATTTCCCGACTTTTCATTTCTGTGTTTTTAGTTTTGTGTGTTGAATGAAACTTTTTTTTTTTTTCATTACAACAATAGTTATCGACCTCGGTTTTTTGGCTGACAAATGACATCTGTCGGCGGTTCTTTAAAATTGTTTAGTTACTTTTCTTTTTAGTTTATTTTAATTTTATAATTTATAAATTTTGAATGGTGCGAAAATAAACAAACGTATGTAAATTTAGGTATTCCGGCATAAAGCTCGAGACAATAGTCTCTAACCCCCCTTTCACAACAAAAGGAACTAACTTCCCTATACACCGCTTTTGGTTACTATGGGAACAGTTAATTTTTGTGATGATTCGATTTTTAATAATAAACACATTTTATTATTTTAAACAATATACAGGACATTTTAAAAGTAAAACAATATTTGTTGAATAGTAATTATTAAAGAAAAAGTTAAAATGATTTTTTTTTTTTTTTTTGGCCTTTTTTTTATCTAAAAAATATGGTTTTGTCTTTGAATTTGGCCTTTTTTGCTGAAAGATTTGGCTTCAAACATTTATTATAGCCTACAATATACAGGATTTTTTTTAAAAAGTATAAACAATATAATCACATATTTATTAATTTTTGTAATTCGAGGAATAAACCAATAAAATCTATTTTGTTTTTTATTATAGATTTTTTTTATTATTGTTGTTGATTTTCTTTTTAATTATTATTTGATCTGAAAACCCGCGCAAATTAGTATCCTTGCCGCTAATTAATCGAAAAATCGTACGCGTTCTGCTGCACTCATGGAGAAAATTGTTGATGTTATACCTGCAGCTGACCTGTGTTTTTTTTTTTTTTTTTTGGAGTATTCTCTCAAAGACATCCTGTTACAAATAAATAACAGAATGAAAACGCTCGAATGGTTAGCGAAACATGGCCTAATCGCAAATCAAAGCATTTGCAATAAGTGTACGCATCAATGTCGGATGCTTTTGCAAAGGAGAGATGCACTGAAATGTAGAGATGGCTACTGTTGGGCTTGTCCTGTAAGAAATTCTCTTATTCGTTTTTGCCTATGGCAGAATGAAAGAGACACAAAAAAGCAACAAAGGCTCACCTTAAATCCAAGAATAATTTTATTTACAAAAGGGTAAAAATGGAGTCCATATTGCAAAAGAGTGCCCTCTTTAGCTTCTGCCAAATGGCGGGTAGTTCATGCCTTGAAAGGCGAAGGTAGTTTTCTTCTTGTTGAAGATGCTGGTAGAATCGGCCGCTCGTTGAATTGGTTGAGGGTTCTCGAAATCTTTCCAGATTGTCGATACGAACAACGCACTGTTCATAAAATAATATGCCCCTTTGCGGGCAATGATAATGAAGTAATTATTCCGTAGAACATTTTAGCCTCTGGCTAGTATCTGCATTTAAATGAGCGGAGAAATAAATGGGGTGGAACCCTTCCTTAGTTCATTAGGCCTTGAGCGAGATTTCGCGTGTCGGCTTTGCTCGGCATCATATTGAAATCTGTTTGAAACACAAAATTCCCGCCACTTCTGAATCCTCCGCAGCAACTGGACAACGTAATACTATTGGTCGAAATAATCGCGTGATTGTAAATCACGCGGTTATCGCCCTTGCATTCTGAAATTTCTAACACACTGCCAAAGGAAGGAAGAGAAAGAAATGGATACTCATTTCTTTCTTTTTTATCGGGAAATTAAGGATTGTTGCCTATTTGGAAAAGTTATTACAATGAAATTCTGTCCCAAAGGACTTAATATTAACACAATAATAGCAATTAAATTCAATGTGTGTCTGTTGTCAATCTGAACTTATAACGATCTCTCTATGGCAAACAGAGAATTTATTAGTAATAAAAGGTATGACTCTACTGATGAGTCTATAAAAGGAATATACAATTATTAACTTGGTGTTTGGTCCGCACAATCCGGACACACCCAATCTTCAACGGTAACTTGTTGGTCGACCCCGACACAACTAAAATGGTACCACTCATTGCACGAGTCGCAACACACCATAGGTGTTGTTCCGTCGTTGGCGACTGAACATGTGGGGCAAAAGAAGGGGCCTCCTTCTTCCGCAAATTTTGTTAATGCAGGTTCAGGATTGTTTTATCTCTAAAGGATAAATATTTTTTAAGGAATGAATTTGGACACAACCGTCTTTCAGCACTGAGGCCAAACGAACCTTGCTTGAAAGGCGAAGGTAGTTGAGACCCAGTGGGTGCTTTGTACAGTAGAGAATTAATTCTCTTACATATAACACAGTCACGGAGAACCGACTTCACCGCCTGTCTCCCTTGGGGGATCCAAAAACCCGATAGCCTCACCTTGCTAAGGGTTGAATTTGCTCCCATATGGCAACAATTCTGGTGAGCTTCAATAATGACCAATTTGGTCAGGTGGGTATTTTTTCCTAATATAGGAAATTTCACTTCATATGGAAAAACCTCGGAGTTCTGAATACGTCCTTGAGTCCATATCAGTCCCTCCCTATCTAGGAATAACCCAAGGGCCGTAACTTGGTGGAGCAACCCTATTCGAGGGTTGTTGCAAATAAGCAAATTCTGTGGGAAACACTTCCCTTTGTAAATGAGAGAAGAGCAACAATTTAGCTCTCTGGACGGTGTCAGTCTTTCGGTGACGTAATTTATCACCGAATCTCACAACTTTTTCTTAGACATTAATAGCCTTAGTTAATGAGGAAAAATCAGATATTTTAATTGGCAAGTGATTCTCGTTAGAAGCAGTTTCATCCGAGAACATACATGTTACCATCTTCCTGTTAACATTGTTAAGACAAGGCAAGGGGGATGTGGGACAGCTGATTTCAACTTGATTAAGCCAGTCTGGTCCGCAGGTCCAAAATTTGAAAAATTGTTTGAACTTAGAGGCAGTAATACCTCTGGTTAAAAGATCAGCTGGATTATCTGACGAAGGAACATATCTAAATTTAGGGTTTATCCCATATTTAAGTTTAATGTTTTCAATGAACTTATTAATGTCTGACATGCGATTTTCAATTAATATATTTTTTTGCAGCCTTCCCATTCAAAATCCATGACAGGGCTACTTGTGCGTCAGACACGACAAAAAAGGATTCGATATTGATAGGCGCTAGAGCACTCAAAACTTGTGGAATAACTTTAAACGCTAGAAATATAGCTAATAATTCCAAAACAGGTAGTGATTTTCCCTTGATGGGTGCCACTTTTGCCTTGGCGAATATCAAGGAACACTGAGCACCTTGTTTCGCATACACGGAAAACCCATAAGCATGCTTAGAAGCATCGCTAAAGCAAATAATTTCAACAGGGGATTCTGCTAGGAGAGTACATCTAGGAAATTCAAAGTCCCCTATACAATTCAGCTCGTTGGCATGTTCTTGCCACGTGGCCTTAACTTCTTCAGGGATTTGTTGATCCCAAGACAACTCCTTCACAGGATTTATTCATTATTTCTCTGCGACCACTGTTCGGAAATTTAGCGAACAGAATTTGAGCTATTAATCTTCCTGAGGTGGATTTATCTGTAAGAAAATCTGTGCCAAAGGAATTATCCATTTCCGTCAGTTCAAGTTTGACTCGCTGGACGAAGATTCTGATATCCCTCAAAGACGCAAAATGGTCTGGTTGAGGAATAATGTCATCGAATATTTTGTTCATAATTGCTGAAGGATTTAAATATTTTTCCTTCAGACACTCCAAGGCTGCTTCGTAATTCTCGGGAATCACATCAAACCTAGAAATAATATTAAACGCCTCTCCTGATAATTTGGATTTTAGCAATAATAATTTATCTGCACTTTTCATGTTCGCAGTACAGAATTCAAATTTCCTTAGGAACCCACGGAACTCAAACTTATTGGGAGTTGGATCCCCACTAAAGGGGGGGCACTCCAACTCCATTTTCATGGGAACAATATCCCTTGATTTCTCAATCTCCGGCTGGAGCTCAGCCAATCTATCGTGGACTCCCGCTTTAAACATTTCGAAATCTCGACATATATTTAGTCTTTCCTCATCTGGGGACTTGAAAATTAACTGATCTAATAAATCGTCTATTTCAGACAATCGTTTCTCGATGTCGGAAGAAAAATTATTTATACAACGCCCGTACATCCAATCCAAAGAAGCCGTTATACGAAACCTTTTAGCTTCTATTCGACCAAAAAGATTTGAATTTGCCATGTTCGAAGGACACGACACGAGAAAAAAAATGGCCGTTCCCACGTGGGGTAATAAAATCAAAGGGCGCGAAAAGAATTCTCCGACGAGAACCACTACTATCTGAAGGGGGTTACGTCAACAAAATTCGAAACTCTCAATGAACAAGGAATTTAACCCCATAAGAAAAGTTCAGACCGACATTCGACAACACATTTCAACAATGAATCAATTATAAATTCAAGAATCAATATATAATTTTTTCCATACATTATTTAAACGATTACAATTATCGTAAAATATTTGAAAGGTATTTTTTTTTTTTTTTTTACGAATTAAAACTTCAGTTTACAATTTACATGAAATAATATTTATTTTCAATGAATAAGTTCCTTTATGGACCATTACAATTTAATATAAAAATGAATATTAAATATTATTATTATTTATTTTTTTTTTTTAAAGGCGACACAATGAAAGGAAAAAAATCCAAAATAATGTGGGGGGGGGGATCGAAATCTTATGCAATAAAACGTTATTACTCATAAGAAAAAAAATTTGAGGTGGGGGGGGGGAATATCTTTTGCAATAAAAACAGTGTAAGAAATTCTCTTACTCGTTTTTGCCTATGGCAGAATGAAAGAGACACAGAAAAGCAACAAAGGCTCACCTTGGTACTGGTCGCGGTAAGAGTTCCCTGCCGAACACCTTCAAAAAACAATTACTTCTCCCCGCGCAGCCGCAAAGGACATGTTTTAGTTGTCATAGTAACAACTTTTTATCGACATTGTTTTACTGTTTATGAATATTAAAATAAAATACATTACTACACATTAATAATATCTCACTTTTAATCACTTTTATCGACTTTTTAAAACTTTTTTTTACTCTTTTTAAATGACAACGTTAATGTTTATGAATATTGAAATAAAATACATTACTAAACATTAATATCTTTCTTTTTTTTTTACTGTTTATGTGTCAATTTTATCGACTTTTCCTTTTCTTATATTGAAATATTATATATATGAAATATTGAAATTATTCTTATATTGAATATTGAAATAAAAGACATTACTACACATTTATTAATATCTTCTTGAATATTAAAATAATTTCCCAACTTTTTTCATTTCTATGTGTTTTTAGTTTTGTGTGTTGAATGAAACTTTTTTTTTTTTTTTTTTCATTACAACAATAGTTATCGACCCCGGTTCTTTGGCTGACAAACGACATCTGTCGGCGGTTCTTGAAATTTATTTACCACAAAATGGTGATAGAATAATACATTTACTTACGTTTAATCAATGTTATTTTCTTTTTTAAATAGCATTTTCTTTTTAAATGACGACGTTTTTACTGTTTATGAATATAAAAAGAAAAATTACTAAACATTTATTAATAAGAAAATGGGTGCTAGTGCACTTATGATCCGCACTATATTTTAAATCGTATTTCTAAGCTTAAAGTTTAATGTTTTTTTCGTGCTGAAATAACTTTATTATTTAAAAAGCCATTCTTAACATGGGGAGGGTACAAATTCGCCTAAAAAAGTAGAATCTCATTTTACGGAATTAGCTAAGAGTGTTAATTTACAATAGCACCTATGGCACCAGGCACCATTGGCACTTCTGCATGTCAGTAACATGAAGCGAATGCGTGTAATTTAGTTTCAAGAACCGCCGACAGATGTCGTTTGTCAGCCAAAGAACCGGGGTCGATAACTATTGTTGTAATGAAAAAAAAAAAGTTTCATTCAACACACAAAACTAAAAACACATAGAAATGAAAAAAGTTGGGAAATTATCTTAATATTCATTTTAAGAAAATGCTATTAAGAAAAAGTCGATAAGTGAGACATAAACAGTAAAAAAAAAAAAAAAAAAAAGATATTATTAATAAATGTGTAAAACGTAGTCATTTAAAACAGAAAAGAAAAAGTCGATAAAAGTGATATAAACAGTAAAAAAAAGAAGATATTATTAATAAATGTGTAGTAATGTCTTTTATTTCAATATAAGAATAATTTCAATATTTCATATATATAATATTTCAATATAAGAAAAGAAAAAGTCGATAAAATTGACACATAAACAGTAAAAAAAAAGAAAGATATTAATAAATGTTTAGTAATGTATTTTATTTCAATATTCATAAACATTAACGTTGTCATTTAAAAAGAGTTTAAAAAAGTCGATAAAAGTGAGATATTATTAATGTGTAGTAATGTATTTTATTTCAATATTCATAAACAGTAAAACAATGTCGATAAAAAGTTGTTACTATGGCAACTAAAACATGTCCTTTGCGGCTGCGCGGGGAGAAGTAATTGTTTTTTGAGGGTGTTCGGCAGGGAACTCTTACCGCGACCAGTACCCTCACCTTAAATCCAAGAATAATTTTATTTACTAAAGGGTAAAAAAGGAGTCCATATTGCAAAAGAGTGCCCTCTTTAGCTTCTGCCAAATGGCGGGTAGTTCATGCCTTGAAAGGCGAAGGTAGTTTTCTTCTTGTTGAAGATGCTGGTAGAATCGGCCGCTCGTTGAATTGGTTGAGGGTTCTCGAAATCTTTCCAGACTGTCGATACGAACAACGCACTGTTCATAAAATAATATGCCCCTTTGCGGGCAATGATAATGAAGTAATTATTCCGTAGAACATTTTAGCCTCTGGCTAGTATCTGCATTTAAATGAGCGGAGAAATAAATGGGGTAGAAACCTACCTTAGTTCATTAGGCATGGAGCGAGATTTCGCGTGTCGGCTTTGCTCGGCATCATATTGAAATCTGTTTGAAACACAAAATTCCCGCCACTTCTGAATCCTCCGCAGCAACTGGACAACGTAATACTATTGGTCGAAATAATCGCGTGATTGTAAATCACGCGGTTATCATCCTTGCATTCTGAAATTTCTAACAGTCCCAAATGTAAAAAAAACGAAAACTGCGTGCTGGCTCCTTCTTCGACCATGCTCACTTAACACTTAATCAAATACTAGAGGTAATTTATTGGTGGTCGATAGAGGAACCGCAAATACAGGTGACAAAACAGACACATGTTTGCCCACGCAGTCTCCAAGACTGGTATAATTTCCTTCGCGAAATTTGTGTTATGTACCTCATTGATAACCCTCTTCAGATGGGTGGTCCCGATCGGACAGTTGAAATCGATGAATGCAAATATATGCATAGAAAATATCACCGTGGACGATACAGTCAAGGACAATGGGTTCTGGGTATGGTTGAACGTGGAACAAACCTAACAATGATGGTACCAGTAGAATCTAGAGATGCGGGAACTCTGTTGCCAATCATTCAACAGTAGGTTTTACCTGGAACACGCATAATAACAGATGGTTGGCGAGCGTATAATGCCCTTCCTAACCACTTTGTGGTGGAACACAAATATACTTTTGTGGATCCGAATGATCCGACAGTCCACACAAATACAATTGAAGGGGCCTGGAGAGTGGAGCAGTGGAGGGCACTAGTAAGGTAAAACTTAGAGCCATGAGAGGTACTAGCTCGGCCAACTTTAGCAGCTACTTACAGGAATTTCTGTGGCGTCGAAGAGTTACACGCAATTTCTTTGGTAACATGATGTACTGGATTCGACATTATTATGCCGTTTAAATTCAATTTAATTTTGCAATTTATTACATTTTTTTCATAATTTGGAAACTAAAAAAAATCGGTAAAATTTTACTTTAAGGCCCGTCTCACACTAGAAGACAAAACATTTTTTTTTCTTGTAGATTTCGTAGTGCTAAACACGAATCTGCTAACCGTTTCCGTCGGAAATGAATAGTTTTCATGATATGAAGAAATTACTTTTTCAAAAAGTGGGGGACCACTTTTCTATATAAATTTAACGTAAAATGAGCACCCACTTTCTGGCCACGTAGTGAGGGGGGGGGGCATTTTTCCCCGTTTTGACTAAAACGTTCGTTTTTTATTTTTTTTTTATTTCATCTTTCAATAAAGACACGAGGACATTGAAATATAGATACATGTAATGGCTTATGCTATCAGTGGTGACCATTTCTGTACGCGTAAGCGCGCGCATATTTTTCCCGCAAACGAGTTTTTCAGATATTAAGCAATGTAATTCTTTGTTATCGATGGTGGCCATTTCTACACATGCAAGCAAGCGCATTTAAATTTGTCACAAAAGTAGTTTTCGGGATATTAATCAATGTAGTTCTTTATGTTATCAGTGGTGTTGGACTGTTGGTGTGGTGGGGCGTGGGCCCCTGGTGGGCGTCAAAAACATGCTCGTGCTTGCGCGTATAGGAATGCCCACCACTTATAACATAAAGAACTACATTAATTAATATCCCGAAAACTACTTTTTTGTGACAAATTTAAATGTGATATTCGTTTTCAGCATACTCCAAATGATTACTATTAAACAAATAGTTTTAGTTTTAAAATGTCCTGTATATTGTTTAAAATAAAATGTGTTCATTAAAAATAAATAAATATTTAAAATAAAATAAAAAGGTGTCTATTATTAAAAATAAATATTAATATTTAAAATAATAAAATGTTTATTAAAAATCGAATCATCGCAAAAATTAGCTGTTCCCATAGTAACCAAAAGCGGTGTATAGGGAAGTTAGTTCCTTTTGTTGTCAAAGGATGTTAGAGACTATTGTCTCGAGCTTTATGCCGGAATACATATCACCATTTTGTGGTACTAGTGCAAGTGCACTTATTGATCCGTGCTGAAATAACGTTATTATTTAAAAAGCCATTCTTAACATGAGGAGGGTGTTTTGTACCTATTCTCTACTGTAACCTTACAATTGAATAAAAAAACATTAAACTTTAATTAAGCTTAGAAATACGATTTAAAATATAGCGCGGATCATAAGTGCAGTTCCTGCCACTTAGCACCCATTTTTTTTTTATTAATAAATGTTTAGTAATTATTCTTGTAATATTCATGAACAGTAAAAACGTCATTTAAAAAGAAAATGCTATTTAAAAAGAAAAAGTCGATAAAAGTGACACAAACAGTAAAAAAAAAAAAAAAAAAAAAAAAAAAAAAAAAAAAAGTCGATAAAATTGATTAAAAACAAAGGCGATAAAAGTGAGATATTATGCAAGAATCTCATTTTACGGAATTAGCTAAGTGTTAATTTACAATGGCACTTCTGCATGTCAGTAACATGAACAGAATGCGTGTAATTTAGTTTCAAGAACCACCGACAGATGTCGTTTGTCAGCCAAAGAACCGGGGTCGATAACTGTTGTTGTAATGAAAAAAAAAACAAACAAAAGTTTCATTCAACAAATAGAAATGAAAACAGTTGGGAAATTTTAATATTCATTTTAAGAAAATGCTATTAACAAAAAAGAAAAAGTCGAATGTGTAGTAATGTCTTATTTCAATATTCATAAACAGTAAAACAAAGTCGATAAAAATTCATGATCGTTTAGTTACTATGGCAACTAAAACATGTCCTTTGCTCATGCATAGGGAGAAGTCCGTGTTTTTTATGGTGTTCGGCAGGGAACTCAAATCGCGACCAGTAGTACTCAGTACTACTAGTACTGGTCACCAGTACCCTTTTGCGATATGAATCGATGAAAATATCGAAAAATTCTATCCGTTATGGAATGAAGTTCTCCGAGAAAAAAAAAATTGTAATTCAAAAAAGTCGAATATATAACAAATAAATGTATTCAAAGGCAAGTTACTTTTCTACCTAACTGGATAGGTTTTTAGTGTTTTTATTTATTAAGATTTATTCAGCTCGAAATAGGGTTTACAGATGTATTGGAAAGTTAAAAATGGCGCCGACTCTTGACACGGTAAGTTCGGGAAAAGGAGTTAAAAATAAGTGTCAAAGAGTCGGGCGTCATTTTTAATTTTCAAATGCATCAGTTAACAAGGCTTTTCAAGCTAAATAAACACGTTACATCAAATAACACTAAAAACATCGGTACTAGTGCAGAGAGTGATCCGGACGTTAATAATGTCATTTACCAAGTCATTCTTTAACATGGGGAGGGGAGGGTATTTTGTACGTAGTCTTTACTTCACTCTTAAAATTGGAAAAAAAAAAAAAAAAAAAAAACTTGAACTGGCAACTAGGATTTTTAAAAATTGCGTGTATCACTCTGCACTAGCATCTACTTAGGTAGAAAAGGAACTTATTTTGCATCTGATAACATGTTTGACAACTTTTTCGAATCTGTGCGTAAAGTTAATAGAAACCCTAGTATTTTATAGATAATCGCTAGACGTTAAGAAATCGCATATTTAAAGCAAGATCGACGAAAAAAGATTTCCGGATTATGTGGGTGGCCCTGAAAAGGGCCGTTTTGTTTTTGCTTGCAAAGTACAATTTACTTAGAGGCTTTTTGCGCTTTCTTGGGGAGAAGGACAGCTTGAATGTTGGGAAGGACACCACCTTGGGCAATGGTTACTCCGGACAAGAATTTGTTCAATTCTTCATCATTACGGATGGCCAATTGCAAGTGACGGGGGATGATTCTCGATTTCTTGTTATCTCTTGCAGCATTTCCAGCCAACTCAAGAACCTCAGCGGCCAAATATTCCATGACGGCAGCCAAGTATACGGGAGCACCGGCACCAATTCTCTCAGAATAGTTACCCTTACGGAGGAGACGATGGATACGACCAACGGGGAACTGAAGTCCGGCTCGGGATGAACGAGTCTTACTCTTTCCCTTTGCTTTACCTCCTTTACCACGACCTGACATTTTTTTTTTAGAAGAAGATTATGTGCTTTTTCAAAAACTCAAACGATGAATACTTTTAAAATACCCGCAACTTGCTTTAAATACGCACACATCGGCTCATGGCGGCTGATGATTATTTTACCACTAAAAAAAAACGGTTTTAAGTTTAAAATAGACTTTTGTGTAGTTTTGCTATTTTCTAGCCAATCAAATGCGAGAGATTTGAGTGTGAAGTTTGATTGCTGCTGGGAGCCGGTCTGTTTCATATAAAGTGGAAGAGAGTGAATTTGTTTTCATTGTTGTATTTCTGCTGCTGCTGTTGAATTAAAAAATGGCTCCCCCAACTGAAGTTAGCAAGAAAGGCGCTAAGAAAGCCGGTAAGGCTAAACCTGCCCGTGATGGCAAGAAAAGGAAAAAGAAGAGGAAGGAAAGTTATTCGATCTACATTTACAAAGTAATGAAACAAGTTCATCCTGACACTGGAATTTCTAGCAAAGCCATGTCTATTATGAACAGTTTTGTGAACGATCTTTTTGAGAGAATCGCTAATGAAGCCAGCCGTCTGTCCCATTACAGCAAGAAACGAACCCTTAGTAGCCGTGAGGTCCAGACCGCTGTCCGTCTCCTTCTCCCCGGTGAGTTGGCTAAACATGCTGTTTCTGAGGGAACGAAAGCCGTCACCAAATACACCAGTGCCAAGTAAAAAGCATTTCTCCGAAAACAAAATTCCCAAACGGCCCTTTTCAGGGCCACCCACTTTTTCACGATTGTTTCTTCACTTTCTATATTTACATGCGGTTAAGTATTTTTAGAAATGACTAGTGGGTACTGGTCGCGGTAAGAGTTCCCTGCCGAACACCCTCCAAAAACAACGATGTCTCCCGTTTGTCGCGCAGCCGCAAAGGACATGTTTTAGTTGCCATAGTAACAACACTTTTTTTTTACTCTTTTTAAATGACAACGTTAATGTTTATGAATATTGAAATAAAACATTACTACACATTTATTAATATCTTTTTTTTTTTTTTTTTTACTGTTTGTGTCACTTTTATCGACTTTTTCTTTTATGAAACTTATCGGCGGTTCTTGAAATTTACTTACCACAAAACTTGTCGGCGGTTCTTGAAATTTTCTTTTTAAATGACGACGTTTTTACTGTTTATGAATATTAAAAGAAAAATAATTACTAAACATTTATTAATAAGAAAATGGGTGCTAGTGCACTTATGATCCGCGCTATATTTTAAATCGTATTTCTAAGCTTAAAGTTTAATGTTTTTTTTTTAAATTCAATTGTAAGGTTAAAATAGAGAATAGGTACAAAACACCCTCCCCGTGAATGAATGGTGCGAAAATGACATTGATTAAACGTAAGTAAATTTATTATTCCATCACCATTTTGTGGTACTAGTGCACTTATTGATCCGTGCTGAAATAACGTTATTTAAAAAGCCATTCTTAACACGGGGAGGGTGTTTTGTACCTATTCTCTACTTTAACCTTACAATTGAATAAAAAAACATTAAACTTTAAGCTTAGAAATACGATTTAAAATATAGCGCGGATCATAAGTGCACTAGCACCCATTTTCTTATTAATAAATGTTTAGTAATTATTTTTCTTTTAATATTCATAAACAGTAAAAACGTCGTCATTTAAAAAGAATTTCAAGAACCGCCGATAAGTTTCATAAAAGAAAAAGTCGATAAAAGTGAAAACAGTAAAAAAAAAAAAAAAAAAAGATATTATTAATAAATGTGTAGTAATGTTTTATTTCAATATTCATAAACATTAACGTTGTCATTTAAAAAGAGTAAAAAAAAAAAAAGTTGTTACTATGGCAACTAAAACATGTCCTTTGCGGCTGCGCGACAAACGGGAGACATCGTTGTTTTTGGAGGGTGTTCGGCAGGGAACTCTTACCGCGACCAGTACCGACTAGTGTTCTAATTTTCATCGTTTCTAGCCTTTAAACTTTGGTTCGTAACCAAAGTTCAGATTTCCATCTACTCGTTATTGTAACTACGGTAAACGTGTTTAATTGCTGACTCCAATTAGGTTACCAGACTGTCTTCCAGAATAAAAACGAAACATTGATAACTACCCGAATTCACACACACAAAAAAACTTTAAACAGCTTTTTATTTTTCTTACTCCTGGGCGTTAAGTTCTAAAACGGCCGGCATGTTTCATTTTATTTGTGCTACGCCCCTAACACGAAACTGCGAATAAAATATAAAAAAAAAACCCTCGTAATTTCTCTTTTAAAAGTGGGTTGTTTATTTTTATGAATTATACTTCAAAAATAAACTAAAGTTGTTTTAAAAGTAATATTAAAAAAAACTAATTGAATTTTACGAGTTCAGTATTTTTCAATTTTTAAACTTTAAAAATCTGTCATTGTTCTATTGATTCTATATTTACGATATTTTCAGGGTCTTTCATGCTATTTCCAATAAACCGAATAATTTAGACAAATTTAAATTCAACCCCCCCCATCCCCATTTTGAAATGTCTAAAAACTCAGTTTTATATATCACAACAGTAGGGTTTGTATTACTTTACACATAAATTCGATAAAGTTGTCAAAAAAACATATAACAAATGTTATCAAAGGTAAGATGAGTTACTTTTCTACCTAACTGGATAGTTTTCGTGTTTTTATTCAATGTAACATGTTTATCAGCTCGAAAAACAGTGTTTACTGATGTATTGGAACATTCATGATGGCGCCTCCTTACTCCCTCTAACACGTTAAGTTTGGGAAAAGATGTTATAAATAATAAAAATAAATTTAAAAAAAAACCACCGAATACGTCAACCTAGGTCACGGTAACATCTTGAGCGAGTTTTAACAGTATTTTATAGTTTATTTATAACACCTTTTCCCAAACTTACCGATGTTAAAGTGTCAGACGTCATCTTGAATTTTCCAATAAATCGGTAAACACTATCGTTTTCGAGCTGAACAAACATGTTAAATTGAATAAAAACACAAATTATATTCAGTTAGGTAGAAAAGTAACTTCGGGACACAAATTCGAAAAAGTTGCCACAAAACAAATAGATAACAAATGTTATCAAAGGCAAGATCAGTTACTTTTCTACCAAACTGGATAATTTTTTAGTGTTTTTTATTCAATGTAACATGGTTATTCAGCTCGAAAAACAGTGTTTACCGATATATTGAAAAAATTCAAAATGGCACCCGGTTCTCTTAACACGGTAAGTTTGGGAAAAGGTGTTATAAATAAAAAAATAAAAAACTAGACAAAATACTGTTAGAAACTCACTCAATATGTTACGGTGACATAGTTTGACATGTATTCGGTGGGTTTTTAATAGTATTTTGTCTAGTTTATTATTTATATCACCTTTTCACAAATTTACGGTGTTAAAGACTCGGGCACCATTTTGAATTTTCCAATACATCGGTAAACACTGTTTTTGGTACTGGTCGATAAAATTTACACATAAACCGTAAAAAAAAAAAAAAAAAAAAAGATATTATTAAATGTGTAATGTTTTATTTCAATATTCATAAACATTAACGTTGTCATTTAAAAAGAGTAAAAAAAAAAAGTTTTAAAAAGTCGATAAAAGTGAGATAATATTTATGTGTAATGTCTTTTATTTCAATATTCATAAACAGTAAAACAATGTCGATAAAGTGTTACTATGGCAACTAAAACATGTCCTTTGCGGCTGCGCGGGGAGAAATTGTTTTTTGAAGGTGTTCGGCAGGGAACTCTTACCGCGACCAGTACCCTGTTTTTCGAGCTGAATGTTACATTGAATAAAACACAACTTATATCCAGTTTGGTAGAAAAGTAACTTATATTGCATTTGATAACATTTGTTTTGACAAATTTTTCGAATCTGTACAGTAATACAAACCCGATCAATAAATATATTCTAATTTAAAACAGTTTTTTTAGAAATTTACCTGTGAAGTCCAACTCCAAGTTTAAAACTTTTCTAAAAGAAAATATTTTTTTTAATGAAACCTTAGTCCTTGCTCCTTTTAATTGAGAAAAAAAATTAGGGTTTGAATTTTTCGAGTACTTATAAGCTTGGAAAGGTGGGGTCGAATTATTCAATATTTTTCACGAAGTATCTGACAAACCTACTAGTGCACTTATTGATCAGCGCTATTTTTTAAATCGTATTTCCAAGTTTAAAGTTTGAATGTTTATTCAATTGTAAGATTACACCCTCCCATGTTAAGAACGGCTTCTTAAATAACGTTATTTCAGCACGGATCACTAAGTGCATGAGTACCATTTTGATTTAAATACGTTGGCTTAACTTTTATGGATATTAAACACGAAAATTAAAAACAAAGGCTGACGTACACGAGTGACCCCTCTAGCGAAATACGCAGTTCGACTTTGGGAGCAATTTTTACAAGGAAAGAACTTTTGCGTGATTTATTTATTTTTCTTTTCGCAAATTTTACGATTTGATGCTAATGCAGAGTGATCCGCGCTACTTTTTTTAAATAGTATTTCCACGTTTAAATTTTTTTTTTTTTTTTAATTTTTTAAATACACATATTTAACAAAAATTACCTTGAAGTTGGAATTAAAGAAAACGATGTAAATTTAATGGTTACCCTTAATTACTGTACATATAGATTCGAAAAAGTTGTCAAAAAACAAATATATAACAAATGTTATCAAAGGCAAGATAAGTTACTTTTCTACCAAACTGGATATATTTTTCGTGTTTTTATTCAATGTAACATGTTTATTCAGCTCGAAAACTACACAGTGTTTACCGATGTATTGGAACATTCAAGATGGCGTCTTATTTTCTCTTTAACACGGTAAGTGTGGGAAAAGATGTTATAAATAAAAAAACGGATAAAATACTGTTAAAAACTCGCTCAATATATGTTACCGTGACATAGGTTGACATATATTCGGCGGGTTTTTAATAGTATTTTGTATAGTTTTTTTTTATTTATAACACCTTTTTCCATACTTACGGTGTTAAAGAGGGTGTGAGACGCCATCTTGAATTTTCGAATACATCGGTAAACACTGTTTTTCGAGCTGAATAAATGTTACATTGAAAAACACAAATATATCCAGTTTGGCAGAAAAGTAACTTATCTTGCCTTTGATAACATTTATTTGTTATATATTTGTTTTTGACAACTTTTTCGAATCTGTGTACAGTAATACAAACCCAAAAACTTTAATTTTTAAACGATTAAAATTCCATTATTTCAAAATGTTCTGTTACAACATAGATTTTTAATTGTTAAATTTTTTATTTTTAAATATTAAGTTTTAATATAAACATGACTCTTGTCAGCTATTTTATCGTCAGATTAAAACCAATTTGAAAATATTATTGCACAAATATTAAGCATTTTGTAGTTCCCGCCCTCATATTTTGTATGTCTCTTTTTACCGAACAAAATATGGAACCCTGTAGGTAACCAAATGAAAATTCAGTTAAACCGTATTTCATATTTAATATACAAATGTGTATAATAAACTATAAATCTTAAAACCTAACAAAATTAAAATCAAGATTAATTAACTGCAGTTTGAAGATAAACAAAGGTTAAAAAATAAAGTCGCTTCTGCTTCTCCATAGTTCGTATAGTTAACACAAATCTTACGTCACTGAAACATGCTGTCCATTTTTCACAATCGTTTGGCAGACCCTATCAATCAATCGAACAACGTTCAACATCGGTCGCGTACGTCGGCCAAAAATAATCCAAACAGCGAAAAAAATTTTTTTTTTAAATAAATAAATAAAAAATATAAATAATAATCCGAACAGACAGCACAAAGTTCAAGAAACAAACGAGGCCACATGCGCAAAATAAGCACTCCCTTAAACGTGATGATGATGCGTACAACATCGGAGCCGATGAGTATTTCACTAGAGGGGGCTTCCACTGTCTTCGCGGTAAAAACATTTTCATAACTTTTTTTTTTTTTTCTTTCTGGAAATGAACTTTAGTCTTTAATCTTTCAAAAACAATAAAAAAAAAAATTAAAAAAAAGTAGTCGGAAAACTACAAAAAAAATATAAATCAGTTTCCAAAATTAGGTCCCCTATCTTTATTCCACGATTTTTGCCTGTACCTACATTAAAAAAAAATTTTTTTGGACTGTGTCGGCTTTTTAATTTGGCTTGAACTCTGCGCTTTTCGGATTTTATTTTTTTTTCTTTTGACCGGATTTAACAAAGTGAAAACAAAAATTAATGTTGCACTTATGTTACCGTGTTTTTATTTATAGTTTTAAGTGTTAAATTTTGAAATTTGTGATAGTACCCTCCTCCCCGGTACCAAAATTGAAAAATGCTGTTACAAGTCTCCTTTAGCGGCCACTGAAATTTCGACCCTATCTAGTCAGGTCACATACACATTAGGGATACTTTAAGTAGATACCCCCCCTCCTCGCTAATAAATACAGTAGATAATAGGGATTTCACGTGTGCATGTGAAATTACAGAACCAATGAGACTGATTTAAAATAGGTGTATCAGAATTTTTGACACCCCTAACACGAAACTGCAAATAAAATATAAAAAAACTCGCAATTTCTCTTTTAAAAGTGGGTTGTTTATTTTCTTTATGGATTATACTTCCAAAATAAACTATTAAAGTTGTTTTAAAAGTAATAGAAATATTTTTTTATTTTTTAAAAAACAGTAATGAATTTTACGAACTCAATATTTGTCAGTTTTTAAACTTTAAAAATCTATCAATTTTTCTATTGATTCTATTTTTACGATATTTTCAGGGTCAATGTGAAATTTTATGCCCTTTCCAATAAAACGAATATAATATTTTAGACAAACGTTTTTTTGTTTTTTTTAATTCACCCACCCCTCATTTTAAGGTGTCTATTAAAAAGTAAATAATTAATTTACTCAAGTTTTATATATCACAAATTGAAGGGAAAAGGTCAAATATATTCAAATTTAAAACAAAAAGTGTCTAAAACCTTTTTTAAACTACGTTTTTTTTTTTTTTTTTTTTTTTTTTTTTTTTAATGAAACCTTGGTTCTTGCTCCTTTTAATTGAAAAAATAATTAGAGCTTGAATTACATTTTTCGAGGAGTTATAAGCTTGGAAAGACGGTGGAATTATTCACTATTTTTCACAATTTCTGACACGCCTACTGGTTTAACTGACCAAATATGACCGTTTAGACTGACTCACTAAAATTGCCACTGAACACCATTGCCAACATCAACCCTAAGAGAGATTAATACCACCAACGTCAGGCACGCACACGCACACAAAACTGCAAACCTTTGCTTTGAAGAAGTTATTTGGAATTAATAGCTACTTTTTCAGAAACACCCAGATTGGATTTATTCAAAAAATTTTATGGGAATTCAGCTTTACTGTATGCTCAATCCAAACGATCAATTGTACAAAATAAATTGTTCATGTGGGCATGCCATGTTCATTCAGACATGTTCCTTAGCAAAAAAAAAAAAAAAAAAAAAAAAAAAAAAAAATTTGCTGGAAATGTTTTACATGGTTTAAAAAAAAAAAAAAAAAAAAAAAATCCCCACCCCTTAAATGTAAACACGGGATTTCTGTAAAAATGTTAAACGGTTTTCTACTTGTTAAATGTCGGCGCGTTACTTACGGGAAAACCCCCGGTTAATTAAACTGCCGAAGCAGTGAAGCACCTGTTAAACTATACAAGTTTCATGATTGAATACCCCCCCCCCTCCGTCAGCATTATTTTTACTATTAAATGAGGTGAAAACTTTATTCTATGAAAAATTGTCATTTAAAATGTCCGTGTATTCATGCACCTTGGGAAACGTCGTGATTACGTGCATGCGCACAGTTTAGTAAAAAAAAAAAAAAAAATCATACTTAGCATAAACGAAGGTGGTGAAAAGGCACAAAGGAGTCCCAGGGGTTCATACCATGCAAACGGTAAATTTGTGACGGATTTGATTATCAGTCTCGTTGTCCGCAACTGCTAATACCCTAGAGTAGTCGGTGTCTGTTGTAGCGTATGGTAATATTTACCAATGTAATTAAGAGTAAAAGACTTTGTTTTGATATCGAGAAGCAGGAAAATATCTGGAGGGGTGAGGGGTCATTTCAGCCTTAAAGTCGAAAAATGTTTTTGCCCCGTTTGGGTTCTTTTATTTCTCAATGATGACCGTCAGTAAAAACTAGTGATTACGTTGGATACTAATTGCCTTCAAATATGGATAACTACTATTTTGCGCCAAAAAAATAAATGTGATATTCGTTCTCAGCATATACGAAAACCTTAGTAAGTCGATAATTCAAAGGTGAATGCCGAGGGGTCGGTAACTAAAAAAAATAATAATAATAAAAAAAAAAAAAATACCGTGTTTTATTTTTCTAAATTTTATTCGGTTTTATTTTTTTACCATTAAAATGAAAATCCTTATGGTAGATCACATCTACAGCAATCAAGAAATTAGGGAAACGAAATGGACCTTTTATGCGGAAAATTTGCTATGACGGCGGTTATCCTGCTGGTTATAGTTACCAAAATACTAAAAAATGCAACAATAAAAACAAGAAATGAGCAGGAAATGATCGTCTAGAAGATAAACTTTTTCATTGAGAAAAAAAAGTAAAATAAAATCTAAAATGTTCCCTTGCGTCTGCAACTGCTAAATTTGTCCCTTTTTAGCAAGATCCAACAAACCTTAACTATATATAAATAAAAAAAAAAATAAAAAAAAAAAAAAAAAACAGAAAGTGACTTACAAAAGCGCTTAATGGACGAGCATATTATCTTTTTACGTGTGGACGAAAATAAGTCAACATAAGTTACTTCCCCTTATCGCAATATCTTTTTCGACTTTGCGTAATTAAATCCATGTTTGTTCCTTGTAGATGACGAAAATAAAACTCACGAATGTTCAAAGTTCATTTGGTAATTCCTGTAATTTCATCTCTTCACTAGCTGAGCTTCCACTACCCTCGCTTGGCAAAATTCCCTTATCATTCACATCAATGTCAACTTTCCATTTATAATCCAGCCAAACTTAGCCCCGCAGCATTTCAACCTCCTGTATGCCATTAAACGACTTCTTCATTCCTAAAAGAAATAGTCTTTTACTGAGGCTACCGATAGCCTCGCATTTACCCTCAGATGCACGCATGTTACTGTTTTTAATGTCTTCTTCGACTTTTTATAGTCTACTCGCAACATCTGGATAAACATAACCTTCAATTGGTTAGCTTATTTCCAAACTTTCTTGATTTCCAACTGTTTTAAAGTCAAATTAAGACTATTTCTAATTTTTACGTCTTTTTGACGGAGACAAAGTTCACACATCCTGTACAAGTGGACACCAAATCTTCAACTGGCAAAATACGCAAATTAAAAAAAAAAAACAAAAAAAAAAAACAGGAACTTTTCAAATGAATCAGCGAGCACAATTCAATCACGTGATACAACAATCATCATCACATTAGAAATAGATGAAAGAGGAAGAAAGATTAAGCAGGAATAAAATTCCAACATTTTTTTCTTATTTATCAAGTTTCTAGTAAATGAGTTCCACACGGCAACTTCATTAGGACTTGTACGAAATAGCAGCTTTTGTGACGGCTGTAACAAAGAAAGATGTTTACACAAAAGGTCAGGAAGATTAGAAAGCTTTCTATGGACTTGTTCATCTTGTAGATCATCAATTTCCCGCAGAAAGGGGTCTTTCTTAGAAAGAAGTCACCTCCGAATCCCACATATACTAAAGTTGTTCTGTCAGAGCATGGAAATCCAGCAGAGCAGAATAAGAAAAGTAGATGTTGCTTGGATGAATTTCATCCGGGGAGTATGCGAGCAGGACATCCTCAATTATCCCATGATGTTTGGTGGGATTGATGACTAGGGCTAGGACAACAGCTTATTGTTTTCATTGTTTTGACTCTCGAGTCCGTTGATAGCTTATGTTTTTATATAGTCATGTGATTCTCAGTTGATTAACTATGTCTAACTGTGCCGCATATATACTCGAGTCAAAACAATGAAAAGAACATTCTGTTGTCATAGCCCTATTGATGACACAACCAAGAAGCTAAAAGAAATTGCTTGTGATTGTCAAGAATCCAGTAAAAGTAACTCATTCAATGCCGACTTGTGCAAAGCGTTGATTGCACGGATATCCCGTTCAATAAACCGAGCAACGACATGTTCAGAGAATTTCTGTACTTCTGGAGTTGGGTAGTGAGATGTCTGTACAGGTTACACTTGAATTTCTGCACATTAGTACAATAATAGGGAAGCAGAGACCCGTGAGGGAATTCCAAAGTGTAGCAGTCTGAGGGGAAAAAGCTATTCGAGTAGAAAGCTGTACGGCATCTAGGGATCTCTACAGTGTAAGGGTGGGATTTTGCTGCTTGTCAGGGATATTGTAGTCGAGGGGATACTAGTACTCAGAGTTCATCAGAACACTTGCCATTCAAATACTTGTAAAACAGGCACAAGGATGACATGGTTCAGAAATTGGATAGAGGTTGGTGTTTAGTTGATAACTCAGGATCTACCAGGTTAGCAACTCTTTTTTGAACCCTGTCTAGGAGCGAAAGACTAGTGGCAAATACACCAGCCCAAATGTGGCAACAATACTCCATGCATGGGCGAACTGAGGCTTTGTAGAGATACAAGATACTCTCGGGTGTGAGTAGCCTTTTAGCACAGTAGAGAGAACCTACCTTCCTCACAGCAGCCCTAGCAATTGCCTCAATGTATTTGTTCCAATTCATGTTCATGTCTGAATTTTAACCCTTGGAACTTAAGGAAAGTACTTTCAGGCAGTGTATCATTAGCCATGGCAATCAATGGTTGAGAAGGTTTCTGGTAATTACTATTAATAGAGCATGGTGTCATCAGAAAATATTTCCATCTCAGAGAAAATTTTTTCAAGGAGGTCATTTATGAATATCAGGAATAATAAAGATCTAAGGATTGACCCCTATGGCAAATCTGCAAATCTGGTCCCAAACAGTAGCCCCTCAAAAATAAGTGGGACTGTACTTTGTTTGGGGTGAAACATCAAAAATTTCGACTGTGTGCCCTGGGTCTCCGATCTGAAATTTGTTTTTTTTCTTTTTTTCATTCAATTTCTTCCAATTCAAAAATCGTCTGCTTCCAGTTTAGTAGTGGCTGATCAACCGCTCAACCATTGAAATGGAAAAATAAAAAAAAAACTAAATAAATGAAATAAAATAAACAGAATAAATTTTGAATAAAAATAATAAAATTGTTGCCAAAAAAATAAATTGGTTTTATTTCGCTAAATAAATTTTTGTATTTTTTTTTTTTTTTGACTAAATTAAAAATTGATTAAAAAAACGAAAATATTTGGGAGCTAACCTCTTCAGTTTAGTCCAGAACAAACATTTTCAATATACCTATTTTTCTCTATATAGCATCAATAAAGAAAATGTTTATGTTAAAAAAGGGTCAATTTGTTGTTTCTCACTGTCTTTCGCATTCATCTTAATTTGACAATTATAAGTTTTCGGGTATTCTGAAAATGAAAAACATGTAAAATTGTCGCTGACTAATAGTCTTGCCATATGCTAAACAATGCATGCACATGCATTGTTTGTCTTGTCATCAGAAAGTATAACGTTATCACATACAAACTATTTGTTGTCAACAACTTTACATGCGATATTCATTTTCAGAATAGCCAAAAACCTATGTTGTCAAATCGCATGGAAAAGATAAAATAATTAACGAATAACCTTCTGTATTTTCTTTGCGGAAAAAAATCTTCATAAAAAAGACGTAAATATTTGGCAGCTAAACTCTTCAATATATAAATATATATATGAAATGCATCGGTTTAAAACATCAAACACGCAAAAAAGATAATGACGTGAAAAATATACAAATACACACTTTGGTTTTTCAATTTAGCATTTTTGTTTGTGAGAATTTGGCTACAGTTATCACTTTGGCCTTTTTTTCTAAAAGATTTGACTTCAAAATATTATATTTTGGCAACTCCACTTGGGTAAACGTGTCCAATAGTTGAACGTAAGTTTTCAGCCAATTTTTAAAATTTTGTTGAACAAAATAAGATAATCAATTTTTTTTGTTTTTCAGTTTTTAACAAAAGTTTTAAAAAAAAGCCCTTTTTTGTATTTTTCATGCATTCCATTTTGGCATTTTTTTTTCTTTACTTTTGTACTCCATTCCACATTCGCTCATGATGTGCCATCTTGTAGTCCCACAGGTAGATAACTTTTAGCACTGTCAAGATTTTCAGTTTGGCATGCTGGAAAAACATGCCAGTCCTTAACGTCCATTACCAGCATTTCATACTGGTACACCTCCAGCCACCCTTAATGGATCCTCTTTTGGTGATGATGCACCTCTCACCACAAAGTGCGCAATTTTTCTTTCCAGCGATTAATTATTTTGTTTGGCAATATGAAACATCTTCCGGCGTCTGCAGCTGTTGATCCAAGGTAGAGATATTCATCTTAGGAATGGCCATTGTCAAAACTATTATCACTTTCGATGAAGCTCACTTCGATGTATAAAAACGTTACCAAGACAAAGAAAAGCAACAAGAAAAAAAAGAAAAATAAATAAGAGAAAAGACTTTGTGGATAGAAACAAACAACAATTTTATTAAGGGAAGAAAAAACTTAAAGCCAAAAGAAAAGTTCATGAATTGTCTGCTGCTAAGATTTTGCTCTCAGATACAAAGAAAGTTCTTGGGTGGTGTCTAACTACTCTCGTGGGGAGGCAAGTAAATAAGAACATGTATAAACACTTCAAACAACGTGGGTGGGTGGGGACTTTTTCTTTTTTTTTTAAGATTTGCCTTGAAAAGATCTCATCGTTAAATGTTACTTAATCAATTAATTATTTTTAAATGTTACTTAATTAATTATTTGCTAACACAAAAAACTAGGGTGGATCTGTACAATGCACACTTCGTCCTTGTATTTTTTTTTTTTTTTTCAAGGACCTGTGGCTTAGTGGTTAGAGAGACTAACCAGTGCGCCATGGGTCCTTGCGACAGTGGTTAAAGTACTTGGAAAAATCAATTGTAAAAACGATATTCTCCTGAAGGTTCAATTCTCAGTGTGGGCGAGCAAGAAATACAGTCACGAATTACTTAGGATCTCTATCTAGTTATGGCTGACGGAACGAGAGCATGCTATCCCCGTGAAGTAAACAAAGGGTTTCATTCAAAGTTCCATTCAAATTACTGAGTTCAACAAGGTACACCTGAAAAAGGTCGGAGGTTACATCGACCGAAACGCTGTGAAAATGACACTCATGATGGAAACAGCAGTCCGAAGAATCAAAATAATACGAAGATATGTCGTTGAAAATGTGTTTTTAATTGAAATAAACAGCTTTCAGTTAGTAACGATTTATTTCAGAGCTCGAGTCACTGGGAGATTTGTCACTTGAAGTGACGTAGCAATAAATGACTGAAAATAATAGGACGATGTTGGGTTGTTGACGTTTGATCAAACAGGCAACTGAAATTTGGAGAATTATGACTTATGTCACTTGATCTCAAAGTAAAAATAATTACAAGTACTGTAGCTTAACATGAAGTTCAAAGTGGATAATTCTAAATTAATTTAACTGGGTTGTCCCCCTTGCATCACTAGTTAAACCTAGGATAGCATGAACTTCATAAGATTTGCTGTCGCTTGATCTTTAATGATTATAGTTAAATACAACTCTTATACAACAAGTGAAGGAAAGATTTTTAAAATCTACTTTAGATATGCATTTCAAAGATCAAATAAAATCTCTTTTGTGATTTTTGTATGAAATCGGAATGACATAAAAGATGAGTGAAAGTTAGTATTAGACTAGTAGGCTGCCCATTAGTGTTAATAAATTTGTAAATAGAAAAAAAAATAGGCTTTTAATATCGTTGTCAGAACAAGAAAAAAACCCAACTTTCTTGATAATTCCCTAAAAAAATCGAAAATTAAACAAAATACTGATAGAAACGCATCCAATGACCCTAATCATGCGAAAATGTTCTACCAGTATTTTGTTTAATTTTCGATTTTTCTGTGATTATCTAGGCTAAAATGAGACCACGGTTTTGTTTTGTTTTCTAACACACCCACACACGTGCGCACACACACTTTAAACCAAGTTAAAACACACACAAAAAAATTAACCCAGTAGGTAGAAGAGTAACTTAGTTTGACTTTGATAACATTTATTTGTGTATTTATTTTTCCCTTTTGTTTTGTTAGCTACTCTCTAAAATAACTATTTAGCTGAAATAATTTATGTAATGAAATAAAATTATTTAAAGTTTTAGTCAAATAAAAATTACAAAGAACTTACATTTAACTTAAGTATGGAGCCTTATTTGATTGGAGTATAGGGGAGATCGAGTATCATTCGTTTTGACTACAAAACTTTAGATTACTCTTAGCCAGATAAACTGAAAACAAGCAGGTCGGTCTCTAAATGGGAGTGGGAGATAAGTGGGAGTATAAAAAGATAGATGAGGACTGATGGTATCCTTCGAGATAGAAACGACATTTGGGGGTGGGGAGTTGGTATCTTTGGAGGTTTTGGCGATAACTCGACTAAAACTATTGAATCGAGTTATCGTACTTGGTCACTTTCATTTAAATAATCAGAGTAAGAAACCGACCCTTTATAATTTTCAGTTATCTTGAACTTTCCAGCTCTCTAATTGATATGATTAGCTTGTTTAACATTGTAAATTGTACAAGGACAAAATAGGCCTTATTATTCTGCCGGATTTTTATTTTCTTTTTTCAAATAATCTGTTTTAATTTTTAGCAAGAACACCAAACAATAAAATCGATTAAAAAAAAAAATAAAATAAAAAAAAATAAGAAAATAAACTTTAATTTTAATGTTTCTCTTTAATGTAGGTGTTAGCAACTCCTTCAACCTTGCGAGCCAGATAGTGTTATGCAGATAGTATAGATAGCCGGATATAATGACAGGTCGCAAGCTGAACGAAGGCTAACAATGAAAAACTATTACATATGCAGGTCCCTGTCAACCTAAATGTTTAAAACCATAATAGAAAATAAACATGGAAAAAACAGAAAACAGTTTAAAATTACAAAAACACATAACAAAAATGAGTTTTTCTTGAGGAATGTCAAAATATTTCAAAAGTGAAATGACCTGAAGCAAAATGGATGAAATTATGACGTATATATTTGAAACTTATTGAAAAGATAAAAACATCGCTCATTTGATATATTTCAGCAACTTAACTAGTGTAGCTATTGGGGTAAGCGATAGAGGGATCACTGTTGAAATAATAAAATAGAAAGCTGACCAAGACAAAATTGTCACTTTGAAGCTGTCCACGCCAGTCAGTCAGTTAAACTAGCTTTTTTTTTTTTTTTATACACAGAAATGAAGGTGACTGATCATGTTTTTGTGGCCATAGTATTCAAAGTCGGTTAGTGGATTTTGTTCAATTCAAAAGCTCCATCTCATGTTTAAAATAGAATCATTGTTAATCAGGCTTGTGGGCCAATCAAAATGCCTTCACTGTCCAGATCCGGCCAGCAGTCCATAGGTTGCCGATCCTTGCTTTAATGTAAAGCCAAGGTTTTGATAAACTCGTCAGAGTTTTATCTATTTTCTACCTTTGTGATTTTTATCTGTCCTCTTTATCAAATTTCCTGTTGGATACGGCATTAGTAGCTATAAATTTGTAATATATTTCGGAAACATTGTTTTTATTATTTTAAAAGGTTTGTTTGTTAAAGTGGAGGTACTTGTGCAGAATATAGACAGTGCTATTTATTTTATATAGGATTTTCAATTTAAATTGAAATTTTACTGTGTCTTTTGTTTATTAAATTTATAGGTGAAAGTACAGAATAGTTATAAAACGCCCTCCCCATGTTAAGAATGGATTTCTAAGCAACATTTCAGCACAGCCCGTATTCTGCAGAAGTACCAAATTATTTTTTTTAATACTGTTATATAAAAAAAAAGACACTGCAAAAACATGATTTCATTATTTGAATTTACAAATCTGAAAAATGAAAAGCTACTGTTGGTTACATTTCAAATCCATTGCAAAATATTGAAAGAAAATGATTTTATTTTCAGTAAAAATATACGAAATTTTGTAAAAAAAAAAAAAAAAAAAAAAAAAATTAGGAACTAAATTATTCTTTGTAAGTAAGCCCAGATACGCTTTCAGGCTGTATGTGGATGGAGTATCACTGCGGTGCCTGAACATGCAAATTGAATTAACTTTATAGTGTAGTATCTTTGGGTTCATTTTAGCATGTCTTCCCTTAATGGTTCTCCACCATCTTCGCACTTAAACAATGGATCTCCAAACTTCGTAACGTGCAGCAATCTGGGCACGTGCCTGTACAGTAAGATGTCCAGCCATTCTGGAAATTTCAAACAAACTAACAAGATTAAAGACCAAATTCATATAACAGATCTGAAAAGAAAACAAAAGCATACATTTAATTACCACACGTTAAGTAACATACACACAAAAATTTAGAAACATTATCGCATTTGAATAAATTATAGTTATATTAGAATCAGGAGTTATTTACGAATCATATATATATATATATATATATATGTAAGATGATTGATAATTTATAATTAAAATTAAAAATTAAGAATCGGTTTCATAAGGAAGAACAAACAAAATCAATAAATTGTACGATCGTTTCGGAAACAATATTTTTATTGTGATAGACATTGAGTCTTGGACAATAATTTTATCATATAGTTTTTTGAAACAAAGTCTCCTCATCAGCAAAAATATTGGGTGAGGTTTTTTTCTAAAGACACCAAAAATAAACCTAGCATTTTTTAAGTAAGGCAGATGTATCTTTTAATGGTTCGCCTTCTAAAAGTCGCACGTATCATCGTCAATGCATTCATTTGGATGGTAAATGTAGTTTATGTAATTTTAATTATAAATTATTAATCATCTTACTTAATATTAAAATAGCTTTAGGATATACTAGCATTTTAGCCCGGCTTTGCCCGGGTGTTTTGAGGTGTACGCTTAGCAAAACAAAAAAAAGTCAATTTTTTTTTTAATTTGACCCCTATTATGACCCCTTAAAATTTATAGTTTTGGGCTCAAATCACACTATTAAGTTAGATCCAGGTTCAAGGAACCTATATCTAAAATTTCAAGTGTCTAGACCCAAAATTGTCGGAGGAGTTTGGTAGAGTTTTTAAAGGTCAAATCGTTGAAATTTGACCCCTTAAAAGCAAAATTTCTGGCTGACACCCGTCACATCGATTTTCCCAAATCTCAGTACACGGTATTTCAAATTTCGAGTCTATAGACTAAAAATTGACAGAGTTATTGCGTAGGGAAATGTACACAGACAGACAGACACGTTCACTTTTATAGATATATAGATATGCCTATCGAGCTTATATATCTACATAAAAACGAGCACTCTTTTCTTTTCTTTTAATTGTATTAATGAATGTACTAATACATTAAAATATACTCTGCTCTTTAGACTCTTGTTCTAATCCCCTAAGTATATATATATATGAATCCCATACCATATATATATATATATATATATATATATATATATATATATATGGGGGGGGGGGGGGGTAATTGTGGCCTAGTAGACCAACATAAAACCTACCTTAAAAACTTGTTTTCCAGGAGTTTCAAGTGTGCTAAAAACAAATATTGCGTTTAAAATTGGGGTCGGCAACTATTTTTCACAATACTAAAAAGATACTTTTTCGCATATTTCATATAGTAATGTATGCGGCAGCTATATTTGTCCACATTTGTAAAACTTTACTTGATTCCCACCTTAATATTTTACTTTAAAATGACGACTTTTAAAGATTTTCAGGTATGCTGAAAACAAATATCGCATTTAAATTTTCCTTAAATAAGTATTTTTCCGTATATTAAGCAATGTAATTCTTTGTTATAATTGGTGGCCATTGTATGCGCAAGTGTGTGAATATATTTTTTTTTATAAAAAGATATTTTAAAAAAAAAAACAGATTAACTCTTTATTATCTTGAAAATTCATTACGTCGTTTCTGTTTTGAACAAATATGGCTGCCACGTTACATTACTACATAAAACATGCAAAAAAGTATTGGTGCTTCTTTACAATAGTGTGTCGTCCTCAGGATTGCCAGACCATAAATATTTGAAGCTAAATCTTTTCAAAAAAAAAAAAAAAAAAAAAAAGAGGTCAAACTGATAATTGTAGCCAAATTTTCACAAACAAAAAAGCCAAATTGAACATTTAAATTGTTTTTTTTTTTTTGGCATTTTCACCACAAACAAAGCACAGTGCCACTTTGATGTACAGGGCCAATATCTGGGATTTAATTGCAGGGATACTATGTAGGGAGTTGAGCAGCAAGGTGTCTGTTTACATTACACTTGAACTTCTGCATGTCAGTACAGTTGGGGAAACAGAAACCCAGAAGGGAATTCCAAAGTTTATCAGTTCTGAGGAAGAAACTGTTAGAGTAGAAGCTTTCTGACATCTGGGATCTCTACTGTATAGGGATGGGATTTTGCTACTTGTCAGGTTTGTCGGGGGGGGGGGGTATTTACGTTGTGGAGGTTCAAGGGCTTGTAGTTTTTCAGAGCATCTACCATTAAAATATTTGTAAAACAGGCAGAGATGCAACATTTCGTGGATGGGAGAGAGGCTAAATCCTAACTGATAGTTTGGGACTTGAACCCTGCCTAACTGATAATTTGGGCAGGGTTCAAATGAGAGTCGCCAACCTAAGTCTAGTAGCAGATGCACCACTGCACCAGCGCAAATGTGGAGTTATGCTACCAACTGCATCTGTAAGTAGAGAAACCAAGCCAACTACTGTGGTGGAGATTAAAGTCATCAAATTCATGTACTTTTGTGCTAGTATCAGGGGAGAGTGCTGTATCTATGCTGTCAGAGACTTGGTAGATTAGTGTACAGTCCTAGGTCGAGGGAGACCTGTAGAGAAAATATAATTAGCTAACGCTATGTTGCAGGTTAAGGTCTATAAAGCACATGAAGGCCTTGTCATCCGATTCTAGTTTGGATTCTCTAGTCAAAGGGAGGGTGTTCTGAATATAAACTCCAAGTCCGTGCATATGTCTGTCTGAGTCCTTATGACAAAGTGGGAGATAACCAGGCATGTTAAAGTGGTTAGAGGAGGAGTGTAGGTTAGTTTCACTTAGTGCCAAAATATCCGGGAAATTTTTTAGGAGAAATGATTCAACATTATCTAAATTAGTTCTAAGCCTACAGATATTCGTGAATGCAAGCCTCAAGTGAGAAGGCGAATTTGTTTGAGTTTACGCCTGGTTTAATCGTATTTCTTGATTGACCTTTCATTTTATTTTATTTAAAAGTTTCAGTTTAGGGTGAGAGGTGCTGGACAAAGTGGTTGCATAGAATACCAAACATGAAACACGTAGACCATCAGCTGACTCTTCATCTACAGGATTGTGGCCTCAGGAAAGCCCACTGGAGATGGGTGCAGGGCCCCTTTCCATGTGCAACATGGCACTACAACCATCCTGATACAATACAACTGATGATGGAGCAGCCGTTCTTAGCTCTTTCAAAGAGTTAGGGCTCCTGTACTGTCAGTTGGAATACAGCAACCAGGTAAACTGTCAAACCGGTACCCTAAACCTGTCAGACAAGTATCAACCAAATTCAATCGCATTGACATATGGCACACCCTCAAGATGTCCAGTTTTAGGAGATGGGAATGGGGCTGGATTGGGGAACAGCGTTAATTGCCCTAGTCAGGAAACAAGGTCAAACATTGGGAGTGTCTTTTTTTCCCCCTTTTTTGTATTTAAATTTAAATATTAGAAGAAATGGTTCGAACTAAAGTTAAAATACAGTATTAATGTATATTAAGAATTCAAAAGATGGTGTTAAGGTATGATTAAAAGGTTTAAACGAGTTAAGATAATGTCAATAGCGTAGAACATATATGATGTTACTTGGAGTCAGAATAATTCTCTATTTTCAAACTAGAAAAGATTTTTCCTGTTTAGGCGGTGACGGAATTCAAATTGCAGGCATTTAGACAAAAAGAAAACGGAAGAAAAATAAAAAGAAAAAATTTTGTAGGCCTGTTTTCTGGAGAGCATATTTGTCAAAGGAAAAATACAAAATGATAGAAATCTAACTTATAAAACTCACTATGTCTGTCTGTGTCCCTAAATTTTCAAACTATCTCTTCTGAAACTAACAGTTGCAGAGGCTAGGAGCCTCAAATGATTGGATTTACAGACTGTTCTTTTATGGGTCTTTAGCCGACCATTTTACATTGAAAAAACACGGCTGACCTGTACGAGAGTGCCCACCCAGTAAAAGTGTGCGTGCTTTCCTTTACCATTTTTTTTTCTTTGACGATCATCATAGATTAGATTTAAGTATCATATTAGCAGACAAAAAAAAAAAAAAAAAAAAAAAAAAAAATCATGGCGCCCTCGGTTGTATTTTCATTACGACACTGACTTAAATCAGTCTCCACAATTATTCCAGGACCCCCTTAATTTTGTTGGGGTTGCTAATTTCTTGAAGGGCACCAACAATTATTTTTGTTCATTCTTATCGTAAGATGTTATTTTTTCGTAAGAATTTTCGCCTCATTGTAACAACTCCAGAATTTGCTCATGCTTGTTAAATGCATGCAAGGGGTTTTATGGTTAGCGTAGTTTTCTGCCTTGACATAGCTAATGTCAAACGGCTTTTCTCCGAAATCAGAAAAGAAGCGGGACCCTATCCGTACATGTTAGCCTGAAATGCATTGGTAAACAGTTTACGGGAATAAACGTTACATTAAAAACACTAAAAAAAGTATCCAGTTAGGTAGAAAAGTAACTTACCTTGCCTTCGATAAGATCTGTTTCGACAACTTTTTCGAATCTTTTGTGTAGACAAACAAAAGCCAAAAATCAAATTACTTATTCAGGAAAAAAAAAATCTTGCGGGGAGGGGAAGGATTACAACATCCGAAAATTAAATAAAATGTTGGGAATTTAAATTCTATTAGAACGAACGACGGGGTCATCATGCAATGACCAATACAAAATACACATGCAATAAACAAAAAGATTTGAAAACGTGCACGAATGAAGACAATGAACATTTGTTTTGTTTTTAAATTTATGTCGAGATGAAGGATGGGAAATTTACAAATGTAAGCGGATTTTTAAAAGATAAAAATTATAAGTTCTTAAGATTTCGTCCTTTTAGAAATCTGGATGTGAATGCATGTATATAAAAAAAATGGTAAATTTATACAAATACCGTGACAGCGAATTAGTAGAAAAAAATGTCCTTTCCTTGTAGAGTTCTGTGTGCTGAACACGAATCTGAAAACCGCATCCGTCGCAAATTAATAGTTTCGGAGATAATAACGTTTTAAGAAGTGGGGGATCAATTTTCTATAATTTAATGTAAAATGAGCACCCACTTTTTGGCCACGCGACAAATTTTTGAAATCACTACCCCCCCCCCCTCTCGACAAATCCTGTGAAATCACTACGCGGCTTCCCTCCCCCCCTCCCCACAAATCCGTTTAAATCACTACGCCCCCCTCCCCTCTTTTTCAAATTTATGTGACCCTCTCCTCACCCCTCCCCCAAAAAGTAAAAAAAAAAAAAAAAGGGTCACATAAATTTGAAAATGAGGGGAGGGGGGGGGGCGTAGTGATTTAAACGGATTTGTGGGGAGGGGGGGAAGGGAAGCCGCGTAGTGATTTCACAGGATTTGTCGAGAGGGGGGGGGTAGTGAGTGATTTCAAAGATTTGTCCAGAGTGGCCAAAAAGTGGGTGCTCATTTTACATTAAATTATTATAGAAAATTGATCCCCCACTTCTTAAAACGTTAATATCTCCGAAACTATTAATTTGCGACGGATGCGGTTTTCAGATTCGTGTTCAGCACACAGAACTCTACAAGGAAAGGACATTTTTTTTCTACTAATTTGCTGTCACGACACATATATATATATATATATATATATATATATAGACAACACAAAAATCAAAAGAAAACCACAAAAGTAGACTTACATTAGTTAGCGTCATCGTGTTCTTCTTCGTCGCTGAATTCCTCATCAGCGAGAACTGGAGCAACAACACGTTGGTGCTCTCCTTGGGGGGGATAGAGACGTCCAGCCATAACAAAAAAATGGTGTAAAAGAGCCTCCTTCTCGTCATAATTTGTTATAAATAAATATCTTGCTAAATACTGGCGGAGATAAGTGGCTCTAATACCTGGTCGTTTAACCCACTCTTTGAGATCCATCCAGAGACGTTCAATTGTTTGTGTGTGTATGTTAATATTGGTTGGATCACCAAAGTTCTGAGAATGATTTATCATATAGTGAGTGTACCCGTGGGTTTTCAGGGAGTGATATGCCCCCCACCGGTCACTCATTATAATGGATCCTCCACGGATATATTTTTTTATTAGAGGAAGTAAGGTAGCTGTGTCTCTCTTCTCACCGACAGGCTCCAAAAGTGGGATAACAAATTTTTTCTTTGAGTCTCGCTCTATTCCCCCAAAGAGCCAAATTTGTGACAGAGGTCGATCTTTGTTATTTTTTCGGCGCACCAGGAAGGTTCCGTCTATTTCAACGACGATATCTTGCCCGCCGATAGAGTCCTGGTTCCCAAGCCAGAACTCTGCGACTTCGCTACAAAAAGAGCGCCAGTTCACAGATGTTTTGGGAGTTATATTTAAACAACTGGTGACTGTCTGGTGGTCCCACCGTTTACTCAACCAGTGGTTTACAAACAGAATTACCTTCCATGGAGGAATGTGGGAATTCTGTAAGAATGTCCCCTTATAGTCACTTGCATAAAAGGAACAGTGGCGCCTTTTTTTGGTTTTAGGAATGCGGAATGTACTGTTGCAGCGCCATTCGCCCGTTCTCCCCTGCTCCCTAAAGGTGCAGTTTTTGTTACAACGTGTGCAACTGACGACAGTTGGTAAGACACCGTGTCTTCTTAAAAAATCCACTGACGTTTCTGGTTCCTCGTAAAAGACTTTAATAGCCCTGTAGTGATTATAAGAGCAGTGGTCACAGGCAGACATAATGTTGGAAAAGTGGAAAAGTTAATCAAAGTAGCGTTGAGTGGAAATTAAGTTAACGAAAGTCAAAGTAAAAGAGGTTTGCAAATAAAGGAGCGAAATTGAGTGAAATTGGGGGTAAAAATCCGAAATTGTATCCGAAATTCCGGTAAATTTATACAAATAACGTGACAGCGAATTGGGTAAAAATCCAAAAGTGTATCCGAAATTGGGTAAATACTACAGAAATTCTGATACACCTAGTGCAGGGAGAACTGTTAACTATAAGCGCCCATCGTCTCTATTTATACACAACGCGCGGACGTAGTTGTAGACATACAACAAAACAGACGCTCTTACAATAAAATGTGTTTCTTCTCTACACATTTATCACTCAATAAGATGTTGTCTCTTTTAAAAATAATTATTTAACCATTTCATAAAATTCCCAACACATTCGCTTACAATCCCTAAGAACAATTATAGCCACGAACATTTTAGCTGGTTTGTTATTTCAAATAATAGGACGTCGTATCTGTTCTTTTAAATTAGGGTGGCCTTTATTCAAACTTCAAAATAATTAAATCCTTAAAACATTTTCATTTTTTTTCTTCGCCAAATCAAAATATAATCATATATCGACAATCTGGAGAAAAATCAGCTTCTGGCATTTTCATATACGCCAGTTATATGCGGTCCGATTACAATAACAAACACAATTTCTTTTTCAGCACCGCCATTTTTCTCGCTAACATTTTAACCGATAGAAAATATATATTCTTAAAAATTCTTTCTTAAAATGTCCTCGATCATATCGAACTATTTGTAGATTTTTTTTTTTTTTTTTGCCTTTGAAGATAAAATATACAAAAATACTATTGGGTTTGTATTACTGTACACATAGATTCGAAAAAGTTGTCAAAAAACAAATATATAACAAATAAATGTTATCAAAAGCAAGATAAGTTACTTTTCTACCAAACTGGATATAATTTTCGTGTTTTTATTCAATTTAACATGTTTATTCAGTTTGAAAAGCATACAGTGTTTACCGATGTATTGGAAAATTTAAAATGGCGGCCGACTCTCTCTTTAACACGGTAAGTTCGGAAAAAGGTGTAATAAATAATAAACTAGACAAAATACTGTTAGAAATTTGCTCAATATACGTTACCGTGACATAGGTTGACATATATTCGGTGTTTTTTTAATAGTATTTTGTCTAGTTTATTATTTATAACACCTTTTCTCGAACTTACCGTGTTTAAGAGAGAGTCGGTCGCCATTTTGAATTGTCCAATACATCGGTAAACACTGCATGTTTTTCGAGCTGAATAAATATCTTACATTGAATAAAAACACAAAAAAATATATCCAGTTTGGTAGAAAAGTAACTTATCTTGCCTTTGATAACATTTATTTGTTATATATTTGTTTTTTGACAACTTTTTCGAATCTATGTGTACAGTAATACAAACCCCCGTTTTTTAATGTGGAGTGGCTGAAAATTTGGCAGCTCCCTAAAAACAGATAATACGGTTTGGTCTTTGTCTCCCGTGCCAAGAAGGTGTGAGGGGGGAGGTTTGGGTTTGCCGTCGGCGTTTATTACCTTTTTCAAAAAAATATTTTTTATTTACAAAAATCACAAATTCTTTAAAATGTTAATTTGGAGATCTTAATAAAATAAAAAGCAACAATGATAAGTGAAAAATGTAATTTATTGTTTCTTTTTTTTTTATTATTGATAAAAACTGATTTTCTTTTTAAATTTTTATTCCAAGTGTGTCCCCACTTATCAAAGCCCGAAGACCACTCGAGGAGATTGGTTAATGAATGTAAGGTGGTAGTTTAGTAATCATTATTGGGTAGAATTTGGATTATTTAAAGAGACGACTCAACAAGAACTTGTTTACATTGAACTTGTAGGGGACTAGGATATATAAATACCCCAATCCCGTTACAAAAGAATAATGAAACGAATGGAATTGAAGAAAACAAAGACTCAATTTATGGATAAGATAAACGTCGTTTATTTGCTGTTGGAAGAAATGAACGTTTTAGTTATAACATGTCCGCGCGTATGTAACCAATATTCGTTGCAGGACTGGTGTTGTAGCAAGAAAAGGAAATGTGTTTTCATCTCAAGTTCGGGTCACTATTGTTTGTTTGCGCGTGGGAAGAGAAATAAATGTCACAGTGAAAATGAGAATGACAGTCCAGCGTGCAGACAAAAGAGTGGATATGAGAGTCGACATCAGTTAGCAGTCAGGTACGCGAAGGTGTTATCAGGGACCAGCAGTAGATAGAGAGAGAAAGAGTGAGAATGTATACATACAGTTTGTTAACTCGTGCCCCATACATAGTTGCAGGGGTGTTGACGCGTGCAAGCGTGCGCCTCCCAAAGGGGAGGCGGTTGGTTAGCCCAACCTCTCAAGTCGAGAGCTAGTCCTAAAAAGGATTAGAAACAGCTTGTCTCCTTGTTTTATACTCGTTTCCGGAGTGTCTTTTGCGCATGTGTATTTCCTTAGAAAGCGGAAGTGACGTCGTCCATGTGTGCGTTCGTGTGTGCGTGTGTGAGTATATGTGTATAGGTAAGCGTGTGTGTATATATACGTGAATGTGAGTGTATGTACGCGAACGTGAATATGTGGACGTGTGTGGATGTGGGCGCGTATGTTTGTGTGCGCGTATGTATATGACAGCTTGAAATATGAATGTGTTTTGTGCGAGGCTTGAAAAAGGCTCGTACAAACTTGAAGGCTACCATATTGTAATCGGCCGGGAAGCAGGCCAATCGAACAGTGTTCCAGATGCGGGTAGTTCTAGGAAAGAAGCTTTGTTCATAGAATCTTCATTTAGATTTAGGCACAGATCGAGAGTGGGGAAAATTGTTGATAGTAATTGTTGGTAGTCAAGTGTTTTTTGTGAAAGTTTGGCAAGGAGGGGACCATAGATTGCAGCTCAGCTGAGAACTTCCATGAAAATAACGATAGATCAGAGATAGGCTTGCAACGTCTCTTCTGTAGGAAAGAGGTTGCAGATTGAACTCTATCAAAGCGGGATATGGCAACAGTATTCCATTTTAGGACGTACTTGCCTCTTATACAGATTGAGAATTGCATTGGCAGTAAGATACCTACTAGAGCAGTAGAATTTTTTCCAGCGATCTTGGCAACAGATTTGATGTATGCGTTTCATTTCAGATCAGATTATGTTCTGGAATTTTTTAGATGAAGAATTGATAATTTAGATTATTCAGACTATTATTCTCATCCTGGTTGATATTTTCACAATGTTTCGGTCGATGCATTTTTCAGAACATTTCGAACTCGGGAATCTATAAGTAATTTCAAACAATCATTTATTTTATTGTTCCAGTTATTATCCTCATTATTTTAATTAAAATGTTTTTTACTCTTTTTTTTCACCTCAAACAAAGCATGTTGCCACTTGGAAAATAAGGGCTACTATTTGGAATCGTTTCTAACAGGGAACCATAGGTAGTTGAGCAGCTAGATGTTTGTCCACAATACATTTAAACTTCTGCAAATTAGTACAGGCAGGGAACAGGGAGGAAATTCAAAAGTCTAGTCCGAGGAAAGAAACTATTAGAGTCAAAGAGTTTCTGGCATCTAGGGACCTCAACGGTATGGGGGTGGGATTTTGCTGCTTGTCAGGTTAGTTGGGAGTATGTATGTTGAGGGGGCACGGGTGTTATAAGTTCATCAGAGCACATTCCGTTGAAGTACTTATAAAATAGGCACAAGGATGCAACATTGTGACGATGAGACAGAGGTTGAAGCTTGGTCGATGGTGCACGACCTATTAGATTTGAAACTATTTTAGAATCTGTCTAAGAGTGAAAGATTAGTCTTAGATTCACCAGCCTAGATGCAGCAACAATGCTCCATGTATGGGCAAATTCTGGCAAAGATATGGAAGAGGAAGCCCACCTTCTTTACAGCAGCCTTGGCAATGTCTTCAATTTATTTATTCCTGTGAATGTTAAGCTGAGGAGTTTGAAGAATGGGCTCTCAGATAGTGTGTTATTTGTCATGGCAATCGATGGTTGAGAAAGATTTTGTAGTTAAAAGAAAGAAGTTAGGTTTTAGTAGCATTAAATGTTGTAATCCACTAATGGCCCATTCCACTATCAACTGAAGGTCGATTTCTAGGGTTTCTACCATTGCCTTAAAAAAAAAAAATCATCTGTCGATTCTATCTTAACAAGCACCAAAACGTTAAATCATGTTTAGATATGTAGTATTAGCAGTATTACTATATGTAGTATTAGCAGTATTACTATATGTAGTATTAGCAGTATTACTACTACAGTATTAAATCATGTTTAGATATGTAGTATTAGCAGTATTACTACTCGTCACTGTGATAAATGTGAAAATTAAAATTATGGAAAATGATGAAGTAGAAAATTAATCTATAAAAGTGAAATTGTGTGCGTATTTGAGCTCAAAACGATAAATGTTAAGTGGTCAAAATTGGGGTCAAAGTTTTTTAAAAATTTGATCTCTGCGGTCTCTACCAAATTACTCAGCCAATTTTTGATCTAAACATTTGAAATTTTACATAAAGTGTATTCGGACATAGGGCAAGCATTTTAATCGGTTTTGGGCCGAAAATTTGGTTGCCAAGGAGTCAAAGTTAAAAAAATTTAACCTTTGTGGTCTGTAGCAAACTATTCAGCCAATTCTGGGTCTAAACATTTGAAATTTTACATAAAGGGTATTCAGACATGCAGCAAGCTTTTTAATCAGTTTTTGGGCGAAAATTTGGCTGCCAAGAGGTCAAAGTTTAAAGAGTAGATCTTTGCAGACTCTACCAAAATCCTCCACCAATTTTGGGCCCAAACACATCTTAGATGAAGGTTACTCGGACATGAGTCAAACTTTTCAATATATACATACATATGCACAGTACATAGAGCAAAACCGGGCTGGACTGCTACTTATTAATGAAAATAGTTTTCAAAGTAAATTGCAAGTTTTACTTAAATAATAAACACGGCAGTTTGTATGATAGCATGAGAGAACTACAGTCTGTCATGTTACAATTCCAGAATGATAATGGCACATTGTTAAATCGTGAAACTAAATGTTTTATGTAACAATGTAGTAATATGTTACTAATTTCGATATAATAGTTATTTACTTGAAATTGACATACAAATTAAGAAGATAGCAATTGTTTTTAAAGCTAACTTTTAGTAGCATTAAATGTTACCATCAACTTATGGCCCCATTCCACTATCAACTGATAGTCGGTTTCTAGGGTTTCTGCCATGGCTTTGGATATTGATAAAAAAATTGATATCTTGCTTTAGAATTCTTTAGATGAGGAGTGATAATTTGGATTATTCATACTACTATTCTCATCTGCGTTGTTATTTTGTTATAACGTTTCGTCCAATATAAACCCCGACTGTTATCGGGTGCCTCTTTTCGAACTTGGGAATCTTTACGTCGAACTCGGGAATCTATATGTAATTTCAAACAACCCTTTATTTAATTTCACTGAGTAGATTGTTCTCATTCCGTCAGCCATGACTGGATAAAAGTCGTTTTTTATTTCATATATTGTTTATATTGTGAATGTGGTGAGGATCAAACCTTCAACCCTCATAAGACTGTCTCCTAACAGATTGTTATTCAACATTGTTAGACATATGAGCAATTGAATTCTGTGAGCTTTTAACTAAGACGTATTTGTGTATGTGCGTGTGTATGCACGTGGTATTGTTACTTCTATATTTACTATCAGAAAGGCACAATGTCGCTCAGGATTAAATGAGGATCTCTATGTACTTTTTCACTATGCTCATAACATCATATTGCTTTATTTATTTTTATTGCTCCAATCCTCATTTCATCACCTAATATAATTGGAAGCAGCTGAAATGTTGGAAAACACTCTGAATTAGTGTCTTTTATATATAGTTTAAATTTGATCGAAATCGGATATATACATATTTGTAGTTTTAAGGAAATTCTGACTTGATATGTTTGTAGTTAAGTCAAAAGTGATGTTTATCTGTCCGATTACAGTATTTTGGGCGTCTGTTAAACTACAAGCTGTCCAATTTCCTGAAGATGAACAGAAATTCAGAGCTCTTGACTTTACAGAGAGAGTTGCAACCTTGGTTGAAGTGAGTGCTCCTAATGATGGAGGTCTGAACAAAGCTGAAAGGGAGAAATAGATCAAATATCAAGGTTTCATGTATGATATGAAAAGAAACTGGAATCTTAACCATACCAGTTATTATATGTGCCACAGGGCTTATGAAGAAGAACCTGAAGTCCAACTCAACTAATATTCCTGGTGAACCAAGTGCAAAAGAGATCCAGACAATTGCACTTAAGGGAACAATGAGGATATTAAAAAAGAGCTCTCGATTGATTTCAATAAAAAGCAGGGCAATGTTAGCAGTTGGTTTGCCTGCCCCATACCCAGCGTTAGAATCTTCAAAGAAAGAAAATTAAAAAAAAAAGGGGGATAGGAATGAGGCATACTAAAATTTCTTTGAACCTAATGCTCAATTGCCAATGAACAGAACATTGAAACAAACTGTCTATTTCTTATTCAGGAACTTTAAAACTTCTCAACAAACTTTGGTATTTCATAGTATATTTTGCATTTCTGTAAAATTGTTGATATAAATATATTTTGTTTGTTAATTCATGTTTTCTCATCTCATTTTCCAAATCTGATTATAGAGTTAGCACTTGCTAACTGGTGATCCATTCAAGTTTTCATTCATTTTTTTCATTCGTCAATTAAACTACATATTTATTAATTGTTGCAATGTTCTTGGCACTTTCAAAAGACTTCAGCAAAATACACTACATGTAGTCAGCAGCAGCACTAATAATAAAATTTAACTTGAAAAATTTTTTAAAATCAAATAATGTCAAAATATTTTATTAAATGATTAAAATCACTTTTTTTTTATTCCAAGACTTTCAGTGTAAGATACCTTTTTCAAAGAAGACTGTTGTTTTTTCTTTTAGTTTATAATTCAAATTTATTTCATAGAGAATTTCAGTATGTAACTGAATCTTGATATAAAATGATTACACAACAGTGGAATTTGAAGTAGGTTGACAAATGATAACTAATTTGTATGTAAAAAGTGTAAGCCAATCGAGATAGATAAGAACTCAGATGTGTTGAGAAATTTTGACAGTGAAACTACTGATGTTGTTCAGAAGTTTTGTTACATTGGTGGACACTTCTACACTATTGGGATGAAATTTCGGAAATCGTAATGCTGAATTTCACATGAAAACAATGGTATCTACGTATTCCTCGTATTTTAAAAATGATTATATCCAAAAATTACGAAAATTGATCAGATAGAAAATTATTTATTAAAGAAAACAAAAAATAGAATTTGATGAAAACGATCGTAAGACACAGGAGAGTTCAAAAGGGGGGGGGGTAATTTTCTGTTTTGATTTAAACAAAATAGCCGAAATTTTTCACCTTCTAACACGATTAAAGTTGTTTTGTTTAATAATTCAGTGATATTCAGGTAATTTCGACTGCATAATTTGGAAGCTACGATTGTAACTTATTAGAATGACAAAAAAAAAAAAAATCAGTTGAAACCAATGTTTTTTTACACCATTTATTGACTACACAATCTTGTCCCAATTGTGTAGAAGCGCCCATTGGTGATATCATTGGAGCAAAGAGACTGATGTTGGTATGACTGAAAGAGTTAGTAACCAGAAGAGAGTTACGGTCCTTATTCAGATTGGCACTTATAACAATAAACAAAAATAAAGAAAAGCTTTTATATTGTATCTACTAAAAGGGTGCCATGAGAAATGCTTTCAATGATAAAAAAAACAACACAATATCTGCTTACTTGAATAAGACTGAAAAGAAAAATATACAATAAAAATAAAATATGAAAAGTCAGTAAAAGAGCATTTTTGGCATGTAATTTATCTCCCTTTTTTTCACTCTTGGCTGACTACTAGACTCTCTGTTATGCCAAATAGGGGACAAGAGGATGAATCATAGGGACAGACTAGCCACACAGGCGAAAAGACCAAAACCTCATCACTTCCCCTGTACTGCTTAATGATAGAGGGGTTTAAAAAAAGAAAATTCTAACAGAACTCAGGAACAAACTATCTAGCACCCTTGTCTATTTCTTATTCAAGAACTTTAAAACTTCTCAACAAACTTTGGTCCTCCAAAGTATATTTTAAAATTTTGTAAAATTGTTGATATAAATAAGTTTTGTTCATTAATTCATGTTTTATTGCTTTCATTCCAAAATTCCTGTTATTAAATCAACTCTTGCTAACTGGTGACCCATTTATGTTTTTATACATCTTTTTCATTCAGACTAACCACACAGGCGAAAAGACCAACACCATACGACCGCTCCTGCACCGCTTAATGATAGAGAGGTTTAAAAAAAAAATTCTCAAACTATTATTGTAGCTGCGGCTATAGTAGTCCCATCAATTTCAATAACCCCTTCCCCCTTTCCTTATCACCAGTTGTTGCTGTCCCCTTATTTTCTGAAGATTCAAAGTGGAAGTAGGGAAAGAGGCTAGAATGATTCCACACCATTTTGATTACTGACTCTTGGAGAGACAACAGTATAATTGACATTCAACCATTTATCTCAAAGACTTATCCAGTTTCTTTCGTAAATTAATATTGAAATGTATTCCTTGTTAAATATAATATTTTCTTATACAGTTTTCACGGTGTTCAATAAAATTATGAAGATCAGTTGAAGCGTCACTCTTTTCGTTGAAACCAGCCGGCAGTTACAATCATCATCATCGTCGTCGTCGTCATCATCATAATCAATTCTGATTTACTAAAGCAATGCATACCATTATCTCTTTTCAGCACCACAAGTAATCAGGAGGATTTTTTTTTTAATTTTATTTTTGTTAGACTGATCAATAAAATCACAAATTTACAAAAGATACAGGAAACTAATACAAACAAAATTAAATACTGGTTTGTATGATTTGAATTAAACAAAAATAGGTTTAAAGCTCCCAAAATTCATACTAGAATTGTCCATAGCATTGTAGTGTTATGCCTCATTTCAAATAGTGTATTTTTGGAGATAGCAACGTCATCGAAAAGTCTCAAGAACAGGACAATTGATATACATGTAGTTCAATTGCCGAATGAAAAAGATGAATGAAAATATGAAGGCTATTTATTAGTGTTTTTCTTCTAGAGATTGTGGGTTCAAAATTCCATGCAGATTCCCGAGTTTAACAGCAAGATTCCTGAGTATGAAAATATACACCTGAAGAAAATTGGAATTCAAGATGAGAACAGTAGTCCGAATAATCCAAATTATACAAATTATCAATCCTCATTTCAAAAATTCGGAAAAATATTGTTTTGATGAATGCATATTTTTGAGATGAGCATTGATATTCCATTTTGTGGACTCGGATTTATTAATAATAAAAAAAATAGACTTGGCGCTATTTGCGTTTTGAATTTCTAACAGCTATTTCCATTGGGAAAGCAAAAAAGAAAAAAAACATTTTTCACTATTCACCAATAACATCCAGTGTGAATACACCTGAAGGATCAGAGGTTACATCGGCCGAAACGTTGTGAAAAAAACAACCAAGATGAGAATAATAGTCCAAATAATATAAAAATATAAATATTGTGTGTGTTGAGCAAAAAAAAAAGAAAAAAAAGTGGTAGCAGGAAGGCAGGCTTGAACCTGTACCATGAAGGAGGAAAGGAACAGGAAAAAAACATGACGTCTTTGCTGCTAGGACCACCGTCAAACCAAAAGTGACATAGGTTTAAATTAAGGCTAGACAATCGAAAAGAGGGGATGACTTTCGAAGATATCAGTGAAAAAAGAGACCCCTCCCTGTAGAAAAGTGCCCAGTTGAGGGTGAAAATTTAATGTTTTTAGCCAATTTTTCGGTATTGTCGTCTGAAGGGTTATGCTTCAAAACGATACTGATCTTGTAAAAATCCGTCGCCTCTGTCAAAAGTTTTAAGCAGACATGCAAACATACATACATACATTTATATATTGGTAGCTCAAATTTTCGACCCAAACCAATTAAAAACCTTGTCCTATCGCTGAATACACTTTATGTAAAATTTTAAATGTTTAGGCTAGAAATTGTCTGAGTAATTTGGTAGAGACCGCAGAGGTCAAATTTTTTTTTAACTTTGACCCCTATTATGACCCTATTATGACCCCTTAACATTTATTTTTTGGGGCTCAAATCAAGTTATTAAGTTAGATCCATGTCCAAGGAACCTATATTTAAAATTTCAAGTGTTTAGACCCAAAATTGACAGAGGAGTTTGGTAGAGTACTCAAAGGTCAAATCGTTGAACTTTGACCCTATAACAGCCAAATTTCTGGCCGAAAACTGATTACAAAGATTTTCCCAAATCTTCATACCCTGTATATCAAATTTCGAATCTGTAGACTGAAAATTGACAAAGATATTGTGTAGGGAAATGTAGACAGACAGACAGACACAGACAGACAGACAGACAGACACTTTCACATATATATATATATATATATATATATATATATATATATAAGATAAGAATTACAATTAAGTTTACCAAGATAATCCAAAATAGCAAACTTAAACTATATTTCCTTTACTCTGATGAGAAGGAAAGTATTTCTTCCGAAACTTTACAGATTAAGGATAATCCGCTTCATTTGTGTTTCCTTTTTGAAAATTAAATACGTTTTTAATTCTTCTTAAAGTGTTTTTAACATGTTTTATATATATAAAAACAATAATTATTCTTTATACCTACAGACATTAGTGTTTCATGCTTAAAAAACATAAGATGTGGCTGCAGCCGAGATTGAACTCACTACACAAGTTTGTAGTGTAATTCAAATCTTGTCGGTAGCTGAATACTTGATGCTTCGCCAGGGCTATCAGGAGTATTTTTTATTGTGAAGCCATCACTAAATGGGTTGCCTACCACAGCTACCTTTTGCTCCATTTGCTAAGCCCTTTCTTCATATCTATATCTTTCTCTTTCAATCTCTCTCTCTCTATATATATATATAGTCTTGAAAATTTCTTTAAAACTATTAAGAAAAAAAAATGCACGCACATACGCACAGACACATACATATATTCACGTTCACATATATACACTCACATTCATGCACACACACACGCTAACGTACACACATATACGCACAAGTACGCACACATGCGAAACGTCACTACCCCTGAAAGGAATTCCAGACATGCGCAGTCAGAACACTCACCTCGATATAAAAGTCCATGACACTATTCAACTTCCTCTTTCTTCCCTTTTGCCTGGTTTCGTCAACCAGGCAAGTTCGGCGTCCATAGCTCTTGGTTTGAAGACTTTTCCACGTGGACGACTGCTATCATGAACGCACGGTTTTGCTGAGGCAAACACTCCCTTTTCTATTTTCCTTTCTACGGCCATTTCTCGTCTTCGGATTCATTTCTTTCTTTTCCACACATGTAGTCGTCAACGCCTGCAAGGAACACGTGTTACACCTAAACCACTTTTATTTTCAACAGAAAATAAACGACATGTTTATTCCATTCCGCAATTGAGTTATTGTTTACTTCATTCCATTCGTTTCATTATTTTATTTTGTAACGGGATTAGGATTTATATGTCCTAGTCCTCTACAACATCTAACAATAATAATAAACATTGATTTATTATGAGGAGGAGCCCACTCCAAGGTACGACCATGGCATTTTTTCCCCCCACCAAAACAGAGCATCACCCCAAATAAAACCAACTATTTTATTCATAAGAATTTATTTTATAAAAAAAAGAAACTACCCCACTAGCGAAATACGCATCGACTCCGATGTTGTACACAGTTCGACTTAGAGAGCACCACCTAGTTTTACTTATTTATTGTGGCTTTTTTATTTTGACTTGTTCGGATTGTTTTTTTCGGGGGGGGGGATATTTTTATTTTAGCTTGAACTTTGCGAATTATTTTGTTATTATATTATTTGGGTTTGTATTACTGTACACATAGATTAAAAAAAGTTGTCAAAAAACAAATATATAACAAATAAATGTTATCAAAGGCAAGATAAGTTACTTTTCTATCAAACTGGATGTATTTTTGTGTTTTTATTCAATGTAACATGTTTATTCTTCTCGAAAAACATGCAGTGTTTACCGATGTATTGGAAAATTCAAAATGGCGGCCGACTCTCTCTTTAACACGGTAAGTTTGGGAAAAGGTGTTATAAATAATAAACTAGACAAAATACTATTAAAAACCCACCGAATCTATGTCAAGTTATGTCACGGTAACATATATTGAGCGAATTTCTAACAGTATTTTGTCTAGTTTATTATTTATAACATCTCGCTGGATAAGCCACTTTGTTTTAGGATTGCTTCCTTCAACCGGTCGTAAGTGTTTTCTTCTGGTATAGTTTTGAGTACATTTATTACCTCCTGCACAACATTGACTATTTCGCTCGTCACTCCGCATGGCTGGTGAATCAACATGTTATATTGAATAAAAACACAAAAAAATATATCCAGTTTGGTAGAAAAGTAACTTATCTTGCCTTTGGTAACATTTATTTGTTATATATTTGTTTTTGGACAACTTTATCGAATCTATGTGTACAGTAATACAAACCCAAGAGTTCTTTTTTTTTTTATTTCGCACGAATAAAGTTGAATAATTTTTACGTCTCTTTGTATATGCAAACTCTGATATTGGCCCCCAACTCAATGGTCGGAATAGATTTGAATAGAGACAGAATTTTCAAAATGTAAATAAAATACTATTTGCGAATTTTATCCCCCATCAAAAATTAATGATCTACAAATATGTAAATTGGTTCGGAATTATCGATGCTGTATAAAAAATATAAATATATATATATATATATATAAATAAATAAAATGTTTCAAAAATTAATAAACGGTTCCCCCAAGTATTTCTTCTTTACAGTTAAACGAAAGAGAAAAATAATAACTTGTTTAATCTTGAAACAAAAATTATTTTTTGATGTTTTCGAAAGTAAAATTTACTTAAAATGCGTTTTAAACGAGTATTTATTTTGCAAAAATTATTCCTTAAGTCTCTTTGTACGAACAAACTTTGCTGTCGGACACACAGTGGTTGTTTTGAAGAGACGGAGTTTTCAAGATAGAGATAGAAGTTAATAAAGAAATGTGAGTAACAGTTAAAAATATAATTTTGTGAATTTCATCCCTCAACAAAAATAAATGATCTACAAATATGTAAACTGGTTCGGAATGATCGATGACTATTTTAGAAAGAATTTTTAAGAATATATTTCCTATCGGTTCAAATAATATAAGCGAGAAAAAATGGCGGTGCTGAAAAAGAAATTGTGTTTGTTATTGTAATCGGACCGCGTATAACTGGCGTATATGAAAATGCCAGAAGCTGATTTTTCTCCAGATTGTCAATATATGATTATATTTTGATTTGGCAGAGAAAAAAATCGAAAATGTTCAATGAATTTGATTATTTTTTAGTTTTAATGAAGGCCACCCTAATTTCAATGAACCGACCCAACGTCCTATTGTTTGAAATAACAAACTAGATAAAATGCCCCTGGCTATAATTATTTTAAATGATTGTAAGCGAATGTGTTGAGATTGATGTAAAACGGTTAGGTAAATGTTTTTTAAAATGGACAACATCGTATTGAGTGATAAATGTGTAGAGAAAAAACACATATGACGTTGAATAGCTGCCATTTTGTTGTGAGAGCGTCACTTTTGTTGTATGTCTACAACTACGTCCGCGCATTGTGTATAAATAGAGACGATGAGCGCGTATAGTTAACAGTCTTTTCTGAACCGCTGAACATATTACGTCGTTGCTCTACTCCGCAAACTCATCACTATAATGGCTGATACCGAAGCTGCTCCAGCTCCTGCTAAGGTGGCAAAAGCAAAAAAGGCCTCAAAACCAAAGAAACCCGCTTCTCATCCATCTTACCAACAAATGATCACGGCAGCAATCACCTCTTTGAAAGAAAAGAAAGGATCTTCTCGCCAGGCAATCGCAAAATACATCGTTAAAAACTACAAAGTTAACGATGATAAAGTAGCCGGTGCCCAACTGAAACTTGCCCTGAGGAGAGCTGTTGGCAGTGGTGTGTTGAAACAATCCAAGGGAACCGGAGCTTCAGGTTCTTTCAGATTGGGAGAAAAGAAATCTGAAAAGAAAACCAAGAAACCCGCCAAGAAAACTGTAAAGAAAGCGAAATCTCCGAAGAAAGTCAAGGCGACCACCAAGAAGAGTCCGAAGAAGGTTAAGGCGAAAAAACCTAAAGCCGCCAAACCAAAATCCGTTAAAAAGGCAAAAACCCCAAAGAAAGCAACAAAAAAACCCGCCGCCAAAAAAGCTGTAAAAGCAAAAAAGCCTAAAACAGCAAAAAAATCCAAAAAGTAAAGACGTAAAAATGGTAAAATGACTTTCATAAAAATTATTTATACGAAAAATAGACTTGTAAATATTTCCGTTCATCGAACTTCATTTTATTTTTTTTATATACATGCAGATTTCTAAAAGGACGAAATTTTAAGAACTTACAATTTTTATCTTTTAAAAATCCGCTTACATTTGTAAATTTCCCATCCTTCATCTCGACATAAATTTAAAAACAAAACAAATGTTCATTGTCTTCATTCGTGCACGTTTTCAAATCTTTTTGTTTATTGCATGTGTATTTTGTATTGGTCATTGCATGATGACCCCGTCGTTCGTTCTAATAGAATTTAAATTCCCAACATTTTATTTAATTTTCGGATGTTGTAATCCTTCCCCTCCCCGCAAGATTTTTTTTTTCCTGAATAAGTAATTTGATTTTTGGCTTTTGTTTGTCTACACAAAAGATTCGAAAAAGTTGTCGAAACAGATCTTATCGAAGGCAAGGTAAGTTACTTTTCTACCTAACTGGATACTTTTTTTAGTGTTTTTAATGTAACGTTTATTCCCGTAAACTGTTTACCAATGTATTTCAGGCTAACATGTACGGATAGGGTCCCGCTTCTTTTCTGATTTCGGAGAAAAGCCGTTTGACATTAGCTATGTCAAGGCAGAAAACTACGCTAACCCCTTGCATGCATTTAACAAGCATGAGCAAATTCTGGAGTTGTTACAATGAGGCGAAAATTCTTACGAAAAAATAACATCTTACGATAAGAATGAACAAAAATAATTGTTGGTGCCCTTCAAGAAATTAGCAACCCCTGAAAATACAACCGAGGGCGCCATGATTTTTTTTTTTTTTTTTTTCTAATTATTTGAAATGTTGTTCCCTTAAGTTAACGTACCTCTTTATTGAAGGGGTAATTTTTCGCCTCGACACCGCTTAACGTCAGACGGTTTTCCCCCGAACTTAGAACGAGTCGGTACCCTATCCGTACATGTTAACCGTATTTAGAAAATGCAAATGGCTGCATGCTTGCTGTTGAACACTGTAAATTGGGGAAAACGAGTTTAAACAAATTATACAAAATACTTTTAGAAATTCACACTGTACACAAAGATTAGAAAAGATTGTCAAAAACATAACAAATCAAAGTCAAGAGAAGTTCCTTTGCTAAATTTTCAGATTTTGTCCACCTCGATTTTCTTTTTAAATGACGACTTTTAAAGGTTTTCGGTCATGCTGAATACGAAAATCGCATTGAAATTTTGCAGAAATTAGTTATCGAGATCTAAAAAGTTGTATTATGCATTGTATTCTTTGGCGGCAATCTTTGTTACGCGCGTAAAAACGATGGCCGCCAAAGAATACAATGCATAATACAACTTTTTAGATCTCGTTAACTAATTATTTCGGATACAATTTCGGATTTTTACCCCCAATTTCACTCAATTTCGCTCCTTTATTTGCAAACCTCTTTTACTTTGACTTTCGTTAACTTAATTTCCACTCAACGCTACTTTGATTAACTTTTCCACTTTTCCAACATTATGTCTGCCTGTGACCACTGCTCTTATAATCACTACAGGGCTATTAAAGTCTTTTACGAGGAACCAGAAACGTCAGTGGATTTTTTAAGAAGACACGGTGTCTTACCAACTGTCGTCAGTTGCACACGTTGTAACAAAAACTGCACCTTTAGGGAGCAGGGGAGAACGGGCGAATGGCGCTGCAACAGTACATTCCGCATTCCTAAAACCAAAAAAAGGCGCCACTGTTCCTTTTATGCAAGTGACTATAAGGGGACATTCTTACAGAATTCCCACATTCCTCCATGGAAGGTAATTCTGTTTGTAAACCACTGGTTGAGTAAACGGTGGGACCACCAGACAGTCACCAGTTGTTTAAATATAACTCCCAAAACATCTGTGAACTGGCGCTCTTTTTGTAGCGAAGTCGCAGAGTTCTGGCTTGGGAACCAGGACTCTATCGGCGGGCAAGATATCGTCGTTGAAATAGACGGAACCTTCCTGGTGCGCCGAAAAAATAACAAAGATCGACCTCTGTCACAAATTTGGCTCTTTGGGGGAATAGAGCGAGACTCAAAGAAAAAATTTGTTATCCCACTTTTGGAGCCTGTCGGTGAGAAGAGAGACACAGCTACCTTACTTCCTCTAATAAAAAAATATATCCGTGGAGGATCCATTATAATGAGTGACCGGTGGGGGGCATATCACTCCCTGAAAACCCACGGGTACACTCACTATATGATAAATCATTCTCAGAACTTTGGTGATCCAACCAATATTAACATACACACACAAACAATTGAACGTCTCTGGATGGATCTCAAAGAGTGGGTTAAACGACCAGGTATTAGAGCCACTTATCTCCGCCAGTATTTAGCAAGATATTTATTTATAACAAATTATGACGAGAAGGAGGCTCTTTTACACCATTTTTTTGTTATGGCTGGACGTCTCTATCCCCCCCAAGGAGAGCACCAACGTGTTGTTGCTCCAGTTCTCGCTGATGAGGAATTCAGCGACGAAGAACACGATGACGCTAACTAATGTAAGTCTACTTTTGTGGTTTTCTTTTGATTTTTGTGTTGTCTATATATATATATATATATATATATAGACAATGTGTCGTGACAGCGAATTAGTAGAAAAAAAATGTCCTTTCCTTGTAGAGTTCTGTGTGCTGAACACGAATCTGAAAACCGCATCCGTCGCAAATTAATAGTTTCGGAGATATTAACGTTTTAAGAAGTGGGGGATCAATTTTCTATAATAATTTAATGTAAAATGAGCACCCACTTTTTGGCCACTCTCGACAAATTTTTGAAATCACTACCCCCTCCTCTCGACAAATCCTGTGAAATCACTACGCGGCTTCCCTTCCCCCCCTCCCCACAAATCCGTTTAAATCACTACGCCCCCCCTCCCCTCTTTTTCAAATTTATGTGACCCTTTTTTTTTTTTACTTTTTGGGGAAGGGGAGGGGTGAAATCTATCAGAATTTTTCTATTTTTACAATATTTTCAGGGTCAATGTGAAATTTTATGCTCTTTCCAATAAATCGAATATAATATTTTAGACGAACGTTTTTTTTTTTTTAAATTTACGCCCCCCCCCATTTTCAAATGTCTATTTAAAAAAAAGTAAATTAATGTACCAAAGTTTTATATATCACAAATTGAAGATAAAAGATCAATAAATAATATACTCATATTTAAAACAAACAAAAAAGTAGTGTTTTTTAGAAATTTACCAGTAAAATCCAAAGTTTTTTTTTTTTTAATGAAACCTTGCTCCTTTAATTGAAAAAAAAAAAATTAGGGCTTGAATTACATTTTTCGAGGCGTTATAAGCTTCGAAAGATAGCGGGTGTAATTATTCAAGTTTTCACGAAATTTCTGACACTGCTACCGCTTCTCACCCATCTTACCAACAAATGATCACGGCAGGGGCAGCAATCCCCGCTCCGAAAGAAAAGAAAGGATCTTCTCGCTAGGCAATCGCAAAATATCGTTAAAAACTGCATAGTTATTGTAATCGGACCGCGTATAACTGGCGTATATGAAAATGTCAGAAGCTGGAGATGTCCATCGTGTAAATCAGCTAATTCTGTCAGGAAAGGCTCGTTTTTTGAAAAAAGCCACCTAGAAATCCATCAAATTTTAATAATAATATTTTGTTTGAGCCTAGAGCTACCACATGCTATGATCAGAAGAGAGATAGGTGATGCCGATTCTCACACGATTGTTGACTGGATGAATTTCATCCGTGAGATTTGCGAGGAAGATCTCCTCAATCATCCAATTATGCTTGGTGGGATTGACGAAGAAAACAAGCCGAAAGAAGTAGAAATAGATGAATCCTACTTTTTTAAAAGAAAGTATAACAGAGGAGTTAAGAAGGGTACTGTCTGGGTGTTCGGAGCCGTCGAACGGGGCTCGAATCTATGTAATATTACCAGAATGGAAAGCAGGGATCGGGACACTCTATTTCCGATAATTAATTCGTGGATCCTACCAGGGACACGGATGTTATCTGATGGATGGGCAGCCTATAAAGGCCTGGACCACTTCGACCATGGAAAGTATTACCTTGACGAAATCATCCATGAAGAAAACTTCGTTGATCCGATCGACCCGTCTATACACACCCAAACCATAGAAGGTTTATGGTCACACTGTAAAAAAAATGAGGAAAGTTGGTAAAAAAAAACCTTTGATACGCATATGATGGAATTCATGTGGCAAAAAAGACAAAAGGGAGAAGTCGGGTTTGTATTACTGTACACATAGATTCGAAAAAGTTGTCAAAAAACAAATATATAACAAATAAATGTTATCAAAGGCAAGATAAGTTACTTTTCTACCAAACTGGATATATTTTTTGTGTTTTTATTCAATGTAACATTTATTCAGCTCGAAAAACATAGTGTTTACCGATGTATTCGAAAATTCAAAATGGCGTCTCACATCCTCTTTAACGCTGTAAGTTTGGAAAAAGGTGTTATAAATAAAAAAACTATACAAAATACTATTAAAAACCCGCCGAATATATATCAACCTATGTCACGGTAACATATATTGAGCGAGTTTCTAACAGTATTTTATCCGTTTTTTTATTTATAACATCTTTTCCCACACTTACCGTGTTAAAGAGAGAATCAGACGCCATTTTGAATGTTCCAATACATCGGTAAACACTATGGTTTTCGAGCTGAATAAACATGTTACATTGAATAAAAACACGAAAAATATATCCAGTTTGGTAGAAAAGTAACTTATCTTGCCTTTGATAACATTTATTTGTTATATATTTGTTTTTTGACAACTTTTTCGAATCTGTGTACAGTAATACAAACCCGAGAAGTCTTTCCCCGTATAATTAAATGCATCCGGGAACAATATTTATTTTAATATAAAAATTTAAAAAATTGAAAATTTAAAAAGATTTGTGTACAATATTTTATGAAACCTGAATTTAACTTAAAAAATATATTTAAAATAAAAAAGTTTTCATATTGTTTATTTTTTTAAAAAGATCTGCTTATTTGAAACGGTTAACTTCTGAAAAACATGCTATAGCTTATATTTCGTCGTCATGACAACGTACCGGTGACTACAGTAAGTAGTTCCTTTTATCGGATTTTGGGTCTCTAACTATCTTTCCACCCCATCTCCAGTCTTGCTAAGAAAGCGAATTCTCCGGAGAAAGTCAAGGCGACCACCAAGAAGAGTCCGAAGAAGGTTAAAGCGAAAAAACCCGAAAGCCGCGAAACCAAAAACCCGGTAAAAAGGCAAAAACCCAAAAGAAAGCAAAAAAGCTGCAAAAGTAAAAAAAAACCTAAAGCAGCAAAAAAAATCAAAAAAGTAGACATAAAAAAAAGATACGAAAAAAGACTTGTAAATATGTCATTCATCGAACAATTTTTTTTTTTTTTAATCTAAAATCCCCATTCAAACTTTTGAAGACAAACTTTTAAGAACTTCCATAAGTTTCCATTTTTTTTTTTTTTTTTTTTTTTTAAACCCATCGGTTACATTTGTAAATATTCCATCTCTACATAAATTAATGTTTTAACAAATCTTTGTCATTTGTGCACGTTTTTTGATTTTCTTTTAATTTGTTTTGCATTCTTGCCACATTTGTTAGCACCGTTTTTATTTTTTGTTTTTCAGTATTTTTTGTTTTTTTTTTTTCTTTTTCAGCTGTTTATCGACAATTTATTTAAAAGAACGACATCCATCAAAACAAGGATGAAAAAAATATACAAATGTTATCAAAGATGTTCTACGTACCTGAAAAGTTTTATTTTTTGTCTTAACATTTAATGTAAAATGTTTTTGGTTTAAAAATCTGTTTATCGGTGTAGTTGAAAGACGTGATGGCGTAGTGTCAGAAATTTTGTGAAAATAGCGAATAATTCCACCCCATCTTTCCAAGCTTATAACCCCTCGAAAAATGCAATTCAAGCCCTAATTTTTTTTTTCAATTAAAGGAGCAAGGACCAAGATTTCATTAAAAAAAAAAAAAAAAAAAAAAAAGTTTTTTTTTTTTAAAAAGGTTTTAAACTTCGGACTTTACAGGTAAAATTTTACGAGAACAATATGTTCTTTTTGTTTTAAATTTGAATATATTATGTATTGACCTCATTGATGGCGAGCTTTCTGACTGCGTGTTAAAAACTAAAAAATATACTGGTTTGTGTTACTATACACATAGATTCGAAAAAGTTGTCACAAAACAAATATAGAACATGTTATCAAAGGCAAGATGAGTTACTTTCCTACCTAACTGGATGTTTTTAGTATTTCTATTTAATGTAACATGTTTATTAAGCAGTTTCCTTTTCTGTTGAAAACGCTCACCATAGGCATTACACGAGTATAATCGCTCGAAAATTAAACCATACTATTACATTTCGCATTATTTACTGCATATATTTCTATACCAGTATTAATTTTCGATTTTGTGACTAACTGTACCCCGTACAATTCTTATGGGCACAGAAAAATATATTTGTTCTGATTTGTGGACAGTACGTTTATTTTGAAACTAAAGTGCTAAAACGAACTTTAGGCAAATAGGATAACTACCTTGCTTTTGATAACATTTAGTTATACTTTTTGGGTTTGTTTTACTGTATACAGAGGTTCGAAAAAGTTGTAAACAAAAACTGAATCAAAGGCAAGATAAGTTACTTAATTTAATTTGGTGATAGTGCATTTACTGATCCGCGTAATTTTTTTTAAATCGTATTTCCAAGTTTAAAGTTTTATGATATAATAGGTACAACCCCCCCCCCCATGTTAAGAATAGCTTTTTAAATAATGCGTTATGATTTCAGCATGGATCAATATAGGCACCGCCAAAAATGGCCGAAAAATCAAATTGTTGTTGTTTTTTAAAACGAAATTACATTTATTAAAATCCATTATTTCTGAGTAACTTTTTTTTTTCCAGAAAGATAAAACCCTGAATTTTATCATATAGAAAACATAATAATGTAAAACTTTTTCTATTTTTAATTAAATTTTAAATGTTAAATTTTCCCAAAAAGTTAACAATTGACATTTTTTGTCTTGCACAAAAAACGTACATAAATATTTAAAAAAAAAAGGTTTTTGAAATTATTTATTTGTTGTCTAACTAAGATTTAGGATGATTTTCTAAGAGAATATGCAAAAATATTATAATATAAGTACCTATTCATATAGGCAACCAGTTACTTCGCGTCGATCTAGACAATGTTTACGTTTGTACTTGGTAAAAAGCAAACTACGGAAGACCAAACAGGCCAAAAAAAACTTATTTTTCAGTGACGAAAATTTCAATGTATTATTAACGCTGAGGCTGGCCAGTACTAGATGGGTGACCATTTGTATGAGTTTGGTTTTTAATGTGTATGTGTGTGGAGGTCAGGCTCCCCAAAAAGGGGGGGGGGGGCGCAATTTAAAGCAGAATAAAAAAAAAATTATTTCAGCGCGTTTGGTCCACCGTAGTCGAAAGGCGGCAAACGTTTTCAAACTGGATCGAAAAAAATGATGCTATTTTTAACACAAAGGGCACAATATTTATCAAATTTTTTTTTTTTTTTATCGATTCTTCAAAGCATGCCCTGTTTAATAATGGTCATGCATTATTCGGCTCGCTAAAAAAATTGTTAATTTATTTATCAAAGATTTTAAAATGGCTTTTTTCGTATAAATATTTAAAAAAAAATTTTTTTTTGTTTTTCTTAACTTAAATTAATTAATTAATAATTTACTTAACATATCGAATTTCACACTTCAAAACTCAAAAGCGAGATAATTAAACACAATCGAAGTTCTGATATTCAGACGTCAAAATAAGGTATGCAAACAATTTTTTTTTTTTTTTAATCCATAATTCTGCCCCTTACAACAACACAATATGTTGTGTTCAGTTTCAGATGATTATTTTTAGCATATTTGTACCTCCTCAAAACAAGGGGGGGGGTTGTAAGCAAAAGAAAAAATATATATAAACATCGTTTATGAAAAATAAGTACACTGTTATAAAGTTCATTCTTCTCTTAATAATCGCTGAAAATTTCGTATTGATCGGATAATTACCTGATTTTTGGTAGATTTTTAAAAAGACGATTTACAAAATAACGCGGATCAGTAAGTGCATTAGCACCAAATTTTTACATTAAATAAAACACTAAAAGCTGATCCAGTTATGTAGAAAAGTAACTTATTTTGCCTTTAACATTCTTTATATATTTGACAACTTTTTACTTCAAGGGCCCCCCCCCCCGTCTCACGTTCGTATGATATAACAAAATTTTTTTTTTTTTTTTTTTGGTGTGCTAAAAACGAATCCGTAAAACCGTTTCCGTCGCAAAAAAAAGTTTTCATGATATAAAGAAATTACTTTTTCGAAAAGTGGGTCATCACTTTTCCATGTAAATTCAACTTTAAATGAGCACCCACTTTCTGGCCACCTGAGAGTTTATTGGCTAAAAACTTTTTTTGCTTGATTTCTTTTGCATGGTCTTAACCCTCTAAACTTGGGACTCTTTTCCATTTCACAGCCTACCCTTCGTTTACACTACGCGCGAGCATAAATGAAGGCTGTTAAATGTGCGTTCGCGTACCAAACTGCCTTGTCACAGTGTAATATTGGCGAAAAATTAAAATTCGACAAAAAGCAAGTAGTTTTTCAAATGTTAAACCATGTAATTCTGTTATCACGGATGTCCAGTTTGTACGCGCGACGATCACATGCGAGCTTGCGCGTACAAAATGGCCACCCGTGATAACATATAGAATTATATGGCTTCATATTTTGAAAACTAATACTACACTGTGACAAGGCAGTTTGGTACGCGAGTGCACATTTAACAGCGTTTTTATGCTCGCGCGTAGCGTAAACGAAGGCTGGGCTGTGAAATGGAAAATACTCCCAAACTTAAAACTTAAACCATACAAACGATAAATTTGCGACGGAAACGGTTACCATATTCTTTTAAAGCACACTGAAAACTAAAAAAAATATTTTTTCTATACGAATGTAAGACAAGCCTTAAAGTAAAATAATACCGATTTTTCTTTATTTTTTAATTTTCTCGTGTTTTTATTGAAAGATGAAAACAAAAAGAAATCGAAAAAACCTTTCAGCCAATAAACACTTTAAAAAAATGCCCCCCTCTCAGGCAGAAAGTGGGTCTCATTTTCAGTTAAATTTACATGGAAAAGTGATCACCCACTTTTCGAAAAAGTTGTACAAAAACAAATAAGATAAGTTACTTTTCTACCTAACTGGATATGTTTTTAGTGTTTTTATTTAATGGAACATGTTTATTCAGCTCGAAAAACATAGTGTTTACAGATTTATTGGAAAATTTAAAATGGTGGCTGAATCTCTCTTTGACACAGTAAGTTTGGGAAATGGAGTTATAAATAAAAAACTAGACAAAATACGGTTAAAAACTTGCTCAATATGTTACCGTGACATAGGCTGACATATATTCGATGGGTTTTTAACAGTATTTTGCATATTTTTAAAAATGTATTTTTAACTGCTAAAACATTCAGTTAGGTAGAAAAGTAACTTATCTTGCTTTTGATAACATTTATTTGTTATATATTTGTTTTTTTTTGTTTTGACAACTTTTTCGATTGTTTTTAGCACACCGAAATCTACAAAAAAAAAAATATTTTGTTACATACGAACGTGGGACGGGTCTTTAATGTAAAATTTTACAAAAAAAAAAAAAAAAAAAAGGATTAAAACGTAACGAAATTTAAAAATTTCCGTTCCATTTTTTTACAACAACCGAAAAACATTCTCTGCAAGTTTTACCAAAATAACTTTTATAGGTTTTCGGAGAAACTAATATCGCATTTAAATTTACCGCAAACAAGTAGTTTTCCGGATATTAAACATGTAATTCCTTATGTTTTTAATGGCAGCCATTTCTGTACGCTCGTGCTTGCGCGTCAAAAATATGCGGGTTTTTTGAAACCCTTAAATCCTTTCTAGTTTTATGCCATGATCTATAACGTTTCATAAATTTATTTAGTTTTTCTTAACTCAAGAAGTGCTGATGATCAGCACTGCTGATCTAGAAGAAAGCCTTACGTCCGAAATAACCAAACAATACCATAATTATTTGAGTATTGGTGATGTTTCAATTGAAGCAAATTCTAATTTAGAATTGCACTTGTTTAAAAAAATACAGAAAACGCCACGTCGAGACGAATCAAATTGTAGAGCTTCGAGGTGCCATATTTTAGGATACCGACAACTCAATTCGTGGACTTGTACAGTGCACTGTCATTGTGCACTCCTTATTTTAATTTTTTTTTTCAACGGATTAATATAGATTAGACGCTTAATGTACCCATTCCCTTTGCCCCAATGACATATTTAAATATTTTTTTTGGGGGGGGGGGTTCTACTACAGTGTTCGACTCCCTATACCATAATGGTTATATCTCGTAGGATTAGTATATCTCATAGGATTAGTGAATCTCTTGACAGGCTTCCTTTCCAGGTCAATTGCTCTTGACATATCAAAGGACTTCGACAAGGTATGGCATAAAGGCCTACTTCACAAGATCTCCAGCTGTGGTATGACTGGAAATATTCTCTCTATCATTAAATCACTTCTCTCTGATAGGCTCATAAGAGTAGTGGTTGATGGAAAAAAATCAGAGGCCTGCAGTACTAATGCTGGAGTCCCTCAAGGGTCCATCCTGGGGCCAACTCTCTTCCTGATCTACATCAATGATCTCCCTAAACATATACTTAAATCATTCGTTGATATCTATGCTGATGACACGACCATCTACACATCAAAGGCTGTAAATGACAAAGCTCTCTCTGATTCTCTCTCCTCTGATCTCGAACGAGTCGTTCAATGGGGGAAGACATGGCTGGTTACCTTTAATGCATCTAAAACCAAACTCCTATCTTTACATCATCAACGCTCTGATCCCCATCTGGCATCAGTTGAAATGGATGGCTCTCGTCTAGGAGAAGCCCCATGTTTTGACAAGCTTCTGTTCAAGTTAAATTAAATTTTAGGTTTGTATTACTGTACACATAGATTTGAAAAAGTTGTCAAAAAACAAATATATCACAAATAAATGTTATCAAAGGCAAGACAAGTTATTCTTTTACCTATCTGGGAAGCTTTTTAGTTGTTTTACTCACTTTAAAACGTGTAATCGCTTTGAAAATCATACAATGTTTATCAATATATTTTAAAAAGAAAAATGTGGGCATGTTTGTAATCTTGCCTTTGACAACATTTATTTGTTATATATTAGTTTTTGACAACTTTTTCGAATCTGTGTACAGTAAAACAAACTCGTTATGTAAATTATTTACAGTTAAAATGTTATAAAAAACAAAAAATTGAAGTTTTAAATATATTTCAAAGAAATGAATTACGCCCCATGCTAAAATATTGATAATTCACCAATCGTAAAAAAAAAAAAAAAAAAAAACACTGCCGTGAAAAATGCTTACTTTTAAAATATTTGAAAATACTCAATGAAAAGTTTTATTTATTATTAAAAGAACGGACTGAAAAATATTATATAAAAATTGGGGTTTGTATTACTGTAAACATAGATTCGAAAAAGTTGTCAAAAAACAAATATATAACAAATAAATGTTATCAAAGGCAAGGTAAGTTACTTTTCTACCTAACTGGATATGTTTTCAGTGTTTTTATTTAATGTAACATGTTTATTCAGCTCGAAAAACATACTGTGTTTACCGATGTATTGGAAAATTCAAAATGGCGCCCGACTCCCTCTTTAACACGGTAAGTTTGGGAAAAGGTGCTATAAATATAAAACTAGACAAAATACTGTTAGAAACTCGCTCAATATATATTACCGTGACATAGGTTGACATATATTAGGTGGTGGTTTTTTAATAGTATTTTGTCTAGTTTATTTTTTATAACACCTTTTCCCGAACTTACCGTATTAAAGAGAGAGTCGGGCGCTATTTTGAATTTTCCAATACATCGGTAAACAATGTATGTTTTTCGAGCTGAATAAACATGTTACATTGAATAAAAACACGAAAAATATATCCAGTTTGGTAGAAAAGTAACTTATCTTGCCTTTGATAACATGTATTTGTTCTTTATTTGTTTTTTGACAACTTTTTCGAATCTATGTGTACAGTAATTAATACAAACCCAAAAATTGTTTGTTTTGCAGTAAAGAAAAAAAATAAATAAAATGAAATATTCAACTTTCTCTAATAAAAATAAAAGTTTAAACATGAATTCACTTACGATATTTTTATTAAAATTATCCCAAATGTGCAATTATAATAATTATTTTCCAAATGTAGAATTGTTCTTTTTCTTTAGAACATACAATCGGTAACACATATTGGTAGCCATAATTTTTATGCCTGTTAGCATGACCACGGGGTTGAATACCGGAAGCTGTCTATACCTACAACTTAATTAGGAAGTGACGTTACGCTGTCATATGCATCGGCCTTCTTTCTCGGTAGCCACGGGGCAACCCCACATATAAGACCTTGGTCAATGTAGGGGAAACCCTTCATACCAATTGTCACTATCCAGCTCCCTACTCCCTGGGGAGTTGGTCCCCATTTCCCCTTCACTCCTCAAAAAAAAAAAAAATTAATCGGCCTTGTATCTAATTTGCTTGGTGGGGGAGCAAATAAATATTCTTGGCCTTCGGGCCAGGATTAAAGCGTAGTATCTGTTCTGCAGATGTTGCACTTAAGGTAATTTGTCCCAGTCAATGGAGGGGAAACCCTCTATACTGGGACAATTATTATTTTTGGTAACCAGAGTGCCTCCTTTTTTGCCTACTTTTAGGGGAGCTGGTCTTTACCCCACATTAAAAACGGCCTTGTGCCTAATTTGCTTTGGTGGGAAAGCAAATGAATACAAAAAATAAAACACTGTCCCGTACTCACAGTTGACGTCATTAAGTCGTCAAAAACGGGCACCTGCCGTTAAACGCCGCACGTTTTTTCACACTATATTATTTTCCAACGCTTTGGTTTTTTTAAAACAAACACCCGGCTAACGATTTTTGTTTTTATTTACTCAAAAACACACACACCTCCAAACACCCGGGCAACGCCGGATACCCCCTGCTAGTTGAGATATAAAAAGTTGTATTATGCATTGTATTCTTTGGCGGCCATCTTTTTTACGCGCATGCAGTGTCAGTCATAGATAAGTAAATTTGTTTATGACGCGCGCATGCGCGTAAAAAAGATGTCCGCCAAATAATACAATGCATAATACAACTTTTTATATCTCGATAACTACTTATTTCTGCAAAATTTCAATGCGATTTCCGTATTCAGCATAGCCGAAAACCTCTAAAAGTTCTCATTTAAAAGAAAATTGTGGAGGTGGACCTAATCTAAAAATATACCATATTTTTTTATAAGTTTTATTTTTGTGTTTATGTGGGGGAAAAAATTACCAACACCTGATGTCTGATTAAACAAAACTGCAAAAACATTTTTTATTATGAAGGTTATAATTTTGTTACAAAGTTTAAAGACTTTGAATAAAACCTATTTTTATATTTGCTTAATTTTTTTTCTACATTACCTACAGTGTTGGTTATCCGTACCTTAAAAATTTTCTGGCGTTATTTCCGCCGAAGAGCATTGTAAGCAAAGAAGTGCGACTCTTAACGAAAGCCAAAACTGCTTATTCATGTCGGTAGAAGAAAATTGCAGTTTTGGTTTTCGTTAAGAGTCGCACTTCTTTGTTTACAAAGTCATTCGGCGGAAGTAACGTCAGACAAATTTTAAGGTACGGATGACCAATACTGTGTAATGTAGCAAACAAATTAAGCAAACATAAAAATACAAGTTTTATTCAAACAGTCGGGTTTGTTTTACTATACACATAGATACAAAAAATTTGTCACAAAGCAAAAACAAATATATAACAAATAAATGTTATCAAAGGCATGATAAGTTATTTTTCTACCTAACTGGATAAGTTTTTAATGTTTTTATTTAATGTAAAATGTTTATTCGGTTTGAAAAACTAATCTTTATCAGTATATATAAAAAGGACAAATGGCGGTGTAAGAGCCATTATGATAAAAATTGCGGTTCAAGTTAGATATGTATGCGCGCTACTTTGTAAGTATCTGTTAGGATTAGTTCTGTATTTTGCTATTTTTCTGAAAAAAATAATTTTGAATAGTTGATAAATAAAAATAATTGATGGAAAATATTTTTTTCAAATAAAGTTCCATATATATATTTTTTAAATCGTAATAAAAACGCAAATATTTGAGAGTTCAATTCTTCAATATATATGAAATGCGTCGGTTTAAAACATCACCAATCTACACAAGCACAAACACACACACACACACACACACACAAAATAATAATGACGTGAAAACTATATAAATGTTTATATATTTACGCACACATTTTTTTTTTTTCATTTTGACTTTTTTTGTGAATATTTGGTAATAGTTATAAATTTGGCCTTTTTTGGCTTTTTTCTGAAAGATTTATCTTCAAATATTTATTATAGTCTGGCAGCTCAATTAGGGTAAGCTATTAGACATGTTTATTGATCCTCATTACATCTCGGGCAATGTCGGGTCTCCCTGCTAGTTTATAGGAAGTATTTTTTATATTCGTATTTCAAGTGGCTTCCTGCATTGTCTGGGGCAATTTCCATAATAAAAGAAAAGTGATTTTTAATTAAAAAGTACAATTCCTCTAAGTTACGTCGGTTTCAGCGTCCTAAATATTCTTGAAAAAAAATTTTTTTATTCGACAGAGTTATTTCCCTTGCATCGGTAGCCTTATGCAAAACGCTTAAATTTTTGCATCGATTTAGTATTTCATCTGAGAAAGATGACAATGTGATCATCTATGTAAAAACTACAGAAGAACTTCGAAAAATTAAGAAAAAAAATAAGAAAAAACTGTTTAATAAATTACATTTTTGTGAAAAGATGCAACTTTAGTTCACATTTAGCCATGCAGGGAAGGAGTACTTTGATCCTGCAAAAGATGCCTGTGCAGTCCTGTTGGCATTCCCTGGCAGAGGCGCCCCACATGATTAGCAATAAACTAATCCTTTCTCAAAGAGAGAAGACAAAGCCTGTGAGAGTGAACCTCCTAGAACTGCACAGAACCAACATTACATCACAATTACTGTAAAATTTTGAGGAGGCGTGTGCGAGCCCTTTCTAGTCTCACACAAAAACACGCGTTCACATCTCAAGCCATATTTCTTGTCATATACATACGCGCACACAAACATACGTGCGCATGTACACACATGTAGATATATTCACGGTCACGTACATACACTCACATTCACATGCATACACACACATGCTAACGTACACACATGTACTCACATATACGCACATGTACGCACACATGGGCAACGTCACTTCCCCTTTAAAGGAAATCAACACATGCGCAAAAGACCACCGGAAACAACTATAAAAGCAAGAGCAATAAGCTGCTTCCTCCCTTTTCGAACCAGCTTCTGATCTGAACGGTCGACAGACCAGCCACCTCCCTTTCGGGGCGCGCGCGCGCGCCTCACGCCACCTGCTACTGTGTGCAGCAAGAGCTAACAGACAGTACATATATATTTTATACGCTTTCTCTCTCCATGAACTGGATTGACTTTCTCACTCTTTCTTCCCTTTTTGCCTGGGTTCGCCAACCAGACAAGTTCGCGTCTACAGCTAGTGGCCTGAGGACATTTCCACGTGGACAAGTACCAACATGTGCGCGCAGCTTTACTGATGTCAACCCTCTATCTTTTTGTTTGTCTACACGCTTGACTGCCATTTCTCTTTCCACTACATTACTCACACCTCTTTCCACGCGCGGACATGAACACGCGTTACCCCTAAAACATTCATTTTTAAACAGAAAATAAACAACATGTTTATTTTATCCAGCAATTGAGTTTTGTTTCCTTCTTTCCATTCGTTTCATTATTTTCTTTTGTAGCGAGTTAGGATATTTATTTCCTGGCCCGCAACAGGCATAGGGATTTATGTACATGTGTTAACTCTACATTAATACAAAAAATTGGAACCTTTACAGAACAGACTCTAGATCGACTTGGTTGTTAGTAATTTACAGAACAGATCGGAAATAGCTGAGTTATTGCAGATTGCCCAATTAGTGCAAACATTAAATGAAAATTGGAACATAACCCAAACCTTTCCGAACCTTTATGGTCCTGAGTTGAACTTAACAAGAAGACTCAACAATCTATCACGATTACTGCCAGATAGACATAGCCTTAATATAACACATACGCAATTATTTACACACGGTCTCACTTCCAAACTCATGTACAACAGACATACATCTTGGTTTTTATTATTTAATTCTTGGAATTCTTTGAGATTTTTTTTTTTTTTTTTTTTACAAGGTGGCCACCACTTATCAAGGCCCGGAAGCCACTCAAGGATGAAGGTTATTGCGTGTACAGTACGTTAATGTTGAGATTTGATAAAGTGTCTACTTAAGGGGGCGGTTCATCAGGAATTTGTGTATGTTGGACTTGAAGACATCCAAGTTGTAGTCAGGTGGGAAACAGGCAGACAGAACAGAGTTCCACAGGCGTGCACTTCTAAGAAAGAAGCTTTGTTCATGGAATTTGCATTTTGATTTTGGCACAGATATAGAGTGGGGGAAATTTTTGACAGTGGTTTCAGCTAAACGGGTATTTTTCATGAAAGATCGGCGAGGGAGGACCAGGGATTGGAGCTCAGACGAGCACCTGCCATGGAAGTAACAATAAAACAAAGACAGGCTCACAACGTCTCCTGAGGGAGAGAGGTTGCAGGGAAGAGAAAAGGGTATCCTGCCCAGATGTGGCAACAGTAATCCATCCTTGGACGTACTTGGCTTTTATATAAGTAGAGAATTGCATCAGCAGTGAGATATCTTCTGGAGCGGTAGAAAGATCCTACCATTTTTCCAGCGACCTTGGCAATAGACTTGATGTACGTGTTCCATTTCAGGTCAGGAGTAAAGTTCAAGCCCAGAAGCTTATCAAAGCATGGAACTTCCCCTAGTCGAGAGCCATCCATTTCAATTGATGGCAAATGGGGATCAGAGCGTTGATGATGTAAAGACCGGAGCTTGGTTTTAGATGCATTAAAAGTAACCAGCCACCCCTTCCCCCACTGTGCCACACGCTCGAGATCAGAGGAGAGAGAATCAGAGAGAAATTTGTATATTTCATTCATTTCTTTGCAGACTATTACCCTCATCTTTTATTGTTCTTGTTTTTTAGCGATATTTCAACCAACTATTCCTCTGGCCTTCACGAGTAAGCACTTGTGCATTTAAACCTCCCTGAGAAAATTTAGAAAGGCATTTTTAACATGCATCTAAGTTACCTGACAAATAAAATTTCTCAGGTAACTTAGATGCAATCACTTCAACATTATAAACTTCGCCGGGTAACTTAGACGAGTTCACTTCAACATTTTAACGTCCTGTTTAAACAGAGAGAAGATTGTATGTCAACACATTTCAAGTGTGAAGTCCGAACTGCCAACTTCAGCTTGAATTTTACTACAAAACGCGGGAATGCGCAGATCAATCAACAGACAGAAATTAGTCACATGATTAACAGCATAAGCAGCAGTGAAGCAAACTCCCTTCCCCCAAAAATATTTTCTACACTTATAGAAATATTAATAACAGTTGACTCATTATCATTTTCTGACTCGTCAGTTTTGCCTCAGTTTATTCCATTTCACTCGATCTTAGTTTATGATTGCAAGATCAAGGTTGTTATCTATGAAATTCCGGGTGACAGCCATCTTCATTTTTACCCATTCAATGTTTACACACTTTAATAGTGCATTTCTCGAGTTGAAATGGGTAAAATAAATTAATTTTTTGCTCCTTTAAATGACACGTCATTAGGATAAGAAACATTTTTAATACCTACACAGACTTATTTTCTAATATCACCCACAAACTCTATTTAGTGACATTGCCTAAGCCTCCCCACCCGTTAAGCGATAAGCAGCTATTTTTTAAAGTTTTTATTCAGTTTGAACAACATATTTTGAAATTATAACAGAAAAAAAATTAGTTTTAGCACGTTAAAAGTATACAAGTCGATAAATAATTAAATTCTCCTGCTTTTGGTATAAGTTTTTCTTTTCTTTTTTTTTTTTTTTTTTTTGCTGTTATTGCTTTTTATTTACATTTTGCGACTGTTAACTTTTCTACACTTTGACCAAGTGAATAAATGCTTTTAAATTAAGGGGAGTGCTTAGATTATATTTTAAACTATAAAGAAGTCTGGAAAGTCCCCGTTGTATTATTCCATTGTATTTGTTTGGATGAATAAATAAATAAATAAATATAAAGGAGAGATAACGACGAGACGTCTTTACGGTACAAGAAGACATTTTTATTATATTCCAAGGGACGTAACTCGTACAGTTAAAAATACAAAACAAGATGAGATAATCCATATCTTGGCATCCCTCTTTCATAAAGGAAATGTTTGATCAAGCAGGGTTTCGCTGGAAGAGTTTTCGGATATGAACCTCTTGTACAGGTCATATCTTTTTTTTTTCGGGGAGGGGGGGGGTACAACACGACCCAATCTTTTGATTATTCCAGATGGTTTATTAGTACTGGACTGTGTTATATGTGCAGGACTGTATGTTTCTGCAGATGGGGTGCAGATGCTTGTATGCGCATTAGGAGTTTCTACAGGATGTATGCCTAAAATATTGGGTGATGTAAGCTGAGTATGATGTGAGGGTGTATTATGTATAAATGACTGTGTTGTATTAGAGGTGTGAGCAACTTTCTTGAGATGTCTGCAGTTTCTGCAAAGAATTTGTCCTGATGGTGTCTCGACAATGTAGGAATGCAGTTCAGCACAGACTTGTGTAATGACAGCTGGAGTTCATCTACTCGTGTCTTGGTCTTGTATCCGCATTCGTTGTCCTGCGCTAAGATTAGGGAGGTCCTTAGCATGTTTGTCATGTTGTCTCTTTTGTGACAACTGTCTCTGTAATAAGACGACTCTGGATTTCCACTTTATAGATATTTTGATTCATGCACTTTGTCAGGAGATTACTGACTAGTTTGCGATTAAAAGGTAATTCTCCCGGGGATCGGATAACATGATCTATCGGAGTTGATCAGAAACATAATAGGCTCATGTTTATGTCTTGATTGCTCAACATGGTTTTCCTCATGGCTGCTTTGATGGTCTGTACACAGTGTTTTGCTATGCTGTTCAATTGAGGATATCTGGGAGAAGAGATGATGTCTCAAAGTCCCAATGCTTTAGTAATTTTTTTGAAATGCTGGGAGCTAAAATGTGAGCTATTATCACTAACAAGCCTTTCTGGGACTCCTTGCTTAGCAAATATTTGCTTGAGAAAACTAATGACTTCCATGCTGGAGAATTCTCTGAGTCTGCGAATTAAAGGGTATTTCGAATAATAATCTACAATGAGGAGATAATTAGTTCCATTAAGGCTGAAAAGGTCAGTGGCTAGGATTTGCCAGTCACAGGAATTTCATGTGGCATGAGGGTCTCAGCAATTTGAGATTTCTGCAGTTCTTGGCATATGGCGCATTGCTGTATGATTAGGTCAATGTCATTATTGATGCCACTCCAGAAAACACAGATCTTGACTCTTAATTTGCACTTGTCACTTCCTTAGTGTCCATAATGTATCTTTTCCAATACCTCTGGTTGCATTGATTTAGGGATCAGAATTCTGTCACCTTTGAGTAATATGCCATTCTTAGTAGAGAGTTCATCTCAATAGGACCAGTACTTGTCAGCCTCCTTTGCAAATTACCATGAATTAAGTCTTAACCCTTCCTTCCCTGATAATAATATGTGGTTAACTTCTTTGCTTTCGTCAATGCCCCTGACTGCAAAATATGACTCACATTGTTGCTTGAAGAATTTGTAGGATTCCTCCAAATTATTAGTATCCCATGTGTGGTTCTATTAACCGATTAGAAATTTTTTTTGTTTTTAACAATGTAAAGGAAGGGAAAGAAGAAATTAAACAAAAACAACTCACAGTTTTATGAGTAAGAATTCTCTAATGCATTTTCGGAGACGCGACATATGTGGTTTCTCATTGTCCGTTTTTTTTTTTGTTTTTAACAATGTAAAGGAAGGAAAAGAAGAAATTAAACAAAAACAACTCACAGTTTTATGAGTAAGAATTCTCTAATGCATTTTCGGAGACGCGACATATGTGGTTTCTCATTGTCCGTTAAGAAGGCTGAATTATTGTTGAGCTGACATCAATGTTCTCCTTTTTTTTTCGTTTGCGGTAATGATTTATGCTTGGGCATCTTGACAACCCCCCCCCCCCGCACCTATATAAAATGTAGTTGGAAAAATCGATTTTATAGTGAGTTTTAAGAATATGGTGAAAAAAAACACAGTCATTAAATAATTGCTACCAAAGGCAATAAATACTACTTTTCTACTGAGTTTTATGTTTTGAAGTATTTTCAAGTGCTTTTCTTTATTTTTTAATCTAAAATTGCAGGTATGTGGGCATACAAAAATCTCTATATTTTCTAGAAAAAACCCACTAGCTACTAGACCAAAAATTTACCCGCTAACGAAATCTCCAGATCTAGCAGGAAAACCGCTAAATTGGCAACACTGTTTGTGAGCCTTTGCTTCATGATAGACAGACAGGAAGTAGACAGGTTGGCTGATTTCGCATCCCTGCTAAACAAAGTACTATGGATTATTGTTTGTTTCATTTCAGTATTAACTTTAAATATAGTAAATAAGAATATCCACAACTGTTATTTTTATGTTTATTTACTTTTATGAATGTATTGCATTTAATTTTTCTCTTCAAATAAATGTTTTTTTAAAATATTTTTTAAATTTCACAGAAATGAATAAATGTTTAACAGTTCCAAAAATATGAATATTTTCACAAAAATCAATGAACGTTTAACAGTTCCCCAAAATATGAATATTTCACATATATTAAATAAAATAAAATTTAATTTAAATTACATAATAAGTACAAATCCAGTAGATGATATTTTAAATCGGCAGTACCAAAGAAATTTGTGTAAAGTTTATGAATATTTTTATTTATTATATTTAGAAGCAATATTTTTTATCAAAAGATTGTGGGATAATAAATATATTCATTTGAAAAAAAAAACAAAAAACATTTTACTAAAATATTTTGTAGGGAGAAGAGGGATCGACTGGTCTCCAAATTCATGAAAATGATGAGAAAAAAGGTCGAAACTTCTTTTTCTAACAAGAAAAAAAAAAAAAAATCAGCAAATAGCAACGACTTGGGAGCAAATACAAACATTTAAAATAATAATTTTTATTTAACCAGAAAGGGTTCATTTTTGTGTGCAAGATATGTGCAAATCACAGTCCTTCTTGAATGTGTGATATCTCCCCATGTGTATGAAATTAAAAAGATTCTGGTCTATTAATAATTCTGTGAGATGTGTATTTTAATAAGATAAAAGTTAGGGAACATTGTTCAAGTGGAAAAAGAATATTGCATAATTATAAAGGTATTGCTGGAAGTTTTTAGTGACTGCAGAAATCTTCCGAGACTGAGGAAATTATTAATGTCAGCATAATTTTATGGAGAAAACTCTGCGAAGGAAAAAGTTTGTAAGAATAAAATATTTATCCATTGTTATTTGCATGGGCTTCATCACTAATGGTTGCAGTATTTTGTCCGTTTACCGTTTTTCAGGACACTTTTACTAGTGCAGATTTTTACGTAGATAGAAGGAGTCCACCTAGTGATAATTTCGAGCAGCGGCTATTCAGTATGCAAAAAGCTGTCTGGAGATCACGGATTCGTTGCTGAGACTTGGTGTGCTTTTAACATCCTTGGGATGGAGTCTGACATAAGCGACAATAACGGGCAGCAACAATGGTGACTTGTGGAAATACTGTCTAGACTGGTTTGATTTTGGTGTGCTGGGCCTTTTATACAGACTTTCTAGAATGTTCCAACCTGTTTAGTGTCTACATACATAAGTAGACAAAAATATAGTCCCATGGATTTATGTGTAAAAGTGATATATTACAGCCACATTTTCCAGGTTTGCATAGGCGATCGGTGACAAAATCAATGTTCCTGAAATTAATAAATTCCGGTCAAATAGATTCTTCTGTTTACATGACGAGCAACTTAGTTCAGTTACTCACTACAATCTAATTAAACATATTTATATTTCTTGAGCTGTAAGCCATGTTTAGTTTCAGAAGAGTTTCCGATGGGTAGTTATTCTATACAAGTTCTGGAGATGATGAATTCTCAGTAGATAGCTGTTCTGTACAGATTCCGGATTTTATGATTTTGCAGCCAAACTTGACATGAAAAAAATAAAACATATGCAAGGTTGGTAAATAGGTTCAATTTTTATGGAGCAATTCTGGTTTCTGATTGGTTGATAACAGAACGTGAATTAATTTGATTCGTCAATTCCTAGCAGCAGTGTTTATAAATAGAATCTCCCAACTGTGAGGGACCATACCCAATCATGAGTCAAACATATTGCAACAATATTAAAAAAATTATATGTGATAAAAGTAAATAAACGGATACCCCTGACAAACCTGACTAGCAACTAAGTTCCACCCCTTTAAAGTAGAGATCCCTAGGTGTAAGAAAGCCTTTTACTCCAATAGTTTCTTCCCCAAAACTGCAAATCTTTGGAACTTCCTTCCGGGATTCTGCTTTTCCAACTGTACTGACATGCAGAAGTTCAAGTGCAATGTGAACAAGCATCTTGCTGCTCATCTCCCTTCATAGTGCTCCCGCAAATTATGTCCCCGATAGTAACCCCCTACATCAAAGTGGCACTGTGCCTTGTTTGGGGTGAAAATTGAATTAAAAAAGAAACTTCAATAATTTGTGTACTTTGTTTAGAGAGAATGCAACCGAGAATTTTTATTTCCTGTCTGTCTATCATAGAGAACAAAGGCTCCAGGAATTAATATGCATGATTGCCAAATTTGTTTTTACTAAAACAGAATGAACGTAAATGACTTTTTCGTTGAACATAGACACATAATAATAACTAATAGAACTACATAATTAAAAAAATATATATTTCGTTACAAACAAATAGGCAGACATTTATACAGAATGCATTTCCTCAATCTGTTAAAAAAATGCTTTCTAATAAGTTTTTGAATTTGTTGCCACATGGATTGCCATTTGCCAGTAGCCAAAATTCAACCAGGATTATTTTCTTGCCACTTTTTTTAAACATCAAAGGACGCTGGGCCCAAAATTGATACCTATAGATAAGTTGCAAATCAATATAACATTCAAGCTCGAGCCGATAATGTAGTTAAAATTGTAGTACCGTGTAAAAATTACTTGCCTCAAAAAACGCTCACATGTTTGCACGACTTGTAGAGTTCAGTTGCCGAATAAAAGCAAAACAAAATGATGATGCGCAATTGATTTTGTCTACAATGGTCACACAAACTAACGCAAATTCTAACCATTTTCTGTTTTTTTTTACTTGGGAGTCACCACTTACTAAGGCTCGATAGCCACTCGAGGATAAGGGTTAATGGATGTAAGGTGATAGTTTAGTAATCGTTAATAGTGTAAATTGGGTAGAATTTGATTATTTATGGGGACGGCTCAACAAGAACTTGTTTACATTGGATTTGAAAGCTACAATGTTGTATTCAACTGGGAAGCAGGCCAGCAGAACAGTGTTCTGGGAAAGAAGCTTTGTACATGGAATCTGCATTTAGATTTCGATCCAGATAGAGATTGGGGGAAATCGTATAGAGTGGTTGTAGCTAGTCGAGTGTTTGTGAAAGTTTGGCAAGGGTGGACCATAGGTTGGAGTTCATTCGAGCACTGATATGCAAATTACACAATTGAAGAATGGAGGAATGTTTTGATGAAGGCGAGTTGCACACTCATGTTATGTTCCGATGTGACATATTATTTAGAGCTGAGAGAATGCAGTGAAGTTAAGAGGTGGTGCAAATTGCAATGCCAGTGAAAAGGAGTGGTGTCAAATTATTTATTTAGAATATAAGCTATTTCAGCAATATATTACCTTTCAGCGATGGAGAACTAGACTTTTGATGTCCAGATGATTCCAGATTTTAGCAGTGCTGCAACCAAATGCCCGTTATGGAGTGAATTGTAAATGTGGAGCTTGTATGTGAACTTTGTGTTATGGATAATGTTGAGCACATCCAGCCATTGCAATTGTGAATTGGGGGCTCTGGCAACTTAGTAAGAAGCAGAAGATAGATACTGAACAGATCAAGCAGACCCCCATAACTGCATATGCAAAACTGATGCATTTAATCCATGTGACCAGTTCGTTACTTGACAATTTAGTCTGGATGAGACAGTGGACGAGTTTATTGCTGAGCTGCAACGTCTGGCCCAATTGATTGGGGGACTGTTGATTGAATGTTGGTTAATATGCACATTTGTCTCTGGACTACTTCAACATGTTAGACATCTACTATATACCTCATCCAAGATGAAAATGATGAGTGCAGAATAACTGCTGACTCGTGACTGACAATGAAGGAACCACAGAATTGGCCACCACTTCTGCCAAATGAACACCTTCAAAATCAAAGGTGCGTGATGTTGATAAAAAATCTATTTACTACAGGTGTGATGGTCCCAACCACCTAGTGAAGCATTGGTTACAGAACCGTCAAGAGAGGTCAGGTTAGGGTTTGGGTTAGATATGTAGTAGATATGTTAGTTAGAGATGCAAAGTTGATGGCCACATATGCCAGCGTGATTGGACTGGGCCGCTCTTGTCTGACAGTTTTGAGGGTACCAGTTTGACAGTTTGTCTAGCTACTGTATTCCGGCTGACAGTACAGGAGCTCTAACTCTTTGGTAGCGCTTAGAGCAGTGACTTTAATGTCCACCACAGTAATTGTCTTGCATCACACATGATTTTTCTATATCTCTTTCTCTATCACAGACCTAACTCAACCCCCTGATTGACAAGATCAGCAAGCCTCAATTTCAGCTCTATTTCCGACCACAAACTCTGAGGATTGTGTAACAAGTGCCCATAGCTCACTTGGAATTTTTTTTTTTACATAGGAATCATCACTTATCAAAGCAAAGAGGCCACTTGAGGATAAGGGTTAAAGAGTGTACAGTAGAAATTGGACGATATAGCAATCGTTAGTAATGGAAATTTGGTAAATTTGTTAACTTATATGGAACGGCTCATCAAAAACTTGTTTACATTAGACTTGAAAACAACCATATTGTAGTCAGCTGGAAAGGAGGAAAATGGAAAACAATTCCATAGGCGTGCAGTTCTAAGAAAGAAGCTTTGTTCATGGAATCTACATTTAGGTTTAGGCACAGATAAAGAGTGGGGGAAATTAGTGATAGTGTTTTCTGCTAGACAGGTGTTTCTTGTGAAAGTTTGGCAAGGGGCGACCATAGATTGGAGCTCAGCCGAGCACTTGCCATGAAAATAACGATAAAGCAGAGACAAACTCACAACGTCTCTTCTGTGAGAAAGAGGTTGCAGAGAAGAGAAAAGGACATCCCCTACGAGGCTACGAAGTCTATTTTGAACTCTATCAAGGCAGGATAATGCTGATCACCTTGTGATAATGGTAGAAATCTCATTAAATTCTCGACCTCCAAGTTGAAGAGCCATTACTCAAAATGAAAAGGTAATATAAGAAGGTTGACTGAGAAGCCATAAGGGATCACATCAGAAATGTTTCATGGTGTAGTACCTTTTGTCTTCCTGCAGACCAGTGTGCAAATGAGCCGACTGAATGATTCAAAGCAGCAATCAAAGCACATATATGGAAGTTCTTCAGCAAACCTCACTCTCCACAATGGTTCACCTCTGATTATGCAGCTACTATTGCAGCAGCATGCATTCCATAGATTTATCAGACATAAGTCCAATACAAGTAGATAAAAGTGTGTAAAAGCTAGAAATAATTGTAAGAGACAAGTAGCCACAACCAAGAGCAGGTATTCAAAAGTCACTAAAAAACATTGAATTGCAGAAATTATGGACTCACAATTTCTGGAAAATTTATAACAGCGTAATAAATAATGGTCAATCAACAATGCCTCCATTATTCAACAACTTGGAGATTGTCTGCACTGTAACCGAAAAGGCAAATCTGCTTACTTGATGGTTTGCCTCTAATTCCACTTTAGACTCAACTAACCACCCCTCTTAAATTTCACTTTGAAGACTGAAGCCACACTCAATAATCTGAAAATCACTCCTTCCCTTGTTTGTGATGCCATAAAAAACCTAGACACCTCAAAAACATGTAGACTTGATTTTATCCCTACTATATTATTAAAAAATGTTCCGCTGAAATTGCTCCGGTACTCTCCAAACTCTTAAAAAAAATGCCTTGCTGAATCTTGCTTTCCAGAATGCTAGAAAATTACTTTTGTTATACCAGTTTACAAAAATTCTGGTGAGAGAACTGACCCACTAAATTATCACCCCTATTAGTCTCATCTCTTTCTTAACCAAAATCTTTGAATTCTTAATTAATCAAGCACTAGTTTGCCATCTCATAGATAATAAAATTATTTCTGGCCGACAGTATGAATTTAGGCAAGTTTGTTCTACTGCAAATATCCTAACTGTAATCTCTGAACATATATACCACACACTGGATAAGGCAGGGGAGACTAGGTCATAGCCCTAGACATATCTAAGGCCTTTGACAGGGTTTGGCATGATGGTCCTCTCATGAAAATCAAATCATATGGTATGACTGGACGAATACTTAACATAATCAAATTCTTCTTAGATAATAGAAAAATCCAGGTTGTCCTTGATGGTCTGAACAACACTATATAAAATGTGTGTATGCTACTAGGTTCAATCCTCAGACCATTATTATTCCTGATATTCATAAACGACCTCCCTGATAAAACTGTCTCTGAGATGGGTATATTTGCTGATGACACTGTTTTATAAAAGACTCAATGGGAAAACTAATGAAGAAATAGCTAAGAGTCTAGAGAAAAATCTCTAGTCTGTAGTGGAATGGGGTAAAAACTGGACGGTAACGTTCAATGCCACCAATTCTTTAATAATTACATAAAACTTTCTCAACCACTGATTGCCATGGCTAATGATACACTACTTGAAAGTACTTTCAACATTTTACAAACATGAATTGGAACAAATACATTGAGGTAATCTCCAATACTGTTGCAAGGAAGGTGGGCTCTCTCTACTGTGCTAGAAGGTTACTATCACCTGAGAGTATCCTGCATCTCTACAAAGCCACTATTCACTCATGCATGGAATACTGTTATCACATCTGGGCTGTTGCGTTAGCCACTAGTCTTCCACTTCCAGGTAGGGTTAAGAAAAAGGGTTGCCAAGCCAATAGGTCTTGCACTGTCGGCCAAACTCCAACCTCTGTCCCATTGCCAAAACGTGGCATTCCTGTGCCTGTTTACAAGTTCTTTAATAGTAGGTGCTCGGATGAACTGAAAGCACTAGTATTCCATTGATGTAAAAAAAAAAAACGACAAACCAGAGAAGCAGCAAAATTCCAACTTTACACTGTAGACATCCCTAGATGCCGTAAAGCCTTTTTACCGCTCAAATAGCTTCTTTGCTCGAACTGCTAAACTTTGGAATTCCCGGGAAAGAATAAGGTTTTCTTCCTGAAATTCTCATGGATAGCTCTCCCCTCGAGAAGAAATTACCTCTGAAAATTCTTGGAGTTCATGTATTAGATTCATTACTCTTTCTGCTTCCCGTAAAGTCAGTTCTATCACTGTAAACACTTTCTCACACCTGAGACTATTCTCTATCTCTACAAATCTACTATCCCACCATCTATGGAGTATTATTGTTATATTTGGACTCGTGAATCTCTGTCCCATTTAAGGGTTATTGATAAGATGCAGAAATGTATCTGTAATTTGATTAGCCTCACTGTTTCTTCTCCTCTGCAAGCCTCTCTCACAGACGTGAGTCTTTTCTATAAATACTATTATGACACAAGTTTTTCAGAATTGTCTGATCTGTTACTTTATGAGGGAAGAGAGAATGCCCCTCTCCCCAAAAAATAAAAAAATAATAGAAATATGTATATATATTTATATCACACATGGCGGCACGGTTCTGAGCAAGTTCGTCCACACAATCCCAAACACCTCCGACAATTCAGCATGACACAACACAACGCGATCCCAAACAACACTGTTGAATTGATACAACACGATCTCGAACAACACCGTCAAATGTACATGACATGCCACGACACGATCACAAACTGAATGTGCATGCTCCACATCTGTTTAAACTCAGCAAATAACTTTTCGCAAAACGCCACGCCATTACCTGTGAGCAATTCGATTGGCGGCCTCTTTTCACATAATATACTCTCCAACTGCTTAATGACGCTAGCAGAATCCTGTCGGTGCAACTGCCTCCAAATGGCTAAACAGCTAGGGCCACAGTCTATCAACGTCAAGTACAACTGAATGCCAAAATGGGTTATATCCATAGCAATTCTGCTTCAAGTTTCCAGGACGCCAAACCTACCTGGCTTCCAATGCACTGTGGCTGGATCTAGGGACTGGCATTCTTTGCAATCCCCAACCACCACCCACATTTCAGTTTCAGTTATTAATGGGTTGACTAACTTCAAAGTACCGTCCTTTTTACACTGGAATTTCCACTAAATGGATGAATTGTCTGTATCTGAGACACACACAAGTTCTCGGGGTTCTGTCGCTTTACAGATCTCATTTAACCATTACGATTTTTAGAGATACTTATATTAAAACATAGGGATGAGAACCTAGAGCCTCTTGAAAACTGACATTATTTAAACTAAAAAGACGAGAGCCTAGTACCCCCCCCCCATCCCTCGAACGGTCTTAATTTTCTGTAACCGAATTGTTCTAACTTTGTGCTATTTTTCACCTATTTATTAAATTGCGCCACATTCACGGAACACCTATTAGAAAATTAAAAATGCTACACTTTAACATTAACTCTATTTTGAAAACTAAAAAATAGGGAGTGGAAAAAAACGAAAAACAAAAAAGAGGTTAGTTTTTTACAATAGACAACAAAGTGAAAAAGTAGTAAAAAAAAGTAAAATTTGCGGAGAATGCGCTATTTTACGGTTGTTGTAAAAAATGGAACGGAAATATAAATTTTGTTCTGTTTTAATCTTTTTTTTAATTGTCTCCCCAAAAAACGAAAATAATCGAAAGAATAACATTCAACAATCATACTTTATATGTATACTAGCATGGGTGCCCGGCGTTGCCCGAGTATTTGGAGATGTATGTTGAGCAAAAAATGATCGATTTTTTTTTTTAACTTTGACCCCTATTATGACTCCTCCTTAAAATTTATTGTTTTGGGCTCAAATTAAGTTATTAAGTTAGGTCCATATCCAATGAACCTATATCTAAAATTTCAAGTGTTTAAATCGAAAATTGTCAGAGTTTGGTAGATTTCTCAAACGTCAAATCGTTGAACTTGGACCCCTTAATCGCCAAATTTCTAGCCAAAAACCGATCACATCGATTTTCGCAAATCTCAGTACCCTGTATATCAAATTTCGAGTCTGTAGACTTAAAATTGACAGTTATTGCGTAGGGAAATGTACACACACAGACAGACAGACACTTTCACTTTTATAGATATATAGATATGTATAAAGAAAAGCTTGTTTTTATTTACAAAAATTAAATTTTATTAACAAAAACGAAACAATTTAATTTTTAAATGAAAGTCGATTTGGTATACCTTTTTGGCATTTTTTTTTTTTTTTTTACACAAGTCCAACTCACCGTTTACATTGGAAATATCGACTTTTAAAGGTTTTCAGGTATGCTCACAACGAATAAAAACCCCCAACCTCACCATGTTAAGAATGGCTTCTGGAATAGACACCCCTAAACCTAGTCAGCATACCCGAAAACCTATAGAAGTTGACATGTCGAATGTGAAAAATGTACTCAATTTAAAACGGAACGAAATTTAAATTTCCATTCAATTTTTACAACAACCATAAAACAAAATGTTCTCAAGTTTTACCGGCTTCAGTCTAGGATTTCTCCACTGATCGAAGTCAGAAAAGGTGAAGTACAGTATCAGAACAGATACTACACTGTGATCTGGGCCACAACAAAATAAGCTACTCTTCTACCTACCTGGATAAGTTTTCAGTGCTTTTAACTTATTTTAAAGCGTTTATTAATTTTTGTATCGCAAATAATACTGATCCTTAAAATTAAACTGACAAGATGGCGGACATAAAGCTTTAAAGTAATTGTAACATTAATTGGGTGGATTTCTCTCAGTATTTTGTTTTGTTTTCGAGTTTTGAGCGATTATTGAAACTCTAAAAATGACAGTTTCATGTCCGCCATCTTGTAGGTTTATTTTAAGCACTCGGCACTACTTGCATTTTAAACTTAAACTCTTTAAAATAAGTTCAAACACCAAAAACTTATTCAGGTACGTAGAAGAGTAACTTTGGTAACATTTATTTGGCAAATGTGTAGTTTAGCGGCGTAAATTATTTGACCGAGAAAAAATTATAAAAACTATTTTTATGTAAAACATTATTAGACCCTAAGGCTGAAATAAAGCGCGAAAAAATTTTATTCTTATTATTTTTTCAAGATTTTTTATTAGACTAAATGTACAACAATCGAGGCCGCCATATTGTTTGTAAACTTTGACCTTTCTAAGGTTTGACAGATTAACCTTTAGCGTAAAAAGGCCAAATTTTGCCCTTTTTACGCTCTTTCATGAACTATGTTTTTGGCCGCCATTTTTTTTTTTTTTTTTTTGTAATAAAAGGTCAATTTGTCAAACCTTAGAAAGGCCAAATTTTAAAAGCAATACAGCGGCTTAGTCTAATAAAAATGATCAAAAATAAAAATGATTTTTTTTCTGGTTTTATTTCAGCCTTTGGGTCTAATAATGTGTTTTATATGAAAAATAAAGTTTTTTTATAAATTTTTGTTTGTCAAATAATTTACGCCGCTAAACTACACATTTACCATTTATTTGTTATACACTATTACCACTTTTTCGGTTTGTTGTAGCGATTCGAAAAAGTGGTCAAAAAACAAATATATAACAAATGTTACCAAAGGAAAGATAGGTTACTCTTCTACCTAACAGGATAAGTTTTTAGCATTTTTACTTAATGTAAAATGTTTATTCGGATCGAAAAACAAGCAATGTCGAGTGGTACACGAGCACAAGGAAAAATAGATGCAATCTATTTGTTACGCGGCCATTTTTCTTGTGCTCATGTAATCGTCGGTCGACATTGTTTTTCGAGCCGAATAAACATTTTGTATTAAATAAAAACACTAAAAGCTTATCCAGCTAGGTAAAAGAGCAACTTATCTTACCTTTGGTAACATTTATTTGTTATATATTTGTTTTTTTGACCAGTTTTTCAAGTCGTTACGGATTGTAAAACATACCCGAAAAACATTTGAAATATGTAAATGTGTTAGAATAATCATGTTTTTGCATCGTTGAAGACAAAAAGAAATTTTACATATATAAATTTAGGAAAACTCGTCTCCGGAAAACTCGTTCCCTTATTGAATAAATTTCGATTGAAAACACATTTTTTGATCGTTCTTGAAAAAGATATTGTTTTTAAAAGAGAATACACATCTCATAATATTTAAAAAAATATTTTTTATTTATTTACGGTTGTTTTAAAAAAATTAAATTAATTTTTCTAAGTTTTCGTTTTCTACCTAGCTTTGAAAGTTTTTGGTGTTTCAACTTATTTTAAAGAGTTTATTTAGTTAAAAAAAAAACAACAACAACAACAAAAAAAGTAATGTCGAGTGTTACTTTTGAACAAAACAATGTCCGCCATAAGAGAATCACGTCTGAGGAGTCTCGATAATTGCTCAAAAATAGAAAATTAAAGAAAATACTGAGGTAGATATAGTTTTAAAACAAGCCTCCCCCCCCCTCCAAAAGAAAATAAATTTGTATATGTTTAGCGTAATGCAAATGCACATCCCATAATATTTTAAAAAATATTTTTACTTGTTTACTGTTTTAAAAAAATTAAATTGATTTTTCTAAGTTTTCGTTTTCTACCTAGCTTTGTAAGTTTTGGGGGGTTAAACTTATTTTATAGAGTTTATTTAGTTAAAATAAATAACAAGTAATATCGCACTCGATATTATTTAGTAAATAATTTTGAACAAAAAATGTCCGAAAATTAAAGAAAATACTGAGGTAGATATAGTGGCAAGACTGGAGTTTAGGTGGAAAAATAATCTCGAACCCTTTATCACATAAAAGGAACTAATTTCCCTAATCACCGGGGCGGTACGTTACTATGTCAATATTATTGACTCAATAATATATAAACAATATTGGTATTTCAGAAGTTGTTTTTGAAAACAACTTTAAAAAAAAAACAAAAAAAAAACAAACTTTTTATATTGCTTTTAATTAAAATAAAAAAAGGTTTTCGTAGGTTACAATTATGAAAAGTTCTATTCATATTTAAATGTCTTATATGTTCCGTGTTTTTTTTTTTTTTTTTACACAATGAATACCGTTTTTTAATTAAGGTACTAGTGCAGAGAGTGATCCGCGCTATTTTTTAATCGTATTTCCAAGTTTAATTAAAGTTTTATGATATGTTTTTTTATTCAATTGTAAGGTTGAAGTATAGAATATGTATAAAACACTCTCCCCTCCCCATATTAAGAATGGCTTTTTAAATATAACATTATTTACGTCCGGATCGCTCTATGCACTAGTACCTTAATGATAAACAATACATAAATAGAAATAATAAATTATCAGACTTTTTAAAGTTTAAGTTTAAACAATAGTTTTTTAATTAAAAATTGAATCGCGTGATTATTATTAAATTACGTGAGTAGTTATAAACGATACAAATTAATATTAAACACGCGTAATCTCTTGCAATTTATTATTTCTCTATTTCAAATTTAAATTTATTAATTATAAAACCTTCGGTACTTATGTATTTTTGTTACCGTGCTAAAAAAGGTGCTTGAGATATCGTTAAGATAAACGTTTTGTTTAAAATTAAAAAATGTTGTTTAAAATAAAGAAGTAAAAAATGAGAGAAAAAAGATCGTGAAACGTTTTAAAATAAATAAGTAAGAAGTTGGGCTTTTTTAAGTTGTTTTCAAAAACAACTTCTGAAATACCTATATTATTGACATAGTAACGTACCACCGGTGATTAGGGAAATTAGTTCCTTTTATGTGATAAAGGGTTCGGGATTATTTTTCCACCTAAACTCCAGTCTTGCCGATATAGTTTTAAAACGACCCCCCCCCTCCTACTCCAAAAGAAAATAAACTTGTATATTTTTAGGTAATGTACAAGATCACTGCTCGGAAAAAAAATAATCAAGCTACCAGAAGTGGATACGGTTGATTATGTAACGAAACTAAACGGAAGACACGAAAAACGAAACCATATATTTATTTAAAAAAAATACTTTAGTTTTTAAAATTTCTTGTGTTATTACGAAGCAAACAAAAAAAAGAAAACACTTTTTGTATTATCAAATAATAAAACAAATATTTTATTTAGAAAAATTTGTACTTCACGAGAAACGTGGACCCTGCATAAACGGTGCTTTTATTTAATGATTGCTCCTCCAAAGCGCAAAAGGTTTTCTTTGGTTTATTTAATCACGAAAACTTTGAAGGTACTATTTGTTGAGGCCAAATAAAAGGGGGGAGGGTAACAGCGGGTTTGTATTACTGTACACATAGATTCGAAAAAGTTGTCAAAAAATAAATATATAACAAATAACTGTTATCAAAGGCAAGATAAGTTACTTTTCTACCTAACTGGATATATCTTTCGTGTTTTTATTCAATGTAACATGTTTATTCAGCTCGAAAAACATACATTGTTTACCGATTGGAAAATTCAAAATGGCGCCCGACTCTCTCTTTAACACGGTAAGTTCGGGAAAAGGTGTTATTTATAACAAACTTACCGTGTTAAAGAGAGAGTCGGGCGCCATTTTGAGTTTTCCAATACATCGGTAAACACTGCATGTTTTTCGAGCTGAATAAACATGTTACATTGAATAAAAACAAAAAAATGTATCCAGTTTGGTAGAAAAGTAACTCATCTTGCCTTTGATAATATTTATTTCTAATATATTTGTTTTTTGACAACTTTTTCGAATCTGTGTAGTACAGTAATACAAACCCGAAAAAAAAAAAAAAAAAAAGCTATTTTACTTTATAAAAATCTAATGTTATTTTTATTGCAAAATTGTTTTATTAAAATTATAGGGTGTGTGTATTACTGTACACAGATTCGAAAAAGTGGTCAAAAAATAAAATATACAACAAAGAAATATTAACAGTAGCGGGTATGTTTTATTGTCCACAGTTCTACGAAAAAGTGGTTAAAAAAATCAAATATATAATAAATAAATGTTACCAAAGGCAAGATAAGTTACACTTCTGCCCAACTGGGTAGGTTTTTAGTGTTTTTACTCATATTTATAATGCTTAATCGGCTCGAAAAACAAGCGTTTTCAAAGGGTACGCGACCACAAGAAAAGGTGGCCACTATTTGTTACGCGGCCATTTTTTCTTGTGGTCGCGTATCCTTTGAAAACGCTTGTTTTTTTTTCGAGACGAATAAATAGTTTCCATTCAGTAAAAACACTAAAAATCTATCCAATTAGGTAGAAGAGGATATTGCCTTTGGTAACATTTATTTATCATATATTTGATTTTTTTACCACTTTTTCGAAGGACTGTGGACAGTAAAAACGTACTCGAGATGAATTTTTTATGTTTTAAATTATTTTAAAGTGTTTTATATATATATATACAAAAAATAAAAAAAACACCAGTAGATTACCTCTTTGCACGGTTGGTGACATTTATTAGTTGGGTTTTTACCAGTATTGTTTATTTTCTGTTGTTTAGGTAATCGCGACTCCCCTGTGTTTAATGTCAGCAATCTTGTTTCTAACTTAAAGAATCGACACTACTTTTGTTTAAAAGTAAATAAACGTTTAAAATATTGATAGAAATCCACCCAAGTAACTGTTCTGTTCACCGTGACATAAATTCTGTGAATTTCTATCAGTATTTTGTTTCATTTTCGAGTATTGCGCGATTATCGAGACTTTAAAGATGACAGACTCATTTTCGCCATTTTGTTCTATCTGTAACTTAGTAACTCTCTCGACTTGTTTCAAACTAAAAAAAAAAAAATAAATTAATAAAACGCTTAAAAAAGTTAAAACATTAAAAACCTTATTCAGATATGTAGAAGAATAACTTATTTGGTAACATGTTTTTTGACGATTTTTCGTTTTAACCGCAAAGCGATTGAAATTTTTTGTTTTGCTCGATTGCTGACATTTTATGGGCGATTCAATTAACTAGGTCTTACATGGTAGTAGTCAAGTCACCTATCATTTATTCTAACGTTCTAAAGATTGACATATTTTCATTGACCAAGTAAAAGATAAAAAAAAACAAAAAAAAAAACAAAAAAAAAAACAATAACGACTTCAGATTTAACTAATAAAGCAAAAAGGGGTAAAAATAACTAAATGGGTTTGTATTACTTCGAAAAAGTTGTCAAAAAACATAACAAATAAATGTTATCAAAAGCAATATAAGTTACTTTTCTACCAAACTGGATATATTTTTCGTGTTTTTATTCAATGTAACAAGTTTATTCAGCTCGAAAAACATACATTGTTTACCGATGTATTGGAAAATTCAAAATGGCGCCCGACTCTCTCTTTAACACGGTAAGATCGGGAAAAGGTGTTATAAATAATAAACTTGACAAAATACTATTAAAACCACCGAATATATGTCAACATACGGTAATATATATTGAGCGAGTTTCTAACAGTATTTTGTCTAGTTTTATATTTATAGCACCTTTTCCCAACCTTACCGTGTTAAAGAGAGAGTCGGGCGCCATTTTGAATTTTCCAATACATCGGTAAACACAGTATTTTTTCGAGTTGAATAAACGTTACATTAAATAAAAACACTGGAAACATATCCAGTTTGGTAGAAAAGTAACTTATCTTGCCTTTGATATCATTTATTTGTTATATATTTGTTTTTTGACAACTTTTTCGAATCTGTGTGTACACTGTACAGTAATACAAACTCAACTAAATAAATAAATGCACATCAAATAAATGTTACCAAAGGAAAACTAAGTTACTCTTTTACCTACCTGGATATGTTTTAACTTATTTAAATTTAAAAAGGCTTAGTTAGTTAAAAAAAAAAAAAAAAAAAAAAAAAGTTGTGTAAAACTTGTCGAGTTGAAACGAGAGAAAAAAAAAAAAAAATGGTGAATCAAGTCGAGCCTTAATAATCAGTTTTATCTTAAAAAAATAGTTATCCAGGTAGATAAAAGAGCAAGTTCGTTTGCCTTTGGTAACAATTATTTGTTGTGAATTTATTTTTTACCCCCTTATTTAACTTTAACTGCTCCAAAAAGAAAAAATAACGAAATAGAACTTTTGGGTATGTTTTACTATCCACAGAGATTCGAAAACATGTTAAAAAGAAATCAAATACATAACAAATGTTATCAAAAGCAAGATGGGTTACTCTTTTACATAGCTGGACAAGTTTTTAGTATTTTAACTTAATGTAAAATGTTTATTCGGCTAGAAAAAAGTCAACCGGCACAGTGGCACACTGTGCCACTGTGCCGGTTGACTGGCACACACAAGCACAAAGAAAAATGACCGCAACTTATTTGTAACGCGACCATTTTTTCTTGTACTCGTGTACGTACCGCTCAACATTAGTTGTTTTTTCGAGTCGAATAAACATTTTACATAAAGTAAAAACACAAAGCTTATCCAGCTAGGTAGAAGAGTAATCTATCTTCGGTAACATTTATTTCTTATATATTTGATTTTTTAGCACTTTCTCGAGTTTGTGGATTGTAAAACATACCCAAACTTTTCAAATAAGTTTAAAAAGGCAAGATAAGTTACTTTTCTACCAAACTGGATATATTTTTCGTGTTTTTACTCAATGTAACATGTTTATTCAGCTCGAAAACCATACAGTGTTTAGCGATGTATTGGAACATTCAAGATGGCGTCTTATTCTCCCTTTAACACGGTAAGTGTGGGAAAAGATGTTATAAATAAAAAACCGGATAAAATACTGTTAAAAACTCGCTCAATATATGTTACCGTGACATAGGTTGACATATATTCGGCGGGTTTTTAATAGTATTTTGTATAGTTTTTTTTATTTATAACACCTTTTTCCATACTTACGGTGTTAAAGAGGGTGTGAGACGCCATCTTGAATTTTCGAATACATCGGTAAACACTATGTTTTTCGAGCTGAATAAATGTTACATTGAATAAAAACACAAAAAAATATATCCAGTTTGGCAGAAAAGTAACTTATCTTGCCTTTGATAACATTTATTTGTCATATATTTGTTTTTTGACAACTTTTTCGAATCTATGTGTACAGTAATACAAACCCTTTATTTGTTATATATTTATTTTTTGACAACCCAAAAAATTATTATTTAGATAGGAAAAAGAGAGTAACATATTTCCTTTGGTAACATTTATTTGTTGCATTTTTTACCAATTTTTGTTAACTACTGTAAAAAATACTGAAATAATTTAAACGGGAAATATTTCTGCTATGTGTTGAAAAATATTTTTTAATGGCGAATTTCCGAATTTCTTTCGCCACATATATTCCGCTAAATAAGAATTTCCCCCATGTTCACCCCTGTTATTTTTCCTTTTAGCCTCTTGCCACAAAGTATCACCGCCAAGAGATGTTGGATCCATAAAATTACACCTATGGTTCACTCGCAAATCGTTGCATCCTTGAAGTCCGAGCCGATCTTGAGGACGCCAAGATCCTGAAATAATGGTGGTTCCTGGACGAATAAATTTCTTAATCAAGCCTACAAGAGTCGCGGAATCTCTGGAAGGCACCATAACCAAAAATCCTCCCTTAGCCGACTCTTCGTACCCTCCGAAAACCCACAGATGACTTACAATTCGTCCAATCTTGTTTCTGCTGGGAGGAGACAGACTTTCGTCTATTTCGATTGTGCACCCATCTCCGCCAATTATTTGTGGATGTGTAAGAAAATGTTCCACGCAAACATTACGAACAAACATTTTCCAATAACGTAATGTAACAGTTGAATTCATCCCGCATTCTCTTTTTATTATGTTATTAGTGTTCAATTCGTAGGCCCATAAATATATGAATAGAAGTAACTTTTTTAATTGCACGTTTGATCCGTAAAATAAACTGCCCGTTCGTATGGAACACACGACTCTGCAGGAACTAGTTGGGCACTGCCAAAAGAACCCGTCGCCTCTACTCATGCTTCTCAGGGTCATTTTTGTGTGACATACACATGTTAGTGAAGCAGCTATTAAATTGTGACTTCCCAAAAAGCTTAGTAATTTGCGCTGATCTTGCGTTAAATACAATAAATCCTCTAAGTTTAATGCTTGGAGATCCGTTGCCGTTTGGGGAGAATGAAAAATAAGAGTTTCACTTCTTATAGGCGTTACTGGAGTTGGAGAAGGTTCGGTATCAGTCATTTTGCAAATGTCGGTAGGGAAAGGAAAGAAGAAGGAAAAAAAAAAAAAGTTAACTAATTCGCACGACGTCTCTATTTATAGACGACGCGCGGACGTAGTTGTAGACATAAAACAAAACGCTCCAACAACAAAATGGCAGCATATGTGTCACTTTTCTACGCATTTACTGCGTATTAAGTATTTGTTTGTTTTAAGAAATCATTACTTAACAATTTCACATAAATCCTAACACACTCGCTTAAAATCTCTAAACCGATTATTTTCTGATTTGTTGTTTCAAATAATAGGACGCCATATCGGTTAATCGAAATCAAGGTGGTCGTCATTCAAACTTAAAAAATAATCAAAGCCATAAAATATTTTCGTCTTTTTTGTTCGTAAAATTAAAATATAATCATATATCGATAATTTGGAGAAAAATCAACTTCTGACATCTTTATATACGCCAGTTATACGCGGTCCGATTACAATAACAAACACAATTTCTTTTTCAGCACCGCCATTTTTCTCGCTTAATAGTTCATACATTAAAAAAAAAAATTCTTCCTAAAAATGTCATCGATCATCCCAAACCAATTTATCTATTTGTATATCATTCATTTTTGTTGGAGATAAAATTCATAAAAAATAATATTTTAAAAACACTTCAATTTCTATGTTGTTTTAAAGCGTCGATAGAGTAAACACGATTTTAGTCTCAGATTTTCATTATTTTTCTATCCTGAAAAATAAAACAAAAAAAAACGTTAACAGTTTATTTTCGGCTTCTTCTTTTGCATGGTACAAAATTTATGACGATAATATTCAAGTTACATCCTCTTATGAGGGGGGGGGGGTATATCTATCGTGCGTGCGCTTAGATGTACCTATTCAATTTCAGCGTTCGCCCCGAACTTCAATCTCCAAGGCCCGTCATCTCCATTCGTTCGAAATAAATATAAGTTTTAAAAATAATTTTCTTTCAAAAAAGACAAAAATTTACTTTTATTTGTGGTCAATTTTCAAGTTGCGCGTGTCTTTTTAAGTTTCGGTTTCTACTGAACGCGGCTGCTACTTTACGGTGAATGCACTGGAAAAGTCCCTTCTGATTAATGTTTACCTATTGATTTCAAATGATGTATTTTCAAATAAGTTTTCGTTATAATAACTTTTACTTTATATATCATTTTAAAGAGCGTTTTTCGCGCTATCTAACCATTTAAATTACAACCGTTTTAAAACTATTATGTCCTCTTTTCAGAACGCTGAATACAAGATGGAAAAATGCAAATTCGCATAATTTTTTATTTCAATTCAAGCTAGGCCAAAAAGCTGCTGAAGCAGCTTGCGATATCAACAAAGCGTTTAGCCCAGAAGCCACTACTGAACACACAATGGTGGTTTAAGAAATTTTGTGGCAATGGTGAGAGCCTTGAAGATGATAAGCGTATTGGTTGTTGGCCATATGTTGACAACAATGAATTAAGAGCCTTTTTTGAAGTCAATCCATGCACGACTTGCTTCTGAATTAGTCATAACATATACATGATGTATACGATGATTTCCAACCACTTGGGAAAGATTGGAAAGACAAAAAAACGATAAATGGGTGCATTGACGCATTGACCGACAACCAAAAGAAATACCGTTATGAAGTGTCATCTTCCCTTTATTTACGCAACAAGAACGGCCCGTTTCTCGACTGGGTTGTGACTTGCAATGAAATGTGGGTTCTTTACGACAACCGGTGACACTCAGCTCAGTGGTTAGATGCTGACAAAGCTCAACAGCACTTGCCGAAGCTAGAGCTGCACCAAAAGAAGGTCATGCTGACTGTTTGGTGGTCTGTGACTGGTCTCATCTAATTACATTTTTTTTTTTAATGCAGGTGAAACCATTCTGCGGGGAAGTACTGTCAACAAACGGATGAAATACATCAGAAACTTTGACAACAACACCCAACATTAGTCAACAGAAAAGGCCAAATTCTCCTCCATGGCAATGCCCAACCGCACGTTGCTAAAACGACCCTGCAGAAGTTGAACAAATTGGGCTAGGAAATTACCTCATCCACCATACTCTCCAGACCTCTCACCTACCGACTACCACTTTTTCAAGCATCTTGACAACTTTCTGCATGAGAAATGCTTAAAAAATCTAAACAATATAAAAAAAAAAACGCCTTCAGTGACTTCATCACTACCAAAAACACAAGAATTTTACCTTACTGGCATAAATACACTTGTTTTGCATTGGAAATAATGTTTATTGTGATGGTGCTTATTTCAATCAATAAATTTTTGTTTGAACCGAGATATATTCATTTGAATTTAAAAGTTAAAAACTGCAAAACCGCAAGAACTTTATTGTCAGACTGATAACTGTTTTTTTTTTGTTTTATTTTTTTTTTTTGTGTGTGTGTGTGTGTGTGTGTGAGTGAGGGAGGGAGGTATGAAGATGGTGCCATGGTGTTCTAAGTCATCCCATACACACACACAATTACACTGGTAGGAGTGCGGGCTAGGCTTTTTTAAATGGGTCAACTTAAAATGAAAATGCTTCTGCTAGTTTGAGCGATTCTTTTAGCGAGCCAGTGTGAAAAGTCTTTGTGGAGGTGAGATAAGAAATATAAAACTTAGTTGTTTGTCTATTCACTCTCTTTCTTTCATCATAATTTATAACCCTAGCCAAGCCAGGAGCCACACTACAAAACAGCTGAAACCAAGTGACAAGTGAACTAATTCACCACCACATTATGCTTGTCCCTTTTTATATTCTTTGTTTCTGCTTAGAAAACATGTAATTTTTACAAGCTGCTAACAGGCCCCTCATCAATATTGAACCCCAAACTATGTAGTTCAATTGGGTGAGGAAGTTCTCAATAAAGTATGATTTTCAAAATAATAACATCATTATTTCAGCATGTTCTGTACTATTCTGTATAAGTACCCAGAGCTTTAATAGCTAATTTTCTTTCACAACAAAAAAGTTATCATTGCGAATTGGGGCAAAACATAAATACTGATAATTTGATAAATATTGGCAAACCAGAAGAATACCCAATTCAAAGTTAGCAGCTAACAGTTTTTGATCAGATTTTGTCCCTGATATTAAACTTTCATCAGTAATATAACTTCCAATGAGATTTTCAATTTGTTAAGTTTGTTTATTTATTAAATTGTTAGGTGAAAGTACAGAATAGTAAACAAACAAAGAACCCCTTTTTCATGATAAGAATGGGTTTCTGAATAATAACGTTAGTATTTCAACAAGGTCAGTAAACTGTAGATTCTTTAGAAAGCCATCCTTAACATAGATGCTCGATAATGGCTTAAAAATAAAAATAAAACAAAATACTGGTAAAAACACACCCAATAAATGTTACCATAACATTCATTGGGTGGACTACTGCCAGTGATTTGTTTTATTTTTTATTTTTAAACCATCAGCGAAACTCCAACGATATGACCCTATCGTATCAGCCATTTTTTCTTGTACTCACGTAATGCATGACATTTGTAATTTTTATCAAGTTTCTGTTGTGTAATAATTTTTTTATGAGTGAAAAACTTTTTGGTGTGAGAAAATTAAAAGCAGTGGCCGCCAGCGATTAAATCATTGAATTAAGTTTCCATTTTCAAGCCTTAAAAAAAAAAAAATTGAATTCAAGTAATTATTTATCTTTTCGGTGCTTCTACAGAATTTGAACTTAACCAAACCAAACTGAATTTTCCAAACTAAATCTAAAGGACTTAGCCCTATTTTAAATTTGGGATTGGGAGCTTAGCTCGCACTTCTCAAACGATCCTAATTTTCCGTTGTCAAAGTGCCATTTTTACCATTCCATTTTTTTCCAGTGCCGTTTTTACCGGTGCCATTTTTACCAAGCACCAAATAAAAATGAGGTTCGAATTTCAGAACCCATTGCGCTATTTGCACCCAGTTTTACTATAAACAAACGAACTTTATTGTTTTTCAAAATAGTTTTATTTTATTTTATAAAGTATGTGGTAATAGTCAACTAACAGACTTCCTACCTTCTAATGTGTCTGCTACCAGAAGCGGTGACAAGGCAAATCAGTTCCTCCGCTTCTTTCTTTCACGCCTATAGCTCCCCAGTGCATGTACTCATTTTTTATGTTTTCCCGATCGTTCTTTAATAATCATTGAAGTTTTTAGTCTTATTTTAATTAAGAATTATTGAAATTAATTTTTTTTTTTAAAGAAATATTGAAAACACTTTTTTTGCGCTCTTTTTTCTTTTTTTTTTTTTTTTTTTAAAGAATTATTGAAAACACGTTTAAAAGATCTTTTAAATTAATGAACTATTTAGTTTAAGAAGCAATGAAGTAATGCCAGCCACGGAATAGTGCATCACTGCATCAGTGATGCATGCACTAGGTGTATCAGAATTTGGGGGGAATTTTTGACATCCCTAACACAAAACTGCGAATAAAATATAAAAAAACGCGTAATTTCTCTTTTAAAAGTGGCTTGTTTATTTTCTTTATAGAATATACTTCCAAAATAAACTATTATAGTTGTTTAAAACATAATAGAAATATTATTTTTTTAATTTATATTTTAAATTCCATTTATTTTTTAAATGAAAGAATTTTTTAAATGACTATATGAAAAAAGTGTGATTACAGTGTTTACAAAGTGCCTGCGTGCGTTCGTAATGAAATCGATAGAATTTTACGAGTTAAATATTTTTCAATTTTTAAACTTTAAATATCTATCAAAATTTTTCTATTAGTTCAATTTTTACGATATTTTCAGGGTCAATGTGAAATTTTATGCTCTTTCCAATAAACCAAATTTAATATTTTAGACAAACGTTTCTTGTTAAATTCCCCCCTCCCACATTTTGAAATGTCTATTAAAATTTAAATAATTAATTTATGTACCAAAGTTTTATATATCACAAATTGAAGATAAAAGATCAATAAATAAAATATTCAAATTCAAAACAAAGAAAGAGTTTTTTTGCAAATTTACCTGTAAAGTCCAAAGTGTAAATCCTTTTTTTTTTCTAAAACCACGTTGATTTTTTTTTTTTAAGTGGAAGCTTATTTTATGTTTAGAATTTCCCAGTCAGTATTGGACGCTGAGGACATTTTTTTTCTATTTCATTCAATGTTTTCTTTTTTAGATATCTAAAAAAAAAAAATTTCCCCCAATAAAGAAGAATGAAAATATAATAAATCAAAATTTTATGTATTTCTTTGAGAAAAGAAAAAAAAAAAAATTCCTCGTTTGACTATTTTTAAATGGTGGGAACACATATTTTTCCAGGCACAAGGCTAGACGGCTAACGTGAACGTGTGGTTTTTACTGCCTTCTGTCCATCCGTAGTTCTAAACAAGAAAAAATCAACACTTCTAGTTTTTCGATAACGGTTGCATAATCACACTTTTTTCATATAGTCATTTAAAAAATTCTTTTATTTAAAAAATAAATGGAATTTAAAATATAAATATGGATAAATTCTAAACAATGAAGAATGGAACTAAACATTCAATAGTATTTTTATAGGTAAGTGTTTTTTTCGAATTTCTATCGATTTTTTTATAATCGAACAAAGTATAATTTGGTTGATTTTCTTCAAATCTTTTTTAAAGAAAACCGATTTAAAAACACAAATATTGCATAATTTGCTATTAAACCTGTTATTTTTTTAAAATTTGATCTTTGCTCCTTTAATTGAAAAAAATATTAGTTTGAATTACATTTTTCAAGTAGTTATAAGCTTTGAAAGATACTATATTTGTTCATATACACCATTTTTAATGGCCGATTCTGATACACCTAGTGATACACTAGGTGTATCAGAAGCGGCCATTAAAAAATGATGTGATAAGAACTTTAATAATTCAACTTACTATCTTTCGAAGCTTATAACTACGTTAAAAATGTAATTCAAACCCTAATTTTTTTTTCAATTAAAGGAGCAAAGACCAAATTTGAAAAAAATAACAGGTTTAATAGCAAATTATGCAATATTTGTTTTTTTTAAATCGGTTTTCTTTAAAAAAGATTTAAAGAAAATCAACGTACTGCTTCAATAAATCTATGTATATATAAATGCCAAAAAATCACTTCCCTATAAAAAAAATACTATTAAATGGGTAGTTCCATTCTTCATTGTTAAGAATTTATCCGTACTTATATTTTAAATTAAAAAATTCCTTTATTTAAAAAGAATTTTTTCAAACAAATATTTGAAAACCCCGCCATTACGTTAGCATCTGTCGGTGATTAGCCAAACGCCGAACCGGTGATTCATTTTGTTTTGAACTACAGATGAACAGAAGGATGTAAAAACCACACGTTCGCATTAGCCGTTTAGCCTTGCGCGTGAGAAATTTGTGCCTCCATAGCTGAAAACTAGTAACATTTTACTAATAAGTTTTTGCCTTTAAAAAAATGCCAGTCGAAGAATTTTTTTCTTTTCTTTTCTCAAAGAAATACATGAGTTTTTGATTTAATATATTTAATTTCCACTTCAGGGAGTGAATTTTTTTTTTTTTTGTTTAATATCTAAAAAAAAAAAATTGAATGAAATAGAAATAATTTTCGTAATAAAACGAAACTTTCTGTGCAATATAAGAAGATTATAAGGTTTCATTAAAAAAAAAAAATCAACGTGGTTTAAAAAAAAAGGTTTTAAACTTTGGCCTTTACATGTAAATTGGCAAATAACTGTATTTTTTGTTTATGTTTTAAATTAGCTTATTTTATTTATTGATCTTTTATCTTCAATTTTTGATATATAAATTTGAGGTGAGAAAATAAATTATTTTCATTTTAATAGATATTTCAAAATGGGAGGGGTGAATTAAAAAAAAAACCTTGTCTAGAATATTATATTCGGTTTATTGAAAAGAGCATAAAAGTTAACATTGGACCTGAAAATATCGTAAAAATTGAACCAAAGAAAAATTTTGATAGATTTTTAAAATGAAAAAATTGAAAAAAAATTAACTCGTAAAATTCAATTGATTTCATTACATAAACAAAATGGCTGTATGCAGGCGCGCAGGCACTTTGTAAACAGTTTAAAAAAAAAAAATTTCTATTACTTTTTAAACGACTTTAATAGTTTATTTTGGAAGTATATTTCATAAAGAAAATAAACAACCCACTTTAAAAGGGGAAATTACGAAATTTTTTATATTTTATTCGCAGTTTTTTGTTAGGGGTGTCAAAAACTCCCCAAAAATTCTGATACACCTAGTGATGCACAATTCCGTGGCTGGCATTACATCATCAAACTGGCACTGCACACTACATGCATCACCAAAACAGTAATAAAAGACCTATTAGATTGTTATTTTGATTACAATATTTTTATTTTTATACTTTTATAAACATATATTTATTATGTAAAATATTTTCATAATTTCATAAACATGTTTTTTTTATAAAAGTTCAAATAAAATAAAAACTTATTTTTTAAATTTGTTATTAACAAAAACAACTAAAGATCGTTTTATTTTTATCTGTATAATTTTGATAATTTTTATTGTATACGTTTTAATAATGTTCTTTTTTTTTTTTAAGAAACTGATTTGCCTTGTCACCGTTTCCGCTAGTGACACACCGGAAGTTAGGAAGTGCGTTATAAAATATGTTATAATAAAAAAATATTCAAAAATTAGTTTATATAAAAAATTATTTTCAAATGTTTCTTCTTTCGGTTATTTACAAGTCCCATGTCTTTCTCCATTTACTTCCGGTTTCTGCTGACCCCTTTGCTTAACGGTGAATGAAATGGAAAGTTCCTTCTGACTATGATGGTTGGTTGGTTGTTTTTGTTTTACGGCATATCAACCCTTTTCGGGTTATTTAATGCCGAATCCAAAGATTCGGAAGAAAAAATTTTTTAATGGAATATATTTGATATTTTCAAGTCGGTTTCTATTTAACCCATAGTTGGGACCCTAACAGGTACTACCACTCCGGGTCAGAGTGGACCTGGGAGCAATGGTAATTAAAGGGTGGCTCCACACTCCCCAAAGCCCACAAGCTGGAGCCTCACCACTGGATATAGTTTAAGGTCATATCCAGGACCCCCATTGAGGGACTTTTACCCTCTGCAGGGGGGCAGTCCCCTGTGGATGAACAGCGCTGCTCTTCATAAAATTAAGAAAAAACATTGCTTCTGGATACGCTATCTTAACACAAAAGACAGCCATGATTACCAGAGGTATATCTTAGCCAGGAATGAGGCTTCACACACAAGTAGAAAAGCCAGAAAAGACTTTGAGCCCAAATTAGCCAGAAGCACGTTCCAACAACAAAGCTTTCTGGAACTATGTAAACAGCAGGAGAGCAACCAAGCGCAGTATCCCAGATCTACATAAAGAAAATGGATCACTTGCCTGCGATGATAAAGATAAAGCCAATGTACTGAATAAACAGTACTGTAATGTCTTCACGAAAGAGAATATATCTTCTCTTCCATCATTCACTCCCGAGCATATGGATTCGGAACTTAAGATCACTATAACCAAAGAGAAGGTTCTCAAAAGACTGCAATCCATCAGGACTGACAAATCACCAGGGCAAGACCGTATACACCCGCGGATCCTCAAAGAACTGGTCCACATTCTCGCTACTCCCCTATGCAACCTGTTCAATGCCAGTCAATGGATATGTACCTTGTCAATGGAAGTCTACCACCGTAACCCCTATTTTTAAGAACGGTGACAAGTCGAACCTGGCAGATTACAGACCGGTCTCTCTCATATCAGTTGTTTGCAAGATCATGAAGTGGTTAATATCTGAGGACATTACCGACCACCTCAAGAAAAAGAACTTACTTTGTGAACAACAACACGGATTTACTACTGCCAAGTCAACTATCACTAATCTCATTGAAGCCCTGGACATTTGGACAGAGGCATTGAGTCATAATATACCAGTTGATGTTATCTTCCTGGATTACGTTAAGGCCTTTGACACCGTCCCACATAAGCGACTTCTTATACAACTGAGTACCTTCGGTATCCGAGACTACACCCTACAGTGGGTTCATAGTTTCTTCATACACCGCAAACAAATAGTTGTAGTTAATGGAGCTTGCTCTGATTGGGCGAATGTGACTAGTGGTGTGACACAAGGTTCTGTTCTTGGCTTACTACTCTTCATGTTCCTCGTTGCTGATATCCCGGAGAAGATAGAAAGTTTTGGTTCTCATGTTTGCCAACGATACCAAGATCTTTCGAGCCATTGCCAACCCACAGCTTACTCAACACTCCAGTCTGCAGAGTGACTTGGATCATCTCCAATCCTGGGCAAAAAATGTACAACAATGTATCTAGGTAATAACAATCCCAAACATCCATACACCATGAGATATAGTAATGGTAGCTGTTACACTCTGAACGAGACCAATGAGGAGAAGGATCTAGGTGTGATCATTGACTAAAAGCTGTCCTTCGCTAAGCATGTTGAAACTCAAGTCAATAAGACCAATCGGGTTCTCAGAACCATCAAACACACTTTCACAGATCTGGACAGAATATCTTTCTTGCTTCTCTACAAGTCCCTAATCTGCCCACACTTGGAATATGCCTCTGTGGTCTGGTACCCGAAACTGAAAAGAGAAAAGAATGGCCTGGAATGGGTCCAGCGTAGAGCAACAAAACTTATACAGGGCATTTCTAATTTGCCCTACTCGGAACGCCTTGCCTACCTCAATCTTCCTACTCTTGAATTCTGCAGAAAACGCACCGACATAATACAGGCCTACAAAATAATAAGGGGTTTCGGTAACGTCTATAATAGACCTTGCACCAAATGTGACAGTAGCCTGTTTGCTCCAGCCCTCAATCCATCTACCAGGGGACACAATCTGAAGATGCAGATACAACATCATCCTGACTCTCGTGGACAGTTCTTCTCTAGCAGAGTTACTCCTGTTTGGAATGGGCTAAGTTTTCACACTGTTAATGCTCCTTCAGTTATTGCCTTTAAGTCTTGCCTCGCAATGGAATGGAAGAACCAGCAGGACCTATTCCACTACCAATTTTCCTACTGAATCAGTGATTCTGCCCTGTATATATGTGTGTGTGTGTGTGTGTGTGTGTGTATGTATTTTCATTTGATCAAATGTAAGTACATTTATCCACAATCATATTTTGTTGGCACAATCCATTATAAGGTAAAAGTAATAAATTTCAACTTTTTTTTTTTTTAATTGAAAAAGAGAATACACGTGAAAATTAATAAAATTTAAAATACTTGAAAGGGAATACACGTGAAAATTAATAAATTTAAATTTGAAATAGAGAAATAATAAATTGCAAAAGATTACATGCGTTTAATATTAATTTGTATAGTTTATTACGTGATTTAATAATAATCACGTGATTCAATTTTGTATTAAAAATTAAAAAAAATATTGTTTAAACTTAAACAAGTCTGATAATTTATTATTTCTATTTATTGTTTATCATTAAAAAAATTATTTCTATTTATTTATCATTAAAAATTATTTCTATTTATTGTTTATCATTAAAAAATGTATTCATTGTTTACAAGTGAAAAAAACAACAACAACATTGGTTACACTATTGCCATGGTAACATACCGGTGATTAGGGAAATTAGTTCCTTTTATGTGATAAAGGATTCGAGATTATTTTTCCACCTAAACTTCAGTCCTGCCCTTTTTTTTTTGTTGTTTTTTTAAATAAAAGATATATATATATATATATATATATATATATATATATATATATATATATATATATATATGCTGTGAAATGTTTAAGAAAGCTTTTATTTTTATTAAGTAAGCGGGAAGTACTCATTCGAGACATTGCTCTGTCATAATTACCAGAAGTAAGCGGTGGCAGTTGATTTCACATCCCCGCTGAAAAAAGTTCCACGAGTTATTATTTGTTTTATTTCAGTATTAATAAATAAAAATATTCGTAATTTTTTTTTTTATAACATATTTATTTATTTTCATGAACGTATCGCATGTAATCTTTTTTTTTTTTTCAAATAAATATGTTTACTTTGATATATTTTTAAATATATTTATTTAGAGACACATTTTTTCACATAAATGAATGAATGTTAACTTAACCGTTAAAAAAATATGAATATTTCACATATCTCCATAATAATAATTATATATAATAAATAAAATAGAAAGATTTTTCACGTCTAGAAAAAAACAAAAAACAAAAAAGAAAACAGTATAGCAATACAAACACAGACGTCACATATAAATTCAATATGGTTTCACTCCTGCCAATACCTGATGTAAGTCTTGTGTATATTATCAGTTGGTTTTATTCTTTATCATAAATTCTTATAATATTTTCGAGGAGATTCATTCTCCCAAAATAGTCATACTCCACACAAGAAAGATTTTTGTTCTTTGCCTGCAAAATTTTAGAGTTTAAGACTTATACAGAACAGTTACCCACCGAAAACTCGTTTTCATCTCCAGGACATGTACAGAATAGCTACCCATTAGAAACTCTTCTGAAGTTAAACAATTCAAAAGTAAAAGATGAACTTTTTTGCCGTTTTGTTGGCTATTCTAATAACTGCCCATTGCATTTTAGATTCAAGAATACATTCTCGCAAAAGCGCTCAACACTGATTTGAGCGCTTCTTTTTCTTTGTCTGCTTCGTTGCTGCCGACGTTTTGCCCTTAGCGATTTCAATATGTAGCGAACGCAAAATACATCATGCTGTCACTCTGAACGAGTAGAATAAGAAACAGTGTTCCTTGTTTTGTTTGTATATTGTGACAACGACAAAAAAAAAAATTAATCAAGTTTTGATCTCTCACTGACCGCCCACTTACCAACAGTAAAAGCCAAACGCTCTCATTTTGGCCGAGAAGAACCACCAGTATACATGATCTTCCCATGCAAATCTGTTTCAGCATTTCACTATCGAAACAGAGCAAGAACACTACAAAACGATTATACGGGTAAGAATACCTTTCTTTTGAATATGCATGCGTTTGTTCCCACCTGATAATCATAAAAAGTTTCTTGCAGCTTATCCACAGTTAGTATTTTACATGACTAACATACGATAATGCGTCAAATAATCGTAGTTTACTTTGTTTCCGAAGGGCGGCGGGGGGGGGGTCCATTGCCAAATCTGTTATAATTTGTATCCTTTATCTACCGGGAAACACCAGTACATGGGTTCTGCTAGTGTGTATATATATATGTATATATCATTTTGAAACAACAATTGGGCAATATGTTCCTTCAGGTTTGAGTAATAAAAATAAAATTCTCCTCAACCCCACCCACAATAATTTAGATTCCGCAATTGGAAATCATTTATTGGCTAAGCTAGAATGTGGGCAGGCATATAAGGACAACTTTTTTTTTCAATTTTATTTCGAGGCCGATGGAGTAGTCATTTGAAAACTCTCAAATCCGTCTCCATTGCACGCCTCAAACCCTCTCTCTCCAGGCAGAAACGGTTTGTTAATACCCTAGACCTTTTAGGTGAATTATAGAGGGATACTTTAAATATGACTCCCCCCCTCCACCCTGTACATTTACATGTGGGTTATCGTTTGCAACTCGTGATAGTTTACGTTTTTTTTTTAATAATATTCATTATATATATATATACATATGTTAATCCATTTTATTTTATCTTCTTCCCTTTCCCTCTTCCCTGTACATATATTTTATAGTAATTGTCAATAAGTCGTTCTCATTTTCATCATTAATTTTAATTTCTTCCTCCTATTTTCTTTTTTAAAAAAGATCAAAATACCATCATTTGCCCTTGACAAGGATGGCGAAAGACATATAGGGTCCAAAAGAATCCTTTTTTCTGTCATATCTATATATCTATAAAAGTGAAAGTGTGTGTGTGTGTGTGTGTGTGTCTGTGTATGTGTGTGTGTGTGTGTGTGACTGTGTACATTTCCCTACACAATAACTCTGTCAATTTTAAGTCTACAGACTCGAAATTTGATATAAAGGGTACTGAGATTTGGGAAAATCTTTCTAATCCGTTTTTGGCCAGAAATTTGGCTGTTAAGGGGTCAAAGTTCAAAGATTTGACCTTTGAGAACTCTACCAAACTCCTCCGCCAATTTTGGGTATAAACAATTGAAATTTTAGATATAGGTTCCTTGGACATGGATCTAACATAATAACTTGATTTGAGCCCAAAACAATAAATGTTAAGGGGTCTTAATAGGAGTCAAAGTTAAAAAAAATTTGACCTCTGCAGTCTCTACCAAATTACTCAGACAATTTCAGCTCTAAACATTTGAAATTTTACATAAAGGTTATTCAGAGATAGGGCAAGCTTTTTAATCGGTTTGGGTTGAAAATTTGAGCTACCAATATGTAAATGTATGTATGTATGTATGTTTGCATGTCTGCTAAAACCTTCGACAGAGGCAACGGATTTTCACAAGATCAGTATCGTTTTGAAACTCGACCCTTCAGACGATAAATACCAAAAAATTGGCTAAAAACATTAATTTCTTCACCCTCAACTGAGCACTTTTCTACAGGAAGGGGGTCGCTTTTTTCACCGATATTTTCGAAAGTCATCCCCTCTTTTCGATTGTCTAGCCTTAATTTAAACCTACGTCACTTCCGATTAGGTGGTGGTCGTAACAGCAAAGACGTCACGTTTCCCCCCCACCCCCCGTTCTTTTCCTCCTTCACGATACGGGTTCGAGCCTGCCTTCCTACTACCACTTTTTTTTTTTGCTCATCACACACCTCCAAACACCTGGGCAATGCCGGACACCCATGCTAGTATATATTTATTTCCATTACCATTAACGATCCCATAATTTCATCAGACCTTACAGATTTCTGTAACCACTAATATATATATATATATATATATATATATATATATATATATATACATATATATTAGTGATTTATTATAATTTAAACTTTGCAGTTTCTAAAAAAAACAAACAATGTATGTGTGTGTGTGTGTGTGTATATATATATATATATATATATATATATATATATATATAATATAAAGCTGAATGTCTGTGTGTGTGTGTGTGTGTCTGGTCACAAATAGGCTCCCGTATGGTTGACTATTTTAAAAAACAGATTACATATAATGATAGAAGATGTATCGAGACACAGGAATGGGTATGTTTGATCTGGCAGAACAATAGTTCATTAAAATTGTGGGGTTTGCGTTCGCGCCTGGTCCACAAAGTATGGAAAGAAAAACATTAAAAAAAAAACGTTTACAAGTGTTTTTGATATAGATGTACATAATAAAACTTTGATAAGTATGTTTCAACTTAAATAGGGATGGTATAATAAAATTGTGGGGTCTGCATTCGCACCTGGTCTCCATAGAATGGAAAAAGGCACAAACTTTAATAAAGACTTTTCATATCTATCTGTGTAAGTATACTTTGATAATTATGTTTCAGTTTGAAGAAATATGGTATAATAAAATTATGGGGTGTTTGTTCGCACGTGACCTCCATAGAATGGAAATATGTCACAAAGTTTAACAAGGTTTTTTAATATAGATCCACAGCATATTGTGATAAGTGTTTCAGTGTGAACAGGCATGGTATAATAAACTATGGGGTTTATCTATTTTATTTTTACTTTCATCATATTTTGCTTTGGTTTTGATACCCCCCCCCCCAAATTCGAAGCTATCTCTTTACAACCCTTCCTTTTCATAACCTATCATACTTTCATAAATCAGAGTCCATTTTCTGTAGGCTGTTTTTGAACCCAGTCAATGACGTGTACTTTCGCTAGTATATATATATATATATATATATATATATATATATGTATACACACACACACACACACACACACACACAGCAGACATCCCATGACCTGTTATTATAGCTAGATTTCTTTTTAGGAGGTAAACTATGCTGGGCTAAGTTGTAAAAAAAAAAAAAAAAAAAAAAAAAAAATTTGTAAATATGTAAATAAGTAGCATTGTTTGGGTTTTTTTTTACATTAGAAAAACATATATGCTTTGTTTTTTTGTTTGAAAACAATTTCAACTTGCAATCAAAAATACATATAAAATAATCATAAATAAATAATTTTGAACACGAAAAACATAGTTTTTTTCTAAATTCAACTTCTAGTTTTAATCACGCACAACTTGGGTAAAGAAAATGTAGATGCACCTGAACAATAAGCACCCTCTTACAATTTTTTCTGTTTTGTCTTTTTTCAACTGTTTCTGCAGATTATTAGACACTAAGCTATCAGATTATAAAAAAAAATTGAGAAAAAAGTCAATATTTAAATATTTGTAAGGGGGTTCAATTTCACATATAAAGTTTGAGAAAATCAATCCTCCATTTTCAAAAACGATTTACAACCCCGATTTGACGTTCGTTCATTCAGCCCCCCACCCCCCACCACATTATTATTATTTTGTTTTCTTTTTTGTTTTTGTCGACTTTTCACTTTGAGAGAAGTTCAGTTTCTTCCCCCCCGTCATTACTTTTTATTTATTTATTAGCGTTTCAGCCCGGCGTTGCTTGGGTGTTTGGAGGTGTATGTTGAGCAAAAGAATAAATAAATAAGCGGTCAATTTTTTTTAACTTTGACCCCTATTATGACCCCTTAACATTTATTGTTTTGGGCTCAAATCAAGTTATTAAGTTAGATCCATGTCCAAGGAACCTATATCTAAAATTTCAAGTGTTTATACCCAAAATTGGCGGAGGAGTTTGGTAGAGTTCTCAAAGGTCAAATCGTTGAACTTTGAGGCCTTAACAGCCAAATTTCTGGCCGAAAACCAATCACAAAGATTTTCCCAAATCTCAGTACTCTGTGTATCAAATTTCGAGTCTGTAGACAGAAAATTGACAGTTATTGTGTAGGGAAATGTACACACAGACACACACAGAGACACATTCACTTTTATAGATATATAGATTTATTTATGACTTTTAAGAGTTTTTGTATTTAACAACCCAAGCTATTTTTTAAATAGTACTAGTCTACCTGTTGGCCATTAAAGGGTAAGATGAAAAATGTTCTAAATAAAAAGTGATCTTGAGATTATATTGTCTTGAGAAAACATTTTTTTTAATTGATCAGTGAAAAAAAATAAAACTTAGGAAGCCTCCAGAGCAAGTTAAGTAATGCCTGAAAAAATAAATCTTCAGAATCCACAGGAGCACTACTAAAAGCAGTAAATATAGTAATAAATATGATTATAGTTATATATTGTATATTTATATTTAAATCAGATTTTTTTTAACTCAACGGGATTAAATTACATTTATTTGTAAGGAAAACACATAAAAATAAGTTAAAACAAAAAATATTGTTGACCTTGTGTATGCTTGGAATAGCAGCAGTGGCATTTAATATTGGACTTAACACATCAAATAGGTAAGCAGACAAAGTTTTTGAAACTGGACGTCAGAAACTGGATGGAGGGTTTCAATGCCCAAGCAAGCTGATTTGAGTTTATATATGTGTGGAAGGTTTTAATAATATTTTCATTTGTTTCCGGTTGTTCTCGTACAACAATTCCATCGGTAACTTACTTTCATTTATTTTTTTTAAAGATTACATATTCTTAATAGTAGATACCTAACAAACCATTCTTGTCTTTCAGCTACCAAGTTTTAATAAATAATATCTCTCTTTATTAAAAAGTTTCTAGTAGTTTATCTGCAGTCAGTATATTACCTGATTCGCATATGATAATACACCAGATAATCACAGTTTAATTTGTTTACGAGAAGGAATGGTTCTTTTATCTGTTCTAGTTTGTGCCATCTTTTTACCAGGCAACGTCAGTACACAGGTGTTGCTAGTTTATTATATTTAAAGTCAATACTGAAATGAAACAAACAATGTTTTTTTTTTTTTTTGTTGTTAGCAGAGATGTGAAATTGGCCAACACTGTTTACTTATTGTAAAGTGTAACAAGCAATGGTTTGAATAAGTGAACATGTGTCATCTATATAAATAAAATAGTAGATGTATGTGTGTATGTCTGTCTGTCTGTCTGTGAGAAAATATTTTACTAATAAATTCTTAAACTACTGGTCACATAACACTGAAATTAACACGAAATAGTAATCATACACCAAGGGTGGTTTATAAAGAGCAAAATCTTTGTTTGGATGGATGAATAATGTGTACAGAGATAAGTCGGTAAGTTGAAATGGAAAAAGTTCATTTCAACTTGCCGACATATTTCTATTACTGTTGTGCATGCACAAATTCATTCATAGCTTCAAGTGTTTTAATTTTAAATCTTTCTTATCTATTTGTCAAAAGCTCAAGTGGTAGGGAATGCGACTAGAGTGATAAATGTTTTAGTTTGGATTTGGTTTGGATTTTTTAAAACTTTTGAAATTATTACTGTTATATTAGGTATAATATAATATTCAATAGAGAATTGGCTCTCTAATAATAAATACTAAATTTAATTGCATTTACGACCAAGCAAGGTCGGACACCTCCCACTAGTGTTACAATAAGAATCCATATTCAATTTCCCATTTAAAAAATTTCTTTTTTAATCACATTTCATTTTAATATTGGAAAAAAAAATTCAAAGTACTGAATGTTTTTTTAACTAAACTACTTCTTATGAAAAAATATTTGTAATCATAAGAAAAACATTTAAAAGTAAAAAGAAAATTGTTGTGGCCCTAAGAAAAAGTAAAGAAAGGTGCAAACAAGAGGTTTAGGTAGAAAGAATACATCGTACAAGAATGTGAATACAAAGAAAGGTTGTATGTAATTCCATCTGTTAAGGTAAACAGTCTGTAGTCTCCCATGATATTTCCCCACGAGAGTATTAGCCTCATGGTTTATATAATGATTAGCAGAGTTCTAAATCAATGAGTAAGCCCCCATAACAGAAATATATTTTTATTATAACATTTTGTATAAAAAATAAATACTATTTGAAAAAAAACTCAAATAAAGACAAATTCTTTTTGTGTAAACTACTGTTAAAATACAATATTTTTATTACAATATCTTTGATTAAAAATCAAACCATTCTTAAAAAAACACATTTCAATGTAGATATATACTTTTAAATGACTGAAAAAGTTAGAATAGGTCGGAAATGGGGGATCATTTTGCATTAAATTTATATGCAAAACTAATCCTCCACCTGAAATTCTAAAATATTTCTTTTTTGTTGGTGGTAGTGGGGGGGGGGACACAGGTCACACATAATCGCCTAAAAAGGTAAAATCTCATTTTTGGATAAGGAGACTAACTGAGGATCCTTAGCTACTTTTAAATATAGATATAACTTCTTTTTTCATTTCACCATCTTCTTAATGTGTCCACTTTATGTATTATCGCCAAGATTTTGATCAACTTATGAGATTTTCGTCTTGTGCCATTTCATTCTTATTTATCCATTTGTGCCATTTTTACCTGCGCTATTTTTCAAACAGTTTACGGTCTGGGAAGTATGCAAAACGCAAGAACCCCGATACAAAAAGCCTTTTGCGGACATACACAAATGATCGCACCTATTTTGTCTTATATATGTTAGATTATATTTATCAAAGACATTCCAATACAAAACCTATCTAAGAACATTGTCAGATACATAAAGTACATTTGTGTGAAATTTCATAAAAATCAGCCCAGCCATTTCCGAGTCTATAATGAATGAATTCACATACACACACACAGACAAAGTTCCTTGTATATAATGCTAGAGAAAAAATAGCGATAGATTTGCTCAAAACTGTTTATAATAAAATTGAACGTGTCTGTTGGCCATCCCAAATTTGTCAACCTCTGCTATTATATAAAAGGTAGTTGTGTGTGTGTGTGTGTGTGTGTGTCTAGCTAAAAATCAAAGACTACAAAACAAACACCCACAACGTTGGTATATTCTTCATCATCATTGCTCTAGATGATTAATATGTAAAATTTAAAAAATAGTAATTCATTCTTTGGGAGTCAGCTGGGCCAGGTTTTGTCAGGGGAGGTCGATTTTTCAGCCATTTCCAATGTTATAATAATAATGTTATAATAATAATAATAATAATAATAATGATAATATAAGTTATTAACCTCTACTTTATGAGAGGTTAATAAAAGTTTTAATATAAAAATGTTACACACACTTTCAACTTTTCAACTGTTCTATTTTATTTTTAATGGCCATGAGCAATACCGGGTAGCCCTGTTAGTGTTCCCTAAATGATGACACAAATATTATTTGTCTAGCTGAATCAAATTGCCATTGCCTTGTCCCAGTGTTATATCTGTTCTCATCCAATTGCTGAATCTAATCTAATTTCTTTCTCAGTTCTAGCCTTTTGTGCATTAGCGATTATTCTAATTATTCCTAACTATTTGTGCTTCCATAAATACCTGCATTTCTACCGGCAACTGATTTAAGAATTTGCAGTTGTCAATCATATGCTCAACCATCATTGTTATGAGGCTTGATTTCCTTAGGGATTTTCTAACCTCTGTCTCTAGATTCGAACCTATTTCAAATATTTTGTCTTTCTATATTTGATAAATTTTTCAAAGAAATAGTGCACAAAGAAAATATTCTTTTTCAATCTTCTTAGCATTTTGTTTTTGCTGGGGATGGGGCATCCTACTGGGTGCCAGATATTCACCCACTATTTTAGACACTCCAATCAAGAAATACTTTTTAGATTTTAATAACCGAAGAACAGAAAAATAACACCCTCAGGAAGAACAGGGCAGTTTTAAATGTAAACAGAACGTGTATTACATCATGGCCATTAATCATCACGCACTTGACTCTTCTACCTTACTATTTAATCTGTAAGTTGTTGAATAAATCTGTTAAAGATTATATTTCGTCTTCTGTTCAATTTTTGAGCTGGTATTAAAGCGATAACGTGTATCAGTGTATCAGCAGATGTAACAACTGGTGACAAGAATTCATTTTCCAAACCACGTGGACGACATTTTACACTTATTTACATTTATAAACAGCAAATAATGAAACAACAATTATTGTTGATGAAATTATTGAGACATACTTTCAACAGATACTGTAATGTATACTTTTTAAACAAAACATTTTTATAGATGCATCAAAGGTGATGCACTGTTCTCACATTAATTTCAGGTTTCACATGATATCAGTTCAGACAATAACCCTCATCTAATTCCAGACATGTTAGACTGCTTCCTTGAAAACATCATGGAGCACATGTAGGTATTGCAAAATTCTTCTTTCTTTTGAGTAAAAAGCTTTGACTTTTTAACATCAGTTAATCATTACACATCCAGCAGCTTCTACATTACTATTTAGCTCTGTAAGTTGTTGAATAAATCTGTTAATAGTTACACTTAATCCTCTGGACATTTTTAGTTGGTTTTAAACCGATAACCTGTATCATTAGACAGAGGAGAACTGACACCTCCACTTCCCATACTTTTGAGGCACTTGTGCTTAATTTGTAAAGATTTCTTTTTTTGTTTTTGCAAATAAATAGTTTAAAGAATAGTATCTGTTCCTGTTATATATTAGAAACCCCTACAGCAATGGCAATTAAGTTAATTAGCATGTATCACCAGACGTAACAAATAGAAAGAATAGAAGAACTTCTTAAAAAAATCGGACCCCCCCCCCCAAAAAAAAAACAGCCAACGAACATAAAACTTCTTTTAAAAAAATCGGAAAAAAAAAACCCTCTCCAAAAAAAAAAAAAAAACAGCCAATGAACGTAAAACTTCTTTTTAAAAAAATCGGAAAAACAAACCCCCTCTCCAAAAAAAAAAAAAAAGGACGGCATTGCCTGGGTTTTTGGAGGTGTGTATATGTAGGGGGGAGGACAAAGAATAAGCGAATTAATAACCTTGTTTAAACTTTTTTTTTTAAATCGGAAAAAACAAAAATAAAACAGCGAACAGACGTAAAAGTTCTTTAAAACAATCGGATAAACAAAAACCCAAAAAAAGGAAAAAAAAAAAAACAGCGTAAAGCGAAAAAAAAAATGGTATAAATAACCTCGTTTCAATATTAAATGTTTAAAAATCGAGAAAAAAAAGTATATCTGATAACTGGAATTGAACTTGAAATCTTTAGATAACGACACTGTCACTTAACTCATTGCGCTATAGATGCGTGGATGAAAGTAGGTCGGTTTTTATAACATTTAAAACGAATTCAATGTACATCTTTTGCGCGTATTGACACATGCGTAAAGTTATCTTATGAAGTTTTTTCACCTCTCCCAGTAAAAAAGAGAGCCGTTAAGGATGAAGGAATGAATGTTTTTGCCCAATTTTTCAATATTTGTCAGCCGGAGGTTCGAGCATAGAATGATACCTGTCTGGCGAAAATCCACGGCCTGTGTCGAAAGTTTTTGCGAGACTTACAAACACACACACATTTTCGCTTTTATATATATAGATTAAATAGAATTCAAATTTGAAAGAAAATGATTACTTATTATTAATGAAAGTTACAAATGTACATTTTATGGTATTGTGCTTATTTAGTGCCCACGCACACTTCATCCTTGATGAGTTGGCACTTTTACGAGAGAGATACCCAATCCAGTTTTATCTTTAGCTACTAACCATAATATAGCTTAATGTCTAAGCCTTTCTCCTGCCACTCACAATCTCTTTTTCTGTGCTTCATTTTCTACTAGATCTTGTCTGAATTCCTACTGGTGTCACTTTAAAATCTCTGGATTCAGCATACTGCAATCCGTTTCATTTGTTCTAATAACTTTAAATTTTTATGTGAATTTGCTACAAGACGTTCTGTTCCCATAGAGGGCTGCACTGTTAAAGTATTTTGGTAAACCAAACCATCTTTTTAAATCTGTTGGATTTGCATATAAATATATAACAAATCAGGTAAAACAAACGGTAATCTAACACAAATTACAACTGGACGTGATATAAAGAAATCACATACTAACAATACAGTTCCTTTATTTTCTTGTTCTTGAGACTTCAAATTCTTATGTGAGTCTACTGAAGAGTTGTTATTATGAAGGGCAGTGCCGCTTAAACATTTGAGTAAACCAAACTATCTTCAATAAATTACTCAATGTTCTCTACAGCATTTGCACTATAGTATTAGGAAAACGATTATATATTTATATATATATATAACGTCTGTTACACCAGATCTTTAAATTTTTCTGTGAAGCTGCAATGTACTGTAAAGGGTTGTGGAATAAATTAATTTTAAAAGAATTCCAATAAATTACCTTCAAAACATTCTCTTTCTGATAAGTTTTTTTTCTTGGTGCCTATTGTTAGAAATATACAGGTAAAATATGCCAGTTTAAAATAAATTAAAATACTGGTGACTCCTCTTATCTTGAGCACATTAGTGACGTTTACAAATAAGTTTGACAATGCAAGGGAGACTACTCAGGATATCCCAAACCGAAATAAATATATAGATTCAACATTAATCCCATTGATAAATCCTAATCAATTTAGTGAACATAAAATCGATGAGAATAAAACAAATGAACCGATTCCCACAAATAAGATATAGATGATAGGAACAGCCAACTTAGGGATGAGATGATCGCTGCGAGTAATAGAATAAATGACAGTTGTGAAAACAAAAGTCCAAACTACGCACTGAGACAGAAAACTACTCACTTATTTAAAAGATTACATCACAGGCAAGATGAAAAAGGTATAAATTCCTGTGAAACAAAAATTATCCCTGGGACATACTATGAAGCCATAGATTCCCCGGATGCAGACAAATGGAAATTTGCAATAGAGGAGGAGATGAATTCTTTAAAGGAAAACAATACTTTCACTATGGCAACCCTCCCTGGAAACAAACATGTAGTCTGAGGCAAATGAGAGTATAATATTAAAAATAGTGACGGAAATAATGATAAATCAGGGCTCTACATTGCTAGTGAAACAGTCACATTTGTGAGCGATTTTTCAAAGTGGTGACTAGAAATAATGAAATGCTTATCTTTTGACGATTGTATTTCTTTCACCGACAATCTTCCAAAGCTCACTACTGAGTGAAAAATATCTTTTCAACTTTTTTTTTTTTTATAAAACGAACAAAGTTAAATTATTTAAACAATAAAAGTTTAACAGAACAATATACTCTTTTTTTTTTTAATTAATGCTTTTTAAAAAATATCTGAAAAAATAGAATGTTTATACCTTCAAGTATCAACATAAAATTTATTGTATATTTAGAATTACACTTATTAAAAAAAAACACACACACAGAAAAATATTTATGATATACATACTGGTCACAGAAATAAGATGTCATATTCTAAAAATCATGTGGGTTTGGCTCGTAACTTTTCTATTTGGCTAGTAAACGAAAATATTTAGTTGTCAAAGATCAACTAAAGATAAGTTTGTAGAGCCCTTTGAATACAAAGCGAGATACGTTGCCAAGGGGTACAGTCAGATAAACAGTTTTAGACTACTATGAAACAGATGCACCCACCACAACAATGACCACTCTCCAAATCCTAATGCAATTTTTTGTGTAGTATGACTGAATAATCCACCAGATAAAAGTCAAATTAGCATACTTAAATGCTAAGATAGATTGATATATTTTTATCCAACAATCTGAAGGATACGTTATTCCAGGCAAGGAGAGACTTGTTTGGAAATTAAATAAGTCACTCTATGGGCTAAAACAGACTGGTAAAAATTAGAACAAACTATTGAGCGCATCTGATAGAAAATTTTAATCAAAACATTATCAACCCATGCATGTTTGTGAAAGCTGATGAAAATAAAATAATTATTATCCTAGTATGGGTTAATGATATTGTGATTGCTGCAAATAACTTAAATACAATAACGGAAGTCAAGACCCTGCTTAAGCAAAAGTTTAACATGAAAGACTTAGGTCAGATTTCATGATTTCTTGGTGTGGACTTCATAGTCAAAACCAAATGAAATATAAATGAACCAATATATGCAGAGAAAGTACTTAATGTAATATGCTAGACTGCAAACCCAGACTAACACCCTGTGAACGGAAATTAATTTTTTTCTATAGAAGCAAATGCTTTTGATTCTGCAAAGTACAGAGAGGCTATAGGAAGCTTAGTTTATCTATTTACTTGCACCAGGCCAAAGCCCATAATTGAACATTAGAATCAGCATTTCTAACTGAGATTTTCCAAACTCGTTAGATCAAGGGAAAAAAATATCCAGAAAAGTGCTAGATTTTTAACTTTTCATTATTGTTGCCAGCTGAAATTTTCAAAAACTGCTAATTTGAAACAAAAAATCTTCCAAAAAGAAAAACACTATATAGTTTAACTTCGTGCCCTACATAAAAACATATAAATATACAAAATATTCTGTGTTTTCTCACTATATACTTTTGGGATTATATTGAAGTAGCTTGCTCTCAAAAAAAAATATGTCAAATTTAATAAACTAGTTATCCATTTGTCACAGATAGCACATTTTGTTTTGCAATCAACAAATCCTAAAAATCAAACAGTATTTATTCAAAATTAAATCAAAATATGTTACAAATTAAACATCACAATAATGGCGTATCTAAATATTGAATATTGCTAAAGAAATTCTCTTCAAATAGCATAAAAATTGATATTTCCAAAATAAAACTTCAAAAATAAATCTGTAAAAGCAAGAAACAAATTTGTATGTGAAATCATTGATAGATTTTAGAACCGTTCTGAAGGGGAGATTGAGGAGGGGAGATAAAAACAAGCCAAAACCCATATGGTCCCCCCCCCCCCAACTGATGCCTTTGTCATGTTTTTGAATAAAAGGTAATGAAGCAACTTTAATAAAAGCCCTATAACCACAAGGTATTGCTTCTGTATAAGTTTCTTTTTTTTGTAACTTTTTTTTTAAATTCTAGATGTTAAATTTTTAGGGGTTTCACATTTGTTATTTTTTTGTTATTTTATCGATATGAAGTAAATAAATCAAAATAGATATAAAATAATCATATGTTAAAGTACAAAACAAAATGATCAATAAATGGGCTGGGAAGCCACAGTGCTGGTGAAGAAGAAAGTTCTGTATCAAGAATCAAATCCGATATACCACCTTCAATTTGAGTGGTGTAATTTGAGCATTAAAGAAATTGTTGAGATCCATTAAGGGATTCTATTAGTGCCACACTATTGGTAAGAAGCCGACCCAAATTAAAATAACCCAACAAAAGTACTCTTATATCAATAGGCAAGTTGTTGAGCTCATCAGTAAGAAGATTTTAAAAATTCCCTAGTGGGCCAGACTTGCGGTACACAAGCATACAACCAATTGCATGTATTAAAATTCAATCTACGCATATATAATCAATATTTGTAAAATCGAGTCTGCAAGAGGTATGTCTCTTGTACTGATAACCAAAATCAGTCTGTTACCTATTTTGCTCATTTAAACTCCTGGCCTGATGTAAAACATTGGACTTATAACAAACGATGCCTTAATTTTTTAAAATTCGGTACCATTGAAAACCCCTATTTAGACACAAGTATGAATTTTAGGAGAAAAATAAAAATTAGCACAAAAAGGTGTGTTTTTCACTTCTAAAACACCCTGGGGCTCAAGGTCCAGAATTTTCCTCAGGCTAAATATTATGTTTCCAGATGTATATCCATGTGTTCTTGCTTTTGGGTAATTTTAGGCAAAATCTAGTGGTTGGAAAAGATTCTATGTTCTGAAAAGTGCTATTTTTGACCATTTTGACCCTTCACTCCCTGGAGATGCAACCAGAATTTTTATCAAAAATCTGAGAATGTTACATTTCCTCCCTTGGGTAGTTGTAACTTCAAACAAAATTTCAGAAAAATATAATGAGTAGTTATGTAGAGTGAATTCTAAGGTCTAAATCTGCCTAAGTTGATGGACTAATAAAACAAGTGTATAAATGGGAAAAATAACACAAGATGAAAACCTCACAAGTTTACAAAAATCTTGGAAAAAATATATAAAGGGAAAACATTAAGTGTGTCAAATTAAAAGATAAATTATATTTATATTTAAAAGTAGATGAGGATCCTTAGCTGTCTCCCTCCCCAAAAATGAGATTCTACTTTTTTAGGCAATTATGTATGAACACACTGAAAAATATTTTAGAATTTAAAGTGAGGGGATCAGTTTTTTATATAAGTTTATGTAAATATGATACCTCATTTCTTGGACATTCTAACTTTTTGGGACTTATCTTTTACCTCTGTTTAAGCCTAAGTTTGACTGGCAAAACTGTAAAACTACACAAAATCACCTTAAATAAAACACAAGATTTATTTCTTATAGCAAAAACAAAAACAAATAGCTAAGTCTTGAGTACTTAAGCCATTACAAAGCTCTGAAAATGAGGATGTTACTTTACAGTAAATTGAGCAGCACATTGTCATGCTAACTACCATTCACAATCAAATATATTTTTGTTGGCTCTGAATATTTTAAAAATCAAAACTTTTTAGGATTTAAACATCTGCCAATTTTACAATATTTTTTTATTTTCGGTTTATATTTATTATTTTTTTTCTTTTTACAACAGAATTAATATCTGTTATGATACTATACTTTATCTTTTCTCTCATCGAACAATGAAGGGGAAATCCTTTTAGATTGAGGATTAAAATAAAAAATGTTGCCCTAAATCTGAGTGCCTGTTTTTGCGGCCGGGGAGGGGGGGTATCAGTATTTTTTCCACATTAAAAACTGACTTTATGTCTAATTTTGCCATTGTGGTAAGACAAGTAAATATTGCAAAAAAATCTGTGACCAGTACTAACTCTAAATTTGGGTGTGCAACTCGAACTTAGATTTAGTAGTGGAATAATTCATTTGTTTACAACTTTTTATGAATTAAGTCTCCCCACCTGTTAAGTGGAAATTTTTTTTTTCCAGTGTGTAAAGACCGCTTTGAACAACAAATTTTGAAATAAATGAGAAATTAATTTTAGCATGTTAAAAGTATACACATCGGTAGATGATTAAAATTTTTAGAATAGTTAACAGTTCAGTGTTCATATCCAATTTTTTTTTTTAGCTCTTCCATTTGTATATATTGTAGACTCAGAAACTACACATTCAATAATACTTTCGTGTTTTGGATGACTGGTCTGGTACTTGTCGTAAATAACCAATTTTTCAGTTTTGTTATTTTCATTATTTTCATGGCAAGTGTTCATCTGAGCTTCAATCTATGGTTCCCCCTCGCCAAACATTCCCGAAAAACACTCGTCTAGCCAAAACCACTATCAATAATTTCCTGCACTCTTTATCTGTGCCTAAACCTAAACGTAGATTCCATGAACAAAGTTTCTTTCTTAAAACTGCATGCCCATGGAACTCTCTTCCGATTGCCTGCTTTCCAGCTGACTACAATCTGATTGTCTTCAAGTCCAATTTAAACAAGTTCTTGATGAACTGACCTCCTAAGTAATCCAATTTATAAAATTCCCACTACTTATGTTTACTACTCTATAATCACACTAATTAACCTTTAACCTTGAGTGCCCTCTGGGCCTTGATAAGTGGTGATTCCTGTGTAAAAAAAAAAGAAAAAAAAAAGAACCCTATGATCCAAATCTGCTTAACAATTCTCCCCACATGATTCTTCCTTTTTAAATAGGAAGCTTTCATTGATCTGAATTTGATGTCCAGAGCCACCCATCAACTATCTATCTTTCATCATCTTATAAGTACATATGCCCATACAATATCTATACTATTGAATAGCATAATGCACTGAAAATGCCATTCAGACATGCTGAAGAGGTCATAGGAAGTTGACACAAAAAATCCAAAATTAGTTAAAAAAATAACAGATAGTGTTAATTTGGATTTTTCAAAAAAGCTCCCATGTCTTACCGATACTCTGATCTTGAATTTAGAGTATCTCCAACAAACGTTATCGTTCTTGAAAGCTGAACATGTTTGTATAGACATTGCATGTCCACAGGAACACAACTTGTTGATTGCCAAAATATTATACGGGAATTATCACCGGGGCATTTTACCATCAGTGTTGCCAATTTAGCGTTTTCCCATTAAATTAGGAGATTTTGTTAGTAATCTAGTGGGTAAAAGTTTGATGTAGCGGCTAGCAGGATTTTTTTTTAGAAAATCTGGAGATATTTGACACCCACACGCATCAGCAATTTTAGATAAAAAAAGAACGAAAAGCATGTGAAAATACTTTAAAACATAAACTAAAATCATTCAGGTAGGTAGAAATGTAGCAATTATTGCGTTTGGTAAAAATTATTTAGTAACTATTTGTTTGTTTGTTTTTTTTTCACCATTTTTTTTGGTTAACATTCTTAAAACTCACTATAAAATCGATTTTTCCAAGTATATTTTATTGTGGCGGTTTCAACCTCTATAGTTTAAAATATAGTCTAAGCACTCCACTTAATTTAAAAGTATTTATTTGCTTGGTAAAAGTGTAGAAAAGTTAACTGCCAAAAATTGTAAAAAAAAGCAACAATAGCAAAAAGAACTTAAACCAAACACAGAATTTAATTATTTACCGACTTGTATGCTTTTAATGTGCTAAAACTAAGTTGCTTCTAATTTCAAAATATGTTTTTCAAAGTGGTTTTTACATACTGAATAAAAAATAAACAAATGACCGTTTATTGTTTAACAGGTGGACAGGTTTAATTTCTGAAAAGTTGTAAACAAATGGCTTATTCTACCACTAACCCTAAGTCAGAGTTGCACTCCCAAATTTAGAGTTAGTGGTAGTCATAGATTTTTTTTACAATTTCTTAAGAATAAAGTCCCCAATAGTCAAGCAACAAGTTATTTGTTGTAAAGACAGCTAAAAGCTTTTCTAAGATGCAGCATATGTTAATACCTCAGCAAAGTTTGTGTTTATTTTTGAGCAAAAATTAAAAACAGAAATAAAGTTTTCCACATGTGAAAAAAAAGCAAGCAATATTTACTTACCTTCCTACAATGGCAAAGTTAGACACAAAGTCAGTTTTTGATGTAGTGAAAACCCTGCTAACCCCAGAAAGAGGCACTTGGGATCGGGGCAACATATTTTTAAATCCTCAATCTTAAAGGATCCCTCCTTCATTGACCAAGAACAGAAAAGATAAAGTATAGTATCAGAACAGATACTATACTTTAACGTTAATATTATTTGGAAAAGTAAAAATAATACAAATAAACTGAAAATAGAAAGATATTGTAAAACTGGCAAATATTTAAATCGTAAAATTCTTTTTAATTTTTAAAATATTCAGAGCAGACAAAAAAGAAAAGATCTGCCCATATTAATGTAAAGTAACACGCTTTCTTTCTTAGAAGTGCACGCCTGTGGAACTCTCTTACGTTTACCTGTTTCCCACCTGACTACAACTTGGACGTCTTCAAGTCCAACATAAACAAATTCCTGATAAACCGCCTCCTTAAGTAAGACACTTTATCAAATCTCCATTACTAATGATTACTACGATATTATCCCATTGATTACTGTACACCAAAAAACCCTTATTTACAAGGCTTTTTAATGGTTTAGGACTCAAGACTGTTAAGCATTTTTTTGCTAGTAGAGATAAATTCTGCATGTTTTATTTTATTTAATTTTTTTTGCAAATATTAATTTTTCTGATATTTGGAGAGAATTCATTCGACAATATTTAATATTTAGGTATGCCCTTATTGTGAGGTTTAATCTATCTATCTTCTTCTTCTTCTTCTATATATATAAAAGGCAAAAATCGGTGTGTATGTATGTATGTATGTATGTATGTATGTATGTATGTTTGTTTGTAACGCTAAAACTTTTGAAAGACGGAACCAGAGTTGACAAATTTGGTATCATATTGCACCTTGATCACCCGGATGACAAATATCGAAATTTCACGTCAAACGGACCAGTAGAAAGGGGTCAACTGATCGTTTTTCTCCTAGGGGGGCCCCCCAAAAAACCTGTCATTTTAACGTTATTCAATACGTGTCACGTGACGTGACGTCAGCTCAAACTTTTGACAGACACAACCAAAGTTGACAAATTATGTATCATATTGAACCTTGATCACCCGCATGACAAATATCGAAATTCCACACCAAACGGACCATTAAAAGGGGGTGAACTGATCATTTCTCTCCTAGGGGGGGCCCCCAAAAAAACCTGTCATTTTAATGTTAATATTACATAATCCAAAAACGCTTAGTCATGTCACGTGACGTGACGTCAACATCCAGTAATGGCGAACAAATGTAAACAAACACTTTGTTTTACCGATACTTTTGTAATTTCTCTTCTGCTTTGTTCTAGAGATTGTTAAACTCCATGACAATGTCTCCAACGTATTTAACTGGTTAAAAATAGTATTTATACAAGAGTTTTAACGAAAAATATCAGGAAAAAATGTACAGGAATAAAAAAAAATTCAGCTTTCAAAATATTCGTCGATAAAAAAACCGATCTTTATATTTACGCTAGCCATTTTGTATATTACCACGTGACCTGCTATCTCTTAAACTGGAGGGGGGGGGATCCACTTGAATCCAACAAAACCAGTAATTTTTTTTTTCTATTATATATACATCATTTTCTATAAAATTAAGTGTAGACTTTATAATTAAAACAAAAAATGTTATTCATACTAAAAAAAAAAAACGCTTAGTCATGTCACGTGACGTGACGTCAACATCCACTAATGGCGAACAATTGTACCTATTTACTATGCCTCCCCACGGGACAGAGTTAGACACCAGGGTCGTTTTTTAACGTGGAGAAAAGGTACAAAAATAAAAATTGTCTCAGTCGTGGAGGATTTCTCCTCCACCGAAAGAGAACAAGAAATAGAAGTGCAGCATCTGAAGAACAGATACTACACTTTGATCTTGACCAAAAGGCCAAGAATGCGAACAATTGTAAATAACAACTTTTTTCACAAAACCAACACCGTCTTTCTTTTTTTTCTCTCTCTTTCTCTCTCTCACCCACTTACTCTTCCCTCTCTCTCACCCTCTTTCTCTTGACGTCACACCACTGTTAAACTGTGGGGGGGGGGAACACATTCCCAGGCATTATCTCCTATAGATGCACATTTTATTAGAAATTCAGCTTTCAAAATATTAGACGATAATAAAAATATAAAACCAACACCCTCTTTCTCTTTTCTCTCTCTCTCACCAACTTACTCTTCTCTCTCTCTCACCCTCTTTCTCTTGACCTCCTACTACTGTTAAACTGTGTGTGTGTGTGGGGGGGGGAAGAGGCAGCTTGAAAACCAACAAAAACAGTGCACAGTTTCCCAAGCATTTGGGGTGGGAAGGGGGGGAAGAAGCCGAGCGCACAGTTTCGTGTGAGAGAGAGAGAACAATTCTCAACCTATATACTCAACAAATTTTTTATCTACAGATTTGAAAGTTTGTATATAGGGTATTCAGACATATGGAAATATATCTAGCATAATCTATCTATTATATCTATAAAAGTGAAAATGTGTGTGTGTGTGAGGTAGCCAGAGAGAGAGAGAGAGAGAGAGAGAGAGAGAGAGAGAGAGAGAGAGACAACAATTCTCAACCTATATATTCAATACATTTTTTATCTACAGATTTGAAAATTTGTATATAGGGTATTCAGACATATGGAAATATATCTAGCATAATCTATCTATTATATCTATAAAAGTGAAAATGTGTGTGTGTGTGTGTGTGTGTGTGTGTGTGCGTAAGAGAGAGAGAGAGAACAATTCTCAACCTATATACTCAACGTATTTTTATCTACAGATTTTAAACTTTGTATATAGGGTATTCAGACATATAGAAATATATCTAGCATAATCTATACATTATATCTATAAAAGTGAGAATGTGAGTGTGTGAGAGAGAGAGAACAATTCTCAACCTATATATTCAACAAATTTTTTACCTACAGATTTGAAAATTTGTATATTGGGTATTCAGACATATGGAAATATATCTAGCATAATCGATCTATTATATCTATAAAAGTCAGAATGTTTGCGTGTGGTTGTGTGTGTAAGGTTGCGAGAGAGAGAGAGAGAACAATTCTCAACCTATCTATTCAATAAATTTGTTATCTACAGATTTGACCATTTGTATATAGGGTATTCAGACATATGGAAATATATCCAGCATAATCTATCTATTATATCCATAAAAGTGAGAATGTGTGCATGAGAGAGAGAGAGAGAGAGAGAGAGAGAGAGAGAGTAAGTACAATTCTCACCCTATATATTCAACATATTTTTTATCTACCGATTAGAAAATTTGTATATAGGGTATTCAGACATATGGAAATATATCTAGCATAATCTATCTATTATATCTAGAAAAGTGAGAATGTGTGTTAAAGAGAGAGAGAGAAGAGAGAGAGAGAGAACAATTCTCAACCTATATATTCAACTAATTTTTATGTACAGATCTGAAAATTTGTATACAGGGTATTCAGACATATGGAAATATATCTAGCATAATCTATTATATCTATAAAAGGTAGAATGTGTGTGTGTGTGTGTGAGTGAGTGAGTGAGTGAGTGAGAGAGAGAGAGAACAATTCTCAACCTATATACTCAACAAATTTTGTATCTACAGATTTGATAATTTGTATATAGGGTATTCAGACATAAGGAAATATATCTAGCATAATCTATCTATTATATCTATAAAAGTGAGAATGTGTGTGAAAGAGAGAGAGAGAGAACAATTCTCAACCTATATATTCAACAAATTCTATCTTTACAGATTTGAAAATTTGTATATAGGGTATTCAGACATTTGGAAATATATCTAGCATAATCTATTATATCTATAAAAGTGAGAATGTGTGTGTGAGAGAGAGAGAAAGAACAATTCTCAACCTATATACTCAACAAATTTTTTATCTACAGATTTAAAAATTTGTATATAGGGTATTCAGACATATAGAAATATATCTAGCATAACCTATCTATTATATCTATAAAATGACCATGTGTGTGTGTGTGAGAGAGAGAGAGAGAGTCAGAGAGAGAGAGAGAACAATTTTCAGCTTGTGTGTGTGTGAGAAAGAGAGAGAGAGAAAGAGAGGAAGGAAAATTCTCACCCTATATATTCAACAAATTTTTTATCTACATATTAGAAAATTTGGATATAGGGTATTCAGACGTATGGAAATATATCTAGCATAATCTATCTATTATATCTATAAAAGTGAGAATGTGTGTGTGAGAGAGAGAGAAAGAGAGAGAGAGAGAACAATTCTCAACCTATATATTCAACTAATTTTTTATCTACAGATTTGAAAATGTGTATATTGGGTATTCAGACATATGTAAATATATCTGGCATAATCTATGTATTATATCTATAAAAGTGTGAATGTGAGTGATGGAAAGAGCAAAAAATTCTCAACCTATATAACCTATAAAAGTGAGATTATGTGTGAGAGAGAGAGAGAGAGAGAGAGAACAATTCTCAACCTATATATTCCACACATTTTTGGGCACAGATTTGGAAATTTGTATATAGGGTAGGCAGACATATAGAAATATATCTAGCATAATCTATCTATTATATCTATAAAAGTGAGAACTTGTGTGTGTGTGTGTGTGTGAGAGAGAGAGAGAACAATTCTTAACCTACATACTCAACAAATTTTTTACCTACAGTTTAGAAAATTTGTATATAGGGTATTCAGACATATGGAAATATATCTAGCATAATCTATCTATTATAACTACAAAAGTTAGAATGTGTGCGTGAGAGAGAGAGAGAGAACAATTCTAAACCTATATATTCAACAAATTTTTTATCTACAGATTTGAAACTTTGTATATAGGGTATTCAGACATATAGAAATATATCTAGCATAATCTATCTATTTTATCTATAAAAGTGAGAATGCGTGTGTGTGAGATAGCGAGAGAGAGAGAGAAAAAGAGAGAGATAAAAATTCTCAACCTATACATTCAACAAATTTTTTATCCACAGATTTGAACATTTGTATATAGGGTGTTCAGACATATAGAAATATATCTAGCATAATCTATCTATTATATGTATAAAAGTGAGAATGTGTGTGTGTGTGAGAGAGAGGACAATTGTCAACCTATGTATACAACAAATTTTTTATCTACAGATTTCAAAATTTGTATATTGGGCATTCAGACACATTTCAATATATCTGGCATAATCTGTCTATTATATCTATAAAAGTGAGAATGTGTGTGATAGAGAGAGAGAGAACAATTCTCAACCTATATACTCAACAAATTTTTTATCTACAGATTTGAAAATTTGTATATAGGGTATTCAGACATATGGAAATATATCTAGCATAATCTATTATATCTATAAAAGTGAGAATGTGTGTGTGTGTGAGAGAGAGAGAGAGAGAGAGAGAACAATTCTCAACCCATATACTCAACAAATTCTTTATCTACAGATTTTAAAATTTGTATATAGAGTATTCATACAAATAGAAATATATCTAGGATAATCTTTCTATTATATCTATAAAAGTGAGAATGTGTGTGTGTGTGAGCGAGAGAGAGAGAGAGAGAGAGAGAGAGAGAGAGAACAGTTCTCAACCTATACATTCAACAAATTTTTATATATAGGGTATTCAGAAATATCGAAATATATCTAGCATAATCTATTATATCTTTAAAAGTTAGAATGTGTGTGTGTGAGAGATAGAGAGAACAATTCTCAACCTATGCACTCTACAAATTTTTTATCTACAAATTAGAAAATTTGTATATAGGGTATTCACACATATGGAAATATATCTAGCATAATCTATCTATTATATCTATAAAAGTTAGAATGTGTGTGTGAGGTAGCCAGAGAGAGAGAGAGAGAGAGAGAGTAAGAACAATTTTCAACCTATATATTCAACAAATATTTGATCTACAGATTAGAAAATTTGTATATAGGGTATTCAGACATATGGAAATATATCTAGCATAATCTATCTATTATATCTCTAAAATTGAGAATGTGTGTGTGAGAGAGAGAGAGAGAGAACAATTTTCAACCTATATACTCAACAAATTTTTTTATCTACAGATTTGAAAATTTGTATATAGGGTATTCAGACATATGGAAATATATCTAGAGTAATCTATCTATTATATCTATAAAAGTGAGAATGCGTGTGTGTGTGAGAGAGAGCGACACAGAACAATTCTCAACCTATATATTCAACAAATTTTTTATGTACAGATCTGAAATATCACATTTGTATAGAAGTAGAAATCTTGATACCTACTCTGATACCTAATAAAAGAAAGGACACTCTTTAGGGCGGATTTTGATTATAACAAGTCACTAATTAGAAATTATAATAAACATTCTAATAATTTAAGAATTTTACCAAAATAAAATTGCATGGTAATCACCCAATTTCTGCCACAAAATTTTGATTGGCAGAACTCATAAACATAAAATATATATTTTCTAATTTCATCTTTTTTTTTTCTTTTTACATAATCTGGTTTGATGTTTTCCCAAATATTCAAATCACTATATTTTGCTGCTTAATATCAAATACAGCAACTGAGTTATTTTTATGCATCAAACAATTACATTTTCTCATTCATCCAAACTAATCACTGAACATCAATTTCATATTTTCTTCACTAAAATATTACTGTGCTTGATGTCATCAAGTGGAGCGGATCATTTTTTTTTCATTTGTTCACACATTTTTCCAATTTATATATATTTAAAAGATTCTTAGCCTATGTCATTGCATACCAATCTGTTTATTAAAAGTTAAGGTTCACTGTAAACACATATGTTACACCAAAATAAAAACGCTTCAGATAATGTCTTGATATTCAATTCAGTTTCTCACATGACATCTTATGAAGTTAGTAGAAATGTTACAGACTTTTGAATCTCAAACACTTTCAATACTGTGCACTGATATTTTCTTTTTTGCAATATAAGCACATTCATGATTTTTTTTACAAACGTTAAAAACTTTCACATTGTGTAGCAATATACTGAAACAATTATAAAAATATTTGTTTTTATTTTGAATGATGCAGGGCATCTGAAGAGAGATTTTTCTAACAAAATGAAAGTATAATTTTTAGCAATAGGTATCTAGGAAAAGGCCACTACATATGTTATAAGTTCCAAATTTCCACAACCTGGCCAATACTGGTACATGCTAGCAAATTTAGATTTGCAATTACAAAATATGATTCTAATTTTTTCCTTTGCTCTTTATTCTAACACTACACTAAGTTTACTGTGTTATTTCGCTACAGTTGATATTGTGTAGAACAATAAGAGAATCATAGTGAACAATGCATTCAACAAAATTTCACACACATTTCTAGATACCTATATCTAATAAGTTCAAAAGAAAGGACACACTTAGGGAGGTATTTTGGTGGTCAAGTCACTAAAAAGAGATTAGCTGGTTTCCCGGCATAGCCCAGGATATAATAAAGATTGACTGAAATACATGTTCTAGCTGGTTTCTAGGCGTTGCCAGGGATGTAATATAGACACATTATGTTGTATATTACCTGTTCTCTTCTCCCTAAGGTAAAACAATTTCATATACATGCTGTAAATTACCTATGCTAGGGATAAAACATGAACAATATCAGTCCTAGGGTAGATAAAACAAATAATACATAGAGATGAAAGATTCCTCTCCCCTAAGAATCAAACATATGTTCAATATCTGCTTTTGTTTTTTCATTGTTTATACGGTCCCGAGCAACGCCGGGTAGCCCTGCTAGTATATATATAAAAGCCAAACGTCTGTGTGTATGTATGTTTGTTTGTAACGCTAAAACTTTTGAAAGACGGAACCAAACTTGACAAATTTGGTATCATATCGAAGCCCCATCACCCGGATGACAAATATCGAAATTTCACGTCAAACGGACCACTAGAAGTTGGTCAACTGATCAGGTATCTTCGAGGGGGGCCCCCCAAAAACCTGTCATTATCTATATATATAAAAGACAAATGTTTGTTTGTAACGCTAAAACTTGAGATGAAAGATTCCTCTCCCCTAAGAATAAAACATATGTTCAATATCTGCTTTTGTTTTTTCATTGTTTATACGGTCCCGAGCAACGCCGGGTAGCCCTGCTAGTCTATTATATAAATCTCACCTGTCTGCTTAAATGTATATATGCATGTGTGCATGTTTGTCTGCCTAAAACTTTCAACAAAGGCGACGGATTTTGACAAAATTGGTATCGTTTTGAAGCTTGACCCTTCGGACGACAAATATCGAAAAATTGGCCAAAAACATTAATTCCTTCACCCTCAATTGGGCACTTTTCTATAGGGATGGGGTCGCTTTTTTCACCAATATTTTCGAAAGTCATCTTTCTTTTCGATTGAGTAGCCTTAATTTAAACATTCGTCACTTCCGGTTTGGTGATGGGTGCAACAACAAAGACGTCACGTTTTTTTTCTCCACGTTCTTTTCCTTCCTTCACGGTATGGGTTCGAGCCTGCCTGCCTACTACCACAGTTTTTGTTTTTGCTCAACACACACCGCCCAATACTCGGGTAATGCTGGGCACCCAGGCTAATTTGTAATATATTTCAATTTAACTTTTATTATTAACATTGTTTGATTTTATTTGTTTATTGCAAAACAAAATATACCCTCTCTGAAAACATAAAACTAACTGATAAAATTTGGCAGCCTTCTAGGAAACTAACTGCTTCAATATAACCCCAAAAATATGTAGTGAGAAAACACTGAATATTTTGTATATTCATAACATTTTTATGTAGAAGAGGAAGTTAAATATATAATGTTTTTTTTTGTTGAGATTATTTGTTTCGAATTAGCAGTTTAGAAATCATCATCATCAGCAGCTCTGCCGTTTAACAGTGTTGTTTACCATGGCTCTCCAATGCGGGTGGCTATCCATAGCTTGAAACAGCTCAATTTTTGACAATAATCTCATCTAATCGATCAAGTTGTCCATCAACATGTCTTAGTCAACCTTGCTTTTTCAATCCTGGCAATCTACTAGTTAATACCAAATATTCTATGCCTCTTTGACAGTAAATATGTCCTAACAGCATCATTTGTCTTTTCATGATAGTTTCCATCAGCATTCTTTTAGTGCATCCAGATCTTGTCTATATTTCCTTGTTAGAAATATTATCTTTCCAGACGACCCCTAACATTTGTCTTGCAAACCAAATTTCTGCGATATTAATGCATTTCTGCATTTTGGAGCAGATAGTCCAGCTTTTACAACCACATAACAAGACAGACCAAATATACGCCTTAAGAATGCATCGTCTAGTTTTGAGTGTGATGATATTGGAGCATAATACAGAGTTAAGCTTGATAAACACTTGTTTACTCTGAGCTATACGTGATCTTATATCACACTATGATCATCCTGTAGATGTAATCCATGATCCAAGGTAACTGAATTCATTCACTAGAGTAACTGATGTGGCTCTAATTGTTTAATCACATGTAGGTATGACTTCTTTGCCAAATATCACCATACTAAAGTCTTCTGTGCATTCAGGTTTAAACCAAACTTTTTACTCTCATTTATTATTTCTAGAAGTTTCTGGAGATATTTATTTATTTTATTTTTTTTTTTTACATAGGCATAACCACTTATCAAGGCCCAGAAACCACTCGAGGATAAGGGTTAAGAGTGTACAGTAGCCAATTGGACAATATAGTAATCGTTAGTAATGGAAATTCAGTAAATTTGTTGACTTAAGTTGAACGGCTCATCAAGAACTTGTTTACGTTAGACTTGAAGACAACCATATTGTAGGCAGCTGGAAAGTAGGAAAACGGAAGACAATTCCATAGGCGTGCAGTTCTAAGAAAGCAGCTTCATTCATGGAATCTACGTTTAGGTTTAGGCAGAGATAAAGAGTGGGGAGGGGGGGAATTCAGCTAGACGAGATCTTCTTTGGATGTTGCGAAAAGAACGGTATCATCTGCGTAACATAAATTATTTAGTTGATGTCCACCTACGGATATCCCAATATAGCTATCCAGATGGCGGAAGATACTTTCTCTGTACAAAAAAAATAGGTCAGGCAATATTACACACCCTTGTCTTACTCCTCTTTGGCTCTTTATCCAACCACCTAACTTGTCATCTATTCTTACTCCAGCTGTTTGGTTCCAATATAAATTTTGTAATATTCGCAGATCTTTTTGATCAATATCCAATGATTGTAAAATCTTCAGCAGCGGTTTATGACGTATTCATTCAAATGCTTTACTGTAATCTAGAAAACACAGATACAAATCTTGTTGGCGTTCTATTGACCATTCCGCAAGTTGTCTTAAAATAAACGCGGTATTTTTTGTTCATTTATCTTTTACAAGGTCACACTGACCATCAGAGATTTCAGATGTTATAGACCTTGTATACATTGTAATAATACTGATAGTATGAGCTTTAGTTATGTGGCTCATTAAGCTAATCGTGCGATGTAATCCACATTCAACGGCACCGGGTTTCTTTGGTAAGGTTATGAATATTGAGTTTTTTAGTTCTGTTGGAAAATTACTTGCATCATAAAATCTTATTTGTGATATCTGTTATTTTCTTAATTCCATAAACATCAAGAATTTTAAACATTTCTGTATCTATTGTATCAGGTCCAGTTTCGATTTCGCTTTCTTGATCGCCGCTCTAATTTCACATTTTAATATTGGTGGACCTTCAATGTTCTTGTGTATAACTGGTCTCCAATGTATTCTTCCTATCTGTTTAAGATCTGTTCTTTCTCTAGTAAGATGTCTCCGTTCTTTGCTTTAATGCAGGCTGCAGTCGAGTATAATTTTTTCTTCCATGTTTTTATTTGAGTATGAGCAGTAGATGGCCGTTGCTCTATCTCTGCACACCTTTCATTGCACCACCATTCTCTACATTTTCCTTCTAATAATAATTCAGGTCTTTGTGTTAATATGTTCTGGACTCATAATGGAGGTAGAGATTTATTTGCTGCCCACCTCAGCAAAATGTGGCACAAGGCCGGAAAGTGGAAAACCAGCAGGCTCCCCTAAAGGAGGGGCACTCTTGCAATTGTAAAAATTGCCTGAGTAACTCTGTCGGCATTCCCCGGTCGGGGCATCTCAGGCAGTAAGCGATAAACTTACTCCACCGGAAAGCCCAGTGGTAAGGCCTGGGAGGGTGGACCTCCTAGGTATTACCCAGGCGGCGTACCTCAGTCCGACAAGTGCTGGGCCGGTTCCCGACCTCTCATCTGTCGGGCTGAGTGTCAAGAACGGATCCTTAACGAGTACTTCTACCCTGTCTCCCTGCAGCCAAAGCCGCTAGGAGACACATCCCATTATAAGAGATTCATAATGGGGTATGTCTCCAATGATTTTGACAATCATTTTTATAACCACAGTTATAATAATTAACCAATCAGAAGCTTCAAAAGTTATAAAAAAATGTCGAATTTTGGATTCAATCAAGATCGGGACTTCATTGATTTTCACCGCCATCTTTGTTACTAGGAATTATTTAACACTCAAGATCGGGACTACATGGATTCTTTGCCAATTTGATTTACTGCCGCCATCTTTGTTCAACATAATGTGTCAACACTTAACACTTTGTATTGATCACTATTTCTGCTCATCTGCCGTTTTTTATCCATCATGATTATTATCTCCTCTGTGATCCATTTTTTGTTCTTTACTTTGTGCATGGAATTATCTCCTCCACAGATTCAGTAATAGCCCTACGAAAAACTGGCCAAGTTGAGCTTGGCTCATTTGTTACAGCTTCTTGATTTTCCAAGTTGTCGCATAGTGCTGCTAGTGCAGTAGATTTATTCTTCACGCGAACACTGCACTTATATTGTAACTTTGTATCTGATAATTTTTTGTAATGTAGGAACGGTGGTCTTTTGTAGTTGGATGTTTTACATTTACGTTTGCAACAACTAGATTGTGATCACTGTTATAGTTAGCACCTGGGTATGCTCGACAATTGGATACAGCACTACGGAAACGTTTGTTGATTGTGATGAAGTTGATGTGGTTTTTAACCTTTCCACAGGGATTCCTCCACGTCCACAGATGTCTTGGATGGTTGTTGAACCTTGTATTCATGACAACTTGTTCATTAGATAAGCACCAAGCAGTCCATACTTCTTCGCTCTTATTTATCTCACCAAGACCTAGGTACATGCATTAATGGCGGAAAAATGATGAGGGAGAAGAGGGCATAGTTTTGAAAGCCAGTTTATCAGTTTTTGTAGGTTTCCAATTACTTTTTGATTTTATTTGAACGATTAAAGCCTAAAGTTAATTTCCAAAAGGGTTGGGGAATTTTTACACACGAAAAAAAGTTATATAATGACAAATGTTTTCACAGTGACATTCGGAAACTGACAAGTTCAGCTAAATTTTGAAGTTAAATAAATTAATTGTAAAAATCCTTTGAAAGATAAACATTAGTTTTCTGGGACTATTTCAAAGATTATTTGTAAAGTTCTAAGATGTTGAATTAAATAATAATAAAAAAAATCACCTTGTTTGTGCAAAAAATAGCTTAATTAGTCCCCCACCCCAAAGCGAGAGATTCTGGCTTTGCACAATGAAAACAAACAAAAAGTTGCGCATGGGTTCTACAGAAGCCCAAAATATCAGAAAGTCAAAAGGCTGTCTGACAATGATGTTGACTTGTTGGAGGGAGGTAGGACGTGCAAAGCCCATTGGTTTTCTTTCTTTTTTTCCTAACTATGCATCCATATATTCCTATTGTGAACGTTTGTATAATCTTTACCATTTTTTTAATTTAATAATTTTTGTGTGTTCCTGCTTTTAAATTAAAAATGTTTTTTTTATTTTTCAAGATTATATAAAAATTGTAATGCTGAAGATTACATATTCATTCATGCAAGGAAAATATTAGAATCTTACATATAAAAATTACGCGAAAAATGTAATTAAAAAAAAGGAAATATTTTTTGCAATTATAATTTTTTGTGTATGTGAATACATTAGATAAACAATGCTTAATTCAATGATAATATCTTTAGTTCGAGAAATTAATTTTTCATTAAGTTACATCATAATACAGACATTAGGTGCTTTTTTTCGTAATGTTCCTGAATAAAATTAATTTTTTTTTATTTACAATTTTTCATAAAAAAACAAAAGCAAAAATAAATTTATTCATTTAAAAAATTTTTTTTAGCTACTGAAAACCATAACTTTAGTAAAGGTGTTTTTCGTTGAAACAAAAAAGGTACTTATTTAGTTTAATCAAGACATTAAAAAATGAAAATATTGAAAACATTATATTGTACATACTCATTATGGAATGAAGTTTGGTACTGGTCGCGGTAAGAGTTCCCTGCCGAACACCCTCGAAAAACAATGACTTCTCCCCACGCAGGCGCAAAGAACATGTTTTAGTTGCCATAGTAACAAAACGATCCTTAATTTTTATCGACATTGTTTTACTGTTTATGAATATTGAAATAAAATACATTACTACACATTTATTAATAATATCTCACTTTTATCGACTTTTTTAAAACTTTTTTTTTACTTTTTAATAGCATTTTCTTTTTAAATGACAACGTTAATGTTTATGAATATTGAAATAAAATACATTACTACACATTTATTAATATCTTTTTTTTTACTGTTTATGTGTCAATTTTATCGACTTTTTCTTTTCTTATATTGAAATATTATATATATGAAATATTGAAATTATTCTTATATTGAAATAAAAGACATTACTACACATTTATTAATAATATCTTTTTTTTTTTTTACTGTTTGTGTCACTTTTATCGACTTTTCTGTTTTAAATGACTACATTTTACTGTTTATGTCTCACTTTTATCGACTTTTTCTTTTTTAATAGCATTTTCTTAAAATGAATATTAAAATAATTTCCCAACTTTTTTCATTTCTATGTGTTTTTAGTTTTGTGTGTTGAATGAAACTTTTATTTGAATCTCTTGGCCTTCGGGACAAGATCAAAGTGTAGTATCTGTTCTTCAGATGCTGCACTTCTATTTCTTGTTCTCTTTCAGTGGAGGAGAAATCCTTCACGACTGAGACAATTTTTATTTTTGTACCTTTTCTCCACGTTAAAAAACGACCCTGATGTCTAACTCTGTCCCGTGGGGAGGCATAGTAAATAGGTACAACAATAGTTATCGACCCAGGTTCTTTGGCTGACAAACGACATCTGTCGGTGGTTCTTGAAATTTACTTACCACAAAATGGTGATAGAATAATAAATTTACTTACGTTTAATCAATGTTATTTTCTTTTTTAAATAGCATTTTCTTTTTAAATGACGACGTTTTTACTGTTTATGAATATTAAAAGAAAAATAATTACTAAACATTTATTAATAAGAAAATGGGTGCTAGTGGAAGTGCACTTATGATCCGCGCTATATTTTAAATCATATTTCTAAGCTTAAAGTTTAATGTTTTTTTTATTCAATTGTAAGGTTAAAGTAGAGAATAGGTACAAAACACCATCCCCGTGTTAAGAATGGCTTTTTAAATAATAACGTTATTTCAGCACGGATCAATAAGTGCACTAGTACCACAAAATGGTGATAGAATAATACATTTAGGGTTTGTATTACTATACACATAGATTCGAAAAAGTTGTCAAAAAACAAATATATAACAGATAAATGTTATCAAAGGCAAGATAAGTTACTTTTCTGCCAAACTGGATATATTTTTTGAGTTTTTATTCAATGTAACATATTTATTCAGCTCGAAAAACATAGTCTTTACCGATGTATTCGAAAATTCAAGATGGCGTCTCACACCCTCTTTAACACCGTAAGTATGGAAAAAAGTGTTATAAATAAAAATAACTAGACAAAATACTATTAAAAACCCGCCGAATATATGTCAACCTATGTCACGGTAACATATATTGAGCGAGATTTAACAGTATTTTATCCGGTTTTTTATTTATAACATCTTTTCCCACACTTACCGTGTTAAAGAGAGAATAAGACGCCATCTTGAATGTTCCAATACATCGGTAAACACTGTATGGGTTTCGAGCTGAATAAAAACACGAAAAATATATCCAGTTTGGTAGAAAAGTAAATTATCTTGCCTTTGATAACATTTATTTGTTATATATTTGTTTTTTGACAACTTTTTTGAATCTATGTGTACAGTAATACAAACCCTACATTTACAGACGTTTGTTTATTTAATCAATGTTCAAAATTTATAAATTATAAAATTAAAATAAACTAAAAAGAAAAGTAACTAAACAATTTTTTTTATAATCTTTATAAAGTAAAAAAAAGTTTTAAAAAAGTCGATAAAAGTGATTAAAAGTGAGATATTATTAATAAATGTGTAGTAATGTATTTTATTTCAATATTCATAAACATTAACGTTGTCATTTAAAAAGAAAATGCTATTAAAAAGTAAAAAAAAATTTTTTTTAAGTCGATAAAAGTGATTAAAAGTGAGATATTATTAATAAATGTGTACTAATGTATTTTATTTCAATATTCATAAACAGTAAAACAATGTCGATAAAAATTAAGGATCGTTTTGTTACTATGGCAACTAAAACATGTCCTTTGCGCCTGCGTGGAGAGAAGTTATTGTTTTTTTAGGGTGTTTGGCAGGGAACTCTTACCGCGACCAGTACCTAAAGTTTTCATACAAAAAAAAAAAAAAAACATCACTTGATTTGGTCAAGTTGTTTTACTTTATAGAGAAAAATCAAACTTTAATGAGATCGATTGTGTCACGGACATCTTGTTTATTTCGCGGATGAGGAGAGGGGCGCCAGGGGCGATAACTCCAATCACTGATTAAAGTTTCTCAAAATTTGACAAGATTATTTGAAATATTTTAGTTTTTTTCCACTTACTTTAGTTTCTGTGTCCTTTTTTAATCCTTTTTTCATTTTGTCCTATAGGCAAGATGGCCGTGACACGATCGATCTCATTGAAGTTTGATTTTCCTCTGTAAAAAAAACAAAGAAAACTACTTGATCAAATTAAGTGATTTTTTTTGTATGAAAACTTTATTTCATAACGAATATGTATAATATAGGTTTTTTTTTTTTTTAAATATTTTCATCTTTAAACAATAGGCACCTCCAAAAGTCACCACAGAATTAACCCACAGAATTAATTAATGTAAAACGATGTAACTTTATTATAAATTAATGTTATCAATATAACTTTTGTACCATTTAAAAGAAGGGCAAAATAAACTAGTAATAATTAAAAAATTTTTTTTTCATCGTACGAAAATAATGAAATTGCGAGACGAAAATTGTGTTTACATAATTGGTGCTTTAAAATAACGTTCCATGTAGTAAGCATTTCGAACGTAAAATCATACCCGTGTTTAATAAATCTAGCAAAAATCAACTAATATTGGTAAGATTTTCGTGAAATTTTCGATACTTATCCATTTTAGAATGAAATTAAATATAAAATGCAGTTTCCGTAAAATATATGAAGGGAAATATTTTTTTTAGTGCGTGTCCCCTATTTATTTTTTCCGAAATTCGAACAAAATATATTTAAATCTATCGAAATTTCTATTTATCATGAAACATAAGAGTTCAAATAAGTAAAACATATTTATTTTTTTTTTAAATTTAAATACACGTATTGAACAAAAACTTACCTTGAAGTTGCAATTTAAAAAAATGATATAAATTTAATGTTTTTTTTTTTAAATAGCGTTTTTTTTTTCGAATTAAATCAGTTAAATTGCCAAAAAAAAAAGAAATTCGTGAAAATTAATTTTTAAAAGATTAAAATTCCATTATTTTAAAATGTTCCGTTACAACACTAATTTTTAATTGTGTTTAAATATTTTTTTAAATATTAAGTTTTAATATAAACATGGCACTTGTCAGATATTTTATCGCCAGATTAACCAATTTGAAAATATTATTGCACAAATATTAAGCATTTTGTAGCCTCCCCCCTCATATTTTGTTTGTCTCTTTTTACCGAACAAAATATGGAACCCAGTAGTTAACCAAAATGAACATTCAGTAAAACCGTATTTCATATACAAATGTTTATAACATTATTAATCATTAAATTGTTTAAATCTTAAAACCTAACAAAATGATAACATTAAACAAGTACCAAAATGTTTTAATGTCCAGAAAACTACTTGTCGGCCGTTTCCGGTTCTTCCTGTCATCTGCCGGGCAGTGGCACACCCGAGTAACCTCGTGGAAATCCCAGGTTATGAATGGAGAAGTGCCCAGTAATTATTACAAATTATAAATACTTTAAGGTACTTGTACAGTTTAATCAAGACATTAAAAAAATGAAAATATCTTAAAGGTTATATTGTACGTATCCGTTTTGAACTAAAGATCTCAAAAAAAAAAAAAAAAAAAAAAAAAATTCACTTAATTTGATCGAGTAGTTTTTTTTTTGTTGTTGTTTTTTTACAGCGGAAAAACATGTTTTATGTGACAGCACGTTGAAGGCAGATATCTTGGATTTTGTTCTAAATTTTTGTTTGGATTTTAGAAACGCCAGGGGAGATAACTCAGTTTAAAGCGCCGACCCTTCCTCCTTATCTTTAATACTAGCTTTTCTTCCTAAAAATCGGACCTTTTGCTCGGTATCATAACAAATTGTTTTTTCGATGTAAAACAAAAACTACTTGATGAAATTAAGTGAAATTTTTTTTCCGGAGAATTTCATTCCATAACAGATACATACAATTTAAACTTTTTCGATATTTTCATTTTTTAATATCTTGATTAAATTGTACAAGTACCTACTTTAAAACAGTCATTCTGGAAAAGAAAACAAAAACAAAATGGCGTTAGAAACCCACCTAATAAATGTTACAGTGGCAGTTATTGGGTGGCTATCAAAAATTTTGACACCCCTAACACGAAACTGAATAAAATATAAAAAACTCGTAATTTCTCTTTTAAAAGTGGGTTGTTTATTTTCTTTATGGATTATACTTCCAAAATAAACTATTAGAGTTGTTTTAAAAGTAATAGAAATATATTTTTTTAATTTTTTAAAAAACAGTTATGAATTTTACAAACTCAATATTTTTCAATTTTTAAACTTTACAAATCTATCAAAATTTTTCTATTGATTCTATTTTTACGATATTTTCAGGGTTAATGTGAAATTTTATGCTCTTTCCAATAAACCGAATATAATATTTTAGACAAACGTTCTTTTTAATTCACGCCCCCTCCCCATTTTCAAGTGTCTATTAAAAAGTAAATAATTAATTTACTCACCAAAGTTTTATATATCACAAATTGAAGAGAAAAGGTCAATAAATAATATATTCAAATTTAAAACAACAAAAAGTAGTGTTTTTTTTTAGAAATTTACCTGTAAAGTTCGAAGTTTAAAACCTTTTTTTTAAAACCACGTTGTTTTTTTTTTTTTTTTTTTTTTTTTTTTTAATAAAACCTTGGTCCTTGCTCCTTTAATTGAAAGAAAAATTAGGGCTTGAATTACATTTTTCGAGTAGTTATAAGCTTGGAAAGACAGGGGGTCGAATAATTCACGCCTCCCATTTTGAAATGTCTATTAAATAGTAAATAATTAATTTACTCACCAAAGTGTTATATATCACTAATTGAAGAGAAAAGGTCAATAAATAATATATTCAAATTTAAAACCAAAAAAAGTAGTGTTTTTTTTTTAGAAATTTACCTGTAAAGTCCGAAGTTTAAAACCTTTAAAAAAAAAAAAAAAAAGAAAAAAAACACGTTGTTCGTTTTTTTGTTTAATGAAATCTTGGTCCTTGCTCCTTTAATTGAAAAAAAAAAAAAAAAAGTGCTTGAATTACATTTTTCGAGGAGTTATAAGCTTGGAAAGACGGGGTGGAATTATTCACTATTTTTCACGAAATTTCTGACACACCTAGCCAGTGGCTTTCTAACACCATTTTGTTTTATTTCTTATTTTTAAGTGATTATCGAGTCTTCAAAGATATCGCGGCCATCTTTTCTTGTTCGCCGACAGCCTTCAACATTACTCGTTTTCGAATCGAATAAACATTTTGCATTGAATAAAAAACGGGTTTGTATTACTATACACAGATTCGAAAAAGTTGTCAAAAAACAAATATATAACAAATAAATGTTATCAATGGCAAGATAACTTACTTTTCTACCTAAATGGATGTTTTTAGTGTTTTTATTTAATGTAACATGCTTATTCAGCTTGAAAAACATACAATGTTTACCGATGTATTGGAAAATTTAAAATGGCGCCTGACTCTTTCTTTGACACGGTAAGTTTGGGAAAAAGAGTTATAAATAAAAAAAAAACTAGACAAAATACGGTTAACAACTCACTCAATATATGTTACCGTGACATAGGTTGATATTTGATGGGGTTTTAACAGTATTTTGAATATTTTTTTTTATTTTAAATTCCTTTTCCCAAACTTACTGTGTCAAAGAGAGAGAGAGAGAGAGAGTCGGGCGCCATTTTAAATTTTCCAATACATCGATAAACATCGGGTTTCCCAGCTGAATAAACATGTTACATTAAATAAAAACACTAAAAAGTCTCCAGTTATGTAGAAAAGTAACTTAACTTGCCTTTGATAACATTTATTTGTTATATATTTGTATTTTGACAACTTTTTCGAATCTATGTGTACAGTAATACAAACCCTAAAAAAAATCTAAAACAAATATCCAGTTAGGTAGAAAAGTAACTTATCTTGCCTTTGATAACATTTATTTGTTAATTCGAATCTACGTGTATATAGTAATGCAAACCCAATGTGACTATTTTTGTTTTGTTTGTTTTTTAAACGTTTTTTTTTTTTTTTAACTAAGTTAAATTTTCATTTTTCGTATGATCCCCTGAAAAAAAAAAAAAAGAAAGAAAGGATATCCTCAAAAACTAAAACGACACATTAAATAAAAACAGTAAAATTTACTAAAATAGCAAAACTTTTGTAAAATTTAATATTAAAAATAACGAAACGACTGGACGAAAATGTAAATTTTTAAGGTATAAAATACAAGCATGATTTCAAAAGATTAAAAAAAAAAAAAAAAAAGAATAGCTTGTTAGGGGCTTATTTACACGGGATACATTTCTGCTATGTGTTGGAAAATGATTTCTAACGGCGATGTTTTGAATTTCTGTCGCCACATGAATTCCGCTAAATAAGCATTCGCAGTTTTCCCGTGGGCCCCAAATTCAGTCTTGTCCCTTTCCTTTTTAGCATCTTGCCACAATGTCTCACTGTCAACATGCGCTGGATCCATAAATGTACACCTATGGGTACGCCGCAAGAGTTGGTATCCTTCAAGTCCGAGGCGATCCTCAGGACGCCAACACCCGGAAATTATGGTGGTTTCTGGACGAATAAATTCCTTAATTAAAGCTATTAGGACCGTAGCATATCTGGAAGGCACCGTTACCAAAAATCCTTTATTTGTCGCCTCTTCGTAGCCCCCGAAAATCCACTGTTGTTTTATAATTCGTTTGACTTTGCTTCTCCTGCGAGGAAATAAACCTTCTTCTATTTCGACTCTGCACCCTTTTCCGCCAATTATTTCCGGGTGTCTAAGGAAATGTTCCACGCAAACATCACGGATAAGCATTCTCCAATCACGTATTGTTATGGCCGAAGTCATTTTGCATTCTCTTTTTAACGTTTTATAACTGGTCATTTTGTAGGCCCATAAATATAAGAATGTGACCAACTCCTTTAAATTTATTTTTGATCCAGAAAAAAAACTGCCCCTTCGTATAGAAAATGTGTTTCCGCATGAACCGCCTGGACACTGCCATTGAAACAAGTCATTTGTCCTTGATGGTTTCATATCCATGTTTTTGTGGCATTTACATGTTTGTGAAGAAGTTAATAAATTTTGACTTTGCAAAAAGTCTATTAAATTGTGCTGATTTTTCGTTAAATACAGCAAATCATCTAAATTCAATACATGGTAATCCACTGATAATTGAGGCGTAAGTGTTTCATTATTTATCATCTTTGTTGCAGTTGAAGAATATTCGGCATCCGTCATTATAAAATGTGATCTAACTTAACTCGCGCTCCCAACATTTATAGACGATGCGCGGACGTAGCTGTAGACATAAAACAAAGCACGTTCACAACAAAATGGTGGCTCTTTAACGTCATATTTGTTTCTTTTACTGCGCATTTACTGCTATTCGTTTTAAGAAAGTTTTACTTAACCATTTCACAGCTAACACTTATAATCTCTAAAAATAATTATACCCGAAACTGATTTGTCATTTGAAATAATAGGGAATTATGCAGGTTCATCGGTGGTGTGTGTTTATTATAATTTAAAAATTAATGAAATCCATTAAACATTTTCGTATTTTTTATTTTTTATTCGCCAAAATCAAAATAAAATCATGTCGAGAATCTAACAAAAAATAAAAATAAATAAATAAAATATGAAAAAAAAAAAAAATAACAGCTTTTGACGTTTTGTTATTTTTTGTTTGTTTTAGTTTTGCCGATTTTTTAAAGAAATTTAACATCGTTTTTTTATTATTATTTATTTAAACATGGTTATTACTTCGCCGAACTTCGCTTATTCTTTAGTTTACCCCTTCCCCTTACACACACACACACACCTCCAAACAACCGGGCAACGCCGAGTACCCCCACTAGTTTTTCTTTATTGGAGTTTGTGTCCCATAAATACCCTTCATCTTTTTTCAGTCCAACTAGCAAGGGGTATCCAAAAGTTTTTCGAATCGATCCATTTTTATTTTTACTACTGGATACACTGTAGGTCATGCAAAAAAGTAAAACAAACAAAAAATTTTTTTCCGATAGCGTCTATTATCCTCTTACCTTTTACAGATATACTACTAGCCTGAGTGCCTGGCGTTCCCCGGGTGTTTGGAGGTGTGTGTTGAGCAAAAAAAAAAACAACAAAACAAGTGGTAGTAGGCAGGCTGGCTCGAACCCGTGATGCAAAGTCGGAAAGGTCTAAAGCATTCAAATTTATCGTAGTCAATCAAAAACAAAAGATGACTTGCAGAAATGGCGTTGCTTTTAAACCTCTTACAAAAGCAAATTAATTTAATGCGGGAGGAAAACCAGCTCCCCCCAAAAGGGGGCACTCTGGCAATATCCATCTTTCATATGTGATATATTGCTGTTGGGTATTCTGTGGAGGTTCAGCATGAATGGAGAACCCGCAATATTATTGTAACCCTTTTGTTTAAACTGTAAAAGTATTTATCTAAGTAATCTGGTTAATGTAGTGCCAGAATATATCTGGTTATTACGGTTTATCTCCAATATTCTTACAGGAGTCTGTGACATATTTCCATTGCATGGACGCCTGGCATGAATGAAAATCCCACAATATCATTAAACCATCTTTAGACAGAACAGATATTACTCGTTGGAAGACCAAGAAGGTATATTTTAGTTTCATGTACAGCCCAAAAGTGACATTATTTTTTTTTTAATAAAATTTTTCTTTTCTTTTACATTGCATCTTCAGTGATCGGGAGATCCTATTTATAAAAAGAAGGATAGAAGTTGATAACATACTACGAACATTAAATTAGCGTATCTATATACTACTAATGTTCATCATATGTTATCACCTTCTATTCCCTTTTATATTAAGTAGGATTCCCCGACTGTGAAACTACAGTATTAATATATATATAATATATACTTTTTACTTAAAATATTTTATAAACACATCAAGAGTGGTCTTCAGTGATGCACTGTTCTCACTTCCAATTTCAGGTTCCGCATCATATCGTCTAAGACAAAAAGCACCCTGACGTGACAACCGACACTAAGACTACTATGGCCTCAAGTTTTTATGAAAAGGAGATTAGGGGTGGGAAAGGATGCCATCAAGGCCACAACAAAATACATAAAATGAATAACGTTGTGTAGATTCTGACTCCATATAATTAATTAATTAAAGACAGACGAATATTGAAGGTTAGAACCGATTTTATTTATTACCAACAATTTGTATTAGGAGAGGCAAAGTGTTCGTAGGATGGAATATGATTTAACAAAGGAGATGAATGTTCGTAAAATGTTTGTAGGTAGGTATGAATCGACAAGGAATGAATGTTCGTAAAATGTTTGTAGGTATGTATGAATTGAAAAGGAATGAATGTTCGTAAACTGTTTGTAGGTATGTATGAATTGACAAGGAATGAATGTTCGTAAAATGTTTGTAGGTATGTATGAATTGAAAAGGAATGAATGTTCGTAAACTGTTTGTAGGTATGTATGAATTGACAAGGAATGAATGTTCGTAAAATGTTTGTAGGTATGTATGAATTGAAAAGGAATGAATGTTCGTAAAATGTTTGTAGGTATGTATGAATTGACAAGGAATGAATGTTCGTAAAATGTTTGTAGGTATGTATGAATTGACAAGGAATGAATGTTCGTAAAATGTTTGTAGGTATGTATGAATTGAAAAGGAATGAATGTTCGTAAACTGTTTGTAGGTATGTATGAATTGACAAGGAATGAATGTTTGTAAAATGTAACTTATCTTTTGGACGATGGAGAGGGTTAGGGTAGGCTGGTCATCTTGCTGTCGGTGATGCGTGTCCTGGCTTGTAACTGGAAAACGAGTGACTTCTTTCATCAGCGCTAGCAGCCTGGCATCTTTGTCTTCTTTCTCCTCCTCTCTTCTTTGGTTTGTGTGAATTAGGCATTGTTTAGAATTGAAGGCGTTTGCCCCATAACATGAGAGCGTAGTCGGCTTCAGTTCACTGGTGCCTTATTTCTTTTTCTTCTTCATCTCTTTAGGTCGGGTGGGAGAATCTGTCTGTGTGTTCACTGACGCAGCAGGGCGAATCTCCTGTTCCCTCCTCTCGGTTCCCTCAAATCTCGTTTTTATAGTGGCAAACTGGCTCCCAGCGACTGTGATATTTGAGGTGTTTATTTTAGGCGCGGAGCTCTGCCATTCGTCGATAATTATTTTGTGGTTATCTTATTTTTTTTCTTCCCAAGAGGAAGCGATGCATAGAACTATGTGCAAAAGACGATTTTTCATTTTGTCTCTCATGGTGGATGCGTTAACATCCGGTTCGCTGCTAATTCTCATCATGTTCCCACACTACCTTAGAAATGCACATTGACATTGCAAAATTTCTTCTTTCTTCTAATTGATAAGCTTGGACCATCCTTATTGAGACATGTCAATTGACATCAGCCAATGAGAATAGTTCTTACCCCCCCACCTCCTTTTCCTTCACTTTTCCTTGTTCTGAATTTCTATTTCCCTGGATTCACATTCTGTTAAGTTGAGCTTTACATTTTTTTTTTTTAATAGAAAATAGCTGTATCCTAGGACTACTGCTGAAACTCTTGCTCAAACTTTTAACAGGCTTTCTTTCCTTTCTTTTTTCTAACAGAAATCGCTCCAGACAAGACATGAAGCCTCTTGATGTAACTAGCTAAAAATAAAATACCACTTTCAAGGTCAAAAACTAGTCAATAATAAATGTTATATGGCTAGATTCCAATCCAGAAAACAGCAATTCTTCCCCTTTTATCAGAAATTTCACATGTGGAATGTGAGAACTAAAAGACAAAATAAAGGAAATGTAGCAGACAGAATTGCAATGAACACCAGCAGGAGCGAATTCTCGCGACTCTAGATTTTGAATGCACTTCCTTTCTGGCTCATCCAATCAGACACCAGCCCTCAGTCACGTGAGAGAGTTTATAAAAGGTTAAATTATTTTTACTGGATGATTTTGCATAATTTGTGGAATTAAAACTAATTTCAACATGACGTACGTACATGGTATTGGTTTCACCTGAAATGCAATGTCAACACATGCATGCAAGACAAAAGAATTCACTGCACCATCAAACTTCTCATAGAATGGAAAATTTGCAAGGACCTGTGGCATAGTACATAAAGTATTTGGTATAATTCCATTGTAAAATTCCACTCTTCTGGAGGTTGAAGATTCAGACCTCAGTGCAGGCAACACTAAAAAATACAATTGCGAATTACTTAAAACTTTTACCCAGTCAGAACTGATAGAACGGAAGCATGCTAGATTAAATTAAGGGTTCCGTTTGAAATTCCGTGCAGATTCATGAGTTCGATAAGATACTTCATCTGTGATCTATGTAAATATAGATAGTCCTTGCACTAAAGTCACACAAATTGTCTATGACATAGAATAAAGTCTGAAGATATGATCTTCTGTTGTATCAAATTGGGGAGGACGTTATGAAAATCGTCCAAAAATTACTATTTCCTTTTCTTAAAGACAATGGATTATTTTTCATTTTAACATGTGCAATTAAGAGAATTTCTTGCTGAGGAAATATAGTAAAGTAATAGATATTTATATTCTTCAGATTTTGTTTACTTATTATTAAAATTTAAAATTTAAGAAAGCTAAAACGATATGTGCTGTTTTTCTTTAAAAAATATTTATTTACTTTTCACAAAGAAAAATAATTTGTTATAGTTAAAAAAATTATAACAAATTATTTTTCTTTCAACTGTATTAATTATTGACGCTTCAGGGCAATATATTTAAACCATGTTTTGATGAAAAATAAATAAAAATAAGTCTTGTGGGTGTACATGTGAGAAGCATGTGTAAATGAAAGCTGTGTCGGAAAAATAAAGTAGCCATCTTTAAAAATAAAGTAAGTGCTAGCTATAAAAAACAAAAACTATGGCTCAAGTTCATAAAGATGGAGACTACATATTCTCAAGCTTTCATTTCATGGTTCCACATTTACAATGTAACTTTCTATGACTTGTTTTTATTATTTCAGTACTTATACAAAAAAGATACCATGGTGAAATAATGTTATTATTTAGAAACCTATTAACATGAGGTGGGAAAGGTGTTTTTTAACTATTCTGTACATTCACCTAACAATTTAATAAACAAAAAATACCATAACACTTAAATTTAACTTAAAAACACCATCAAAAACTAGTATGGTATCTTCTCTGCATAAACACCATTATTTCTTTTAAAAACATGGTGCAATAAATAATTTATGTGATTGAAATAGGAGGGTTTTTTTTTTATTTATTTGGAGTAAATAAGTTTGGGAGGCAGGAACCCGGAAGGAAATTCCAAAGTCTAGCAGTTCAAGGGAAGAAACGGAGTAGAAGGCTTTCCGGTATCTAAGCATCTCTACAGTGTAAGGGTGGGATTTTGCTGTTTGTTGGGTTAGTTGAGAGTATTTACGCAGAGGAGGTACAAGTGCTTTGAGTTCATCAGAGCACATTCCATTGAAGTACTTGTAAAACAGGCACAGAAATGCCACATTTCGGTGATGGGGCAGAGGTTGGAGTTTGATTGCTAGTGTGGGACCTATTATTTTGGTGACTCTCTTTTGAACCCTGCCTAAGAGCAAGAGACTAGTAACGGATGCACTGGCCCAGATGTGCCAACAATATTCCATGCATGGGCGAATCGTGGCTTTGTGGCTTTGTAGAGATACAGGATACTCTCAGGTGTGAGTAATCTTCTAGCACGCTAGAGAGGGTCCATCTTCTTTGCAGCAGCCTTGGTAATGACCTCAATTCATTTGTTCCAATTTGTGTTGCTTGTGAATGTTAAACCGAGGTGTTTGAATGAAATACTTTCAGTAGTGCATCATTAGCCATGGCAATCAGGGGTGGGAAGGTTTCTTGTAATTATTAAAGAAGCTTAGTCTTGGCAAGAATGAATGTAACCACCCATTTACAACACCTTTCACTACAGACTGGAGATCTCCCTTTTAGGTTTTAGCCATTTTGTTTTTTTAGATATGTGTTCATTCGTTTTCCGTTCAGGTTTGTTATAGCGCATTTGTTTTTACATATGACCATCAAATACAACCTGGATTTTTCTCTTATCTAAGAAGGATTTGATTATGTTGAATATTAAGATTGATTCTTATGAATATATAGCATATACTTTTCAAAATGCTTATAGAAGTTCCACTCCACCATTATGCATTCATTGTAAAAACACACTGGTGGTGTAATGTTTATATATATATATATATATGTGTGTGTGTGTGTGTGTGTGTGTGTGTGTGTGTGCGTGTTTTTAATTTAAATTTAATTCAGAAAAATATAATTTTTGAAAACGAAAATTTATTGTTTTGACAAAGAATAAAATTCAGAGTTTTTCCTTAACCCATGGATTTTCGATGTAGGCTCATCTCCTCAGAGGAAAAGTCATTAGTAAACATTAAGTCTAATTTGAAATAATTTTGCTATTCAGCTCATACAAAGAAAATATATTAAAAAATTATGTCTTAGATAAAGACAATAAAAGTAGAAGCAAAGAAGGATATGAAATTATGGTATTTGGATGTCATGGTAGGCTTGATACCACAGGATTCATTAATCTGTGCTCGTATTCTCATCGGACTCTGATATATATCACTGTTGTTGGCAGAACTCAGATATGAGTATACATTTTGTTCATTAGGAATGAGCCAGCCCAGCTATGAAGTGTTTTAGGTGATTCACGAGGTGCAATCAGAGGTTATCTCTCTGGCGAGCTGAACACGTGAAGTGCATAAGTGTTAAACCATCACAAACCTCTCTCTTTCTTGCCAGACCATGATAGTTGATAGGAAATAGATGGTAGCAGCCAATTTGGCATCCCCACTGAAAAAAAAGCTACACGTTCTTGTTTGTTCCATTTCAATATTGTGTTTAAATATTATAAATAAGAATATCTATAAACTTATTTTATAAAAATTAGTAGTGGGACAATTCAAATATTTTTCTCGATTTCGATACGATTACGAATTCCGTTCCTGATTCCGATTCTTTATAAATCTCTAAATATTTAACTGTAGAGTTGCTATTTTTCCTCCCTCATTACTGTAAAAACACAAGTGTGCAGATATTTTATGAAGTATAAAAAATACACTTGTGCAGGATGATATAGAGATTTTTAGTTTTACTGGTAGTAGCATGGACTAATCCTCAACTACTTTCTTGGGATGCCACACAACCCACCCCGGCCTTCGGACCTAGGGTTCGACTAAGATATGAATACAAATAATCTAGCATGGCTACTGTTGTAACCAGACTTCAATACAGTACATTAATGAACTTTTATCTGCATACAGCATTGTCTCTAATCTTTTGTGACACATGCTTCTACTACTAACTTCAAGGAGACAAATAATCCATCATGACCATAACTTCAACACACACACATGAACTCTTTTCTCTTTCAACAGATCTGTCTAATCTTTAATCAACATCTCTACACAGGAACTCTTCTTCCCAATATTAAGCTATTCTCTATACAAACCTACTAAGGGAGATAATTCAATAAAGATGTTATTAAATGTTAGAATGAGAATTTTTGTATTCATTTTTACAAAATTTTTTTTTTTTTTTTTTTACATGGGGGTCACCACTTATTAAGGCCTGAAGGCCACTCAGGGATAAGAGTTATTGCGTGTACAGTAATCAACGAGATAGTATTGTAGTAATCATTAGTATTGGGAGTTTTGATAGAGTGTCTTACTTAAGGGGGCGGTTTGTCAGGAGTTAGTTTATGTTGGACTTGAAGACGTCCAAGTTGTAGTCAGGTGGGAAACAGGCAAGTGGCAGAGAGTTCCACTGGCGTGCAGTTCTGAGAAAGAAGCTTTGCTCATGGAATCTATGTTTGGATTTAGGCACAGATAAAGAGTGGGGAAAATTATTGACAGTAGTTTCAGCCAGACAGATGTTTCTCGTGAAAGATTGGCGAGGGGGGGGACGAGGGATTGGAGCTCAGACGAGCACCTGCCATGGAAATAACGATAAAACAAAGATAGGCTCGCAATGTCTCTTCTGTGGGAGAGAGGTTGCAAGGAAGAGAAAAAGGCATCTCCCACTAAACCATGAAGTCTATTTTGTACTCTATCAAGGCAGGATAGGCTGTTTTTAGCTGCTCCTGCCCAGATGTGGCAGCATTACTCCATCCTTGGACGTACTTGGCTTTTATACAGATAGAGAATTGCATCAGTAGTGATATATCTTCTGGAGCGGTAGAAGGATCCCACCATTTCCCCAGCGTCCCTGGCAACAGATTTGATGTACATGTTCCATTTCAGATCAGGAGTAAAGGTCAAACCCAGAAGCTTGTCAAAACATGGAGCCTCCCCAAGACGAGAGCCATCTATTTCAATTGATGCCAAATGGGGATCAGAGTGTTGATGATATAAAGATAGAAGCTTGGTTTTGGATGCATTAAAAGTGACCAGCCACCTCTTCCCCCATTGTACCACGCGCTCAAGATCAGAGGAGAGAGAATTAGAGAGAACTTTGTTATTTACAGCCTTTGATGTGTTGCCATAGATGGTCGTGTCATCAGCATAGATGTCAACGAATGATTTAAGTATGTGTTTTGGGAGATCATTGATGTAGATCAGGAAGAGAGTTGGGCCCAGGATGGACTCCTGGGGGACTCCAGCATTAATACTGCAGGCCTCTGATTTCTGCCCATCAACCACTACTCTTATGAACCTATCAGAGAGAAATGATTTAATGATTGAGAAAACATTTCCAGTAATACCGTAGCTGGAAATCTTGTGAAGTAGGCCCTTATGCCATACCTTATCGAAGGCCTTCGGTATGTCAAGAGCAATTACCCTGGAAAGGAAACCTTTGTCAAGAGATTCACTAATCCTATGTGATATAACCATTAGCACATCTGCTGTAGATCTTGCAGAGCGGAAACCATATTGCATGTCACTAAGAAGGTTGTTTCTGTTGAGGTGGTTGACTACTTCTTTATTTAATATGGATTCCAAAAACTTACTCATGACACACAGGAAACTTGTGGAACTTTTTAAAATGGGAATGCCAAATCGGCTGCAATCATCCATCAACTATCACAGAGCAATGGCTCGATGAGTTAATAGGCATCATTGTCAAAATAAATAAATAAAACAAAATCTATATAGTTAGCCATTTTTTCTTGCTATGTGTTTTGTGATTTTACAACCTTACCAGAAGGGCTCCGAGTTAGTGGTAAGAAAATATGTGAAACTTTTGTAACTTTCACTAATACATGATGGAATAATAAACTTTTTGCCCTAAAGAAAACAACCCTATAGCTTTATTTTAAAACTTCTATTGAAAATAATAAATTCAGGTAACTTGGTTATATAGTAGAGCTTACATCTATTTAATGTAGCCACCGTCAGCCTCAATCATCGCCTTGATACAGGTCCGAAACTGGGAGCATGTCTTTTTCACAAGTGCTGGCGGGAGCTTGACGAATACTTGGTGATCAAGCTGGCTTTGGTGTTGTGGGAAGTCATGTTGGTGATGTTCTTGATGTAGTCTAGCGGGTTCAGGTTGGAGGAGGATGGGGGGACAGTGAGAGAAGGGTACAAAGTCGTAGTACTCCTGAAACCAAGTCTGTGTCTCTTTGGAATTGTGAGCCAACACTGAGTCCTGCTGCCACACTCAAAGTCTGCTAGCATGATCAGATCCAGGTACACTTTGGTGCTGACTTTCAAGCCAACTTCGAAGATGTGAAATGGCATGATGTGGCCCTCACTTGAAACCACACTAAAGATCATAACCGTGGCTGGAAATTTTGTTGAGCTGTGCCTTCAAGCGTTGAACCGTCTGGATTTACATTTTGAGGGTGCTGGCAATGATCCTGTTGTCATAATTTGGATCGGTAGAGAGCATGAGTTGTACAGCGGCGCATCTCCAATCATGCTTGTTGAATATTGTGTCACTTTCAAACATGATAGGAGGCTACTATCACTCTTGGGATTTGTACACAACTGGCGAACTAGTAGATAGTCTGCAATAAAAAAAGAAAACCGGTTTTCATCAAACGGAAATGGAATCATGTCGTCCTTTCTAGGGCGACAATTTTATCATACTACCCTGTCCTGTACAAAAAAAAAAAAAAAAAAATTCTATTTTTATAAATAATATGAAGAAATCAATAAAAATTGAATAAAGTAATATATTTTTATAATGCTACGGTGTATTCTATTTTTCAAAATCAAACACTAAAACTATCATTTTATTTATTACTAGCAGGCTGCCCAACGTTGTTCAGTCGTAAAATACTTGAGCTGAGATGAAAACCAAAACCTCAAGACAGTGAATCAAGTATGATAACCATTAGGCCAGCTTGACACGATCTTTAAAATATTTCATGTGATTTTAATGAGAAACTTCAAGATTTTTTGTTTTAATTGTTTTTTTTTTTTCAGATATTAATTTTTAAAAAAGATTTTTATTTTAAGGATCTGAAAAGTTTGGATGCTTTTTTTTTTTTTTTTAATCCATGCACTCTTTGAAGAATTCCCTTCACACAGACCAGTCTAATTTTTTAAATAAAAAATAACTTGGTAAAAGTGCATTTTAGGTGTGTGAATTAAAATTACAAAAACAGCTTGGCACATCCTGAAATCTTTTCCCATCCTATCTCTGTGAATTTATTTTTACAATAAGTTTCCTACGAGGATTTTTTTTGGTTCTTTTTCGTTATTGCAGCAAAATTTGAAAACTGAAATTCAAGTGAATCCAATGGTATCTACTGAATTATTGTTTAATGAACATATCCAAAAATTATGAAAAACAGTTATAGTCAGCTGAAGTACTTCCTAATTTTTGGCAGAGTGCTACCGGAAACAGTGACAAAGCAAATTAGTCCCTTCACTTTTATTGTTCTTCAATATTCATTGAAATACTGAAATATTGAAATAAAATATAAAAGGACATTATTGAAAAAAAGTATACAATAAAACTTATAAAATTAATGAAAACAGTTTTTCAAAGACAGTTTAGCAAAAATTAAGTTTTTTTTGCTAAAATTGGCAAAAGATTTCAGTTTCCAGAAAAGATTGACCTCCCTTTTGTTAAAATTAGAACTCTCCTGTTTCTTTTTTTAAAAAAAATCAATTTTTGCTAGTTGTCTGCAAAAGCTATTTTCATTTATTTTCTATCTCATCACTTTTCATAATTTTTGGATATGTTCATTACTGTGACATGATAATTCAGTAGATACCATTAGTTTTACTTAAAATTCAATATTTCGATTTTTGAATTTCCTTACTTATTGTAGGGAGATTAAAAAATTGAAATAGAATTCTTGTTTCTTAGGATTATAACTGACAATTATGGGTCTAATAATGTAATCTACAAAATAAAGTAATAGCTTTTTATAGTTTTATTTAAGAATTTTAATTTACGCACCAAAATATCACTTTTACCAATAATTTTCTTTATACATTAGTTACTTCTATTTTTTTTACATTCTTGGCCTAAGAAAAAAAAATGCACACATGCACATACCCACAAAAAATCTCAAATGTATATATTTTTATTTAAAAGCTGGGAAATGAGTTAGTAGGTTTAACCCTATAGAGTGAATGTGGTATTGTGGTAAATGTTGCCAGTCAAGAGTAATCTTCCAAAGCTCCAAATTACCATAGTTACAAAGATCCTGCACTCTCCCCCTCCCCAAACTTCTTGTAGGACCTTGTGCCTAAGTTTGTTTTTGTTTGTGAAATTTTACTTTTAATTGTTAAAAAACTGATTGTAACTTTTTAAAACCGGAATAAACTATATAAACAAGATCAAAGTGTAGTATCTGTTCTCCAGATACTACACTTCAATTTCTTGTTCTCTGCCAGTGGATGAGAAATCCTTCACGACTGAGCCAATTTTTATTTTTGTTCCTTTTCTACATGTTAAAAAACGACCCTGGTGTCTAACTCTGTCCTGTGGGGAAGCATTGTAAATAGGTACTTTTATTTTTTGTAATTTTTACTTTTTTTTTTTTATATTGATCTTAAAAAAATCTAACAAAACAAAAAAAATAAATTAAAATAAAAAATCCGTCCGAATCCCTGACAGATACGCATCAAAATTAGTAAATCAGACTGAACATGTCTATAATAGCACTGCATGACCCTAACCCGAAGGTTTCAGCTTTAGTTTCGTACTTATAGTATCAAACGTAAAAACACAAATTTATATTTAAGTAAATATATATTAGATACCTCCAACGTGAGACACAGATTTAACCTCCCCCTATATGTAACTGTAATTCAATATTATTTTCACAACTTTTATAACATCTAAAAGGAGCTTCAAATAAACTAGTAATATTTAAAAAAAATTTTTAAAGCATACAAAAATAATGAAAATGCGATACCAAAATCGTGTTTACATTATCGACGCCGTAAAACAATGTTCCTATGTAGTGATTATTTTGAAGCCATAAACACACCAGTGTTTAAAAAAATCTAGTATAAAATCAACTGATGATTAGATTTTCATAAAATTTTCAATAAGTATTCAATTTTAAATTAACTTATATTTTAAAACTAATCTTTCTTAAATATGTGAGGGGGAACTTTTTTTTTTAGGTATTCTAATCCCCCCCCTCATATTTCATGTTACAAAAACTAAACAAAATAAATTTAGGTCCATAAAAATTGCAACATTTTATAAAGCTAAAAAATTTAAATAATTAAAAAATAGTTATATATATATATATATATATATATATACATATATATATATACATATATATACATATATATATATACATATATATATATATATATACTAGCAAAAGTACACGTCGTTGACTGCGTTCAAAAACAGCCTACAAAAAATGGACTCTGATTTATGAAAGTATGATAGGTTATGAAAAGGAAGGGTTGTAAAGAGATAGCTTCGAATTTGGGGGTATCAAAACCAAAGCAAAATATGATGAAAGTAAAAATAAAAGAGATAAACCCCATAATTTATTATACCGTACCTGTTCACACTGAAACACTTATCACAATATTCTGTGGATCTATATTAAAAATCCTTGTTAAACTTGGTGACATATTTCCATTCTATGGAGGTCAGGCGCGAACGAACACTCCATAATTTTATTATACCATATTTCTTCAAACTGAAACATAATTATCAAAGTATACTTACGCAGATAGATATGAAAAGTCTTTATTAAAGTTTGTGCCTATTTCTATTCTATGGAGGCCAGGCGCGAACGCAGACCCCACAATTTTAATATCCCTATTTAAGTTAAACCAAACTTATCAAAGTATTATTATGTACATCTATATCAAAAACACTTGTAAGCGTTTTTTTTTAAATTTTTTTATTTCCATACTTTGTGGACCAGGCACGTAGGCAGACCCCACAATTTTAATGAATCATCATTATGTCAGATCAAACATACCCATTCCTGTGTCTCAATACATTTTCTATCATTATATGATATTAGTTTTCTATAATAGTCAACCATATAGGAGCCTATTCGTGACCAGACACACACACACGTTCAGCTTTATATTATAGAAGATATATATACATATAAACCCATTATTTATTTCACTTACCTTGAAGTTGTAAATAAAAAATGGACCTAAAATCAAAATTATTATGTAAAAAAAAAAAAATCAACGTTTTTTTTTTCTCAATAATATATTATAATTACAACAAAAAAAAAAAACTAGAATTCTAAAAAATAATTAATTTTTAAAAGATTTAAATAGAATAAAATTCCAATATTCTGCAATATGAAGTTTTAAATAGATTCTTGAATAAAGTCTTCCAATTAAAAAAAAATATATTTTCATATAATATAAAAAATGACTACTGGCAATTATGAAATAGTAAATTCAACTACAACTTCAAATTATTTTAATTATTAAAAGATTATTTGGATTTAACGGATTACTGTTCTCATCTTGAGGGTGATTTTCACAATTTTTTGGTTGCTGTAACCTTCGATCTTCTTCAGGTGTATCTTGTCGTACTTGGGAATTTGGACGGAATTTCGAGTGTAACCCTTTATTTACTTCACGGGGGTAGCATGCTCTTGTTCCGTCAGCCATGACTGGATAGAGGTTCTAAGTAATTCGCAATTGTATTTTTTGGTCGCCCACACTGAGGATTGAACCTTCAGCCTTCAGATTATCACTTTTGATTTTTCCAAGTACTCTAACCACTGTGCTATAGGTCCTTGTGCCCATATTATCGAATTTGACAGAAACATTCACAAGTGTGACAAGAAATACCTGAAGAAGGTCGGAGGTTACATCGACCGAAACGTTGTGAAAATCATACTCAAGATGAGAACAGTAGATCAATGAATCCAAATAATATGAATAACCAATCCTCATCTCAAAAATTCAGAAACGTCTTATTAAAAGATGTTTATTTCTGGGGGAACTTGATTTTAGCACCTATTTTCAAAACTGTACGGAGGTATCTAATTAATAAATATAGTCTATAGCAAAAAAATGCTGCTTCCCTGATTAAATTAAAGCAACTAGCAGCTCCTGTAAAAAGTATGCATAATTATAAGATAGACACAAAATGATGACATGGCTGACGGTGTGTAAAATGTTGGTGATTTTACACAAAAACTTGGACATTCCTAATATACAGTTTTAAATTGATCAAGAAAAAAAAATTATTTAGAGCTTATTTAGAATCAAACGTATTTTAAAAATTTAAATTGCAGAACAAATCTTTATAATGTACCTATCTGTCACGTTACGAAGATGTCATATTCCAAAAATTACATGAATTGATCAAGTAACTTTTTTATAGAGAAAACCATTTTTGTCGCTCCTTCGTTATAAGAGCAAAAATTGAAATATTGAATTTCAGGTGAAACAAATGTTACTGTCATGTCGAATTTAGTAACATATCCAAAAATTATGAAAAACGGTAAGATAGAAAACTAATTATTAATGAAAATAGTTTTTTAAATAAATTTTAAGTTTATGCATGCGCAGAATTTTTTAAACCGGAAGTCGTAAACTGGAACTTGTAAAGCAGAAGCAGAAGGACGATTTCGGCAGCCAATCAAGATGATTTGAGTTTTATATTATAAGAGATTAACATCATGAAAGTGAAACAAATGTTATGTACTTAACTGTCATGTCGAATTTAGTAACATATCCAAAAATTATGAAAAACGATAAGATACAAAACTAATTATTAATGAAAATAGTTTTTTAATTAAATTTCAAGTTTATGCATAAATAAACGGCATAGAGCCAGGGGAAATAACTGCAGCCCGTCTTGTTATAATTAATGGAGGATATCACAAATTCATGAAATCTTCACAGTACATGCCGTATGTAATAATACAATAATATTTAACTCATTGCAACAAGACAATTAAGTAGATAACATTGCTTTTAGTTGAAATTAGCATAAAAAGTATGTAAATAACATTGTTTTGAAAACTCATTTTTTGACTTTCAGATTTCACTATTATAACGAAGAAGCACCTCATTTTTTTTTACAATTTTTTAACAGTAAATTTTATCTAGATACAATTTACAATTAAAATCTCTAAATGTTAATTTGGATCTCGATAGTTCGAATTGAGTTGTCCCCCTTATTTATAAAACATGGTGGTTTGTCATAAAATTTGATTTTCCTAATTAAAATTACTTGGTCAATTTACATGATTTTTGGAATATGACATCTCCGTTCCATGAAGGGTTACATACAAAGTTAAAGATTTTTCTGTATTTTTGTTTTTAAAATGGGTTTAATTCCAAATATGTACCATATCTCTATGGTGTTCAAGAAAAAAGAAATATTTTTATATTACTAAATTGAGGATAGTTTGTAAAGATGTTTTTGAAATTGTTCGTTAAAAATAGTCCTTGGGGTTCTCATGTAGCTATTGTCTCCCTGATTCCACTTTTGCTTTCTTGATTACATGACCTATTCCAAAATCATAGCAGTGGGTCGGCATCAGTAGACTTTTTCTACCAAAACGGTCATTAAAAATGTTTTTTTCTTTTTAAGTTTAACATATTTCAAACTGGCATAAATTATTGCACAATAAAGTAATCAAATTAAAACAAAAATCATTTTTCTTATTTCGAATTATTTAATCAAGTAAAAATGTCATTTTTTTTTACTTCATAACCAAATTTAAAAAAGTTATTCTAGCAAAATTACCTAACAATTTAATGACCAAAAATATTGTAAAATTTTGATTTGAAAATACTACAAAAATAATAACTTTTTAAATTTAGTAATCGACTAAAAATATGGCATTTTTACTTGATTAAATAATTCGAAATAAGAAAAATGATTTGTTGGTCCCCCGACAAAAGGAGCATGGACCTGCAAATTCAGCCTTGTCCATTCGTCTGTCGGCACTTTTCTCAATAACTACGTTTTGGAATTTTTTGAAATTTTGCACAAACATAAAACATGATATGAGTAAATAAGTAACAGAACGGATCTTCCGGGAAACTTTGGTTGCTCCCCTTGCTAAAATTGACACTTTCGTGCTTATGAAAAAAAATTGATGCCTTGGATTTTTGTAAAACTTTATGAAAAGTTGTAACTAACTGATTTCTATATAATTTTGTTTGTTTATACTTTGCCATAACTCTTGGGTGTGCCCCAGGGGCTCTTTTAGGGCTAATAAAGACACTATTTTTGGGACTATTTTACCATATGTGTCCAAAATTTTCCTGTATGTCTATTTAGCAGTTTTGCATGATGCTAAACTGAAATTTAAATATGTTAAGGCCTTGGGGACTTTGGGAGCAAATGATGGACTTAGTCTTTTTTTTTTTTTGCATGGTGCAGAACTCAAATTTACATATGTTAAGGCTTAAAACTGCACTGTTTGTTCATTTTCACCAGGATTTGACGACCCTGGGGGACTTTTGGGGCTAAATGGGGGAAGGGGGGGGGCTGAACTTAGTCATTTTTTTTATGTCTCGTGCACTCACGAGGGACCATACATGCTTCACTTGTTTTTCTTGAAATAAACTGTAATATTGAATTTTAACCTATAAACTTCTATTAGACAAATGATTCGTTTTAATTTAATTATTTTTACTGTGTAATAACTTTGAAATCAATTTGAAATAGGTTAAACTTTAAAAAAAAAAAAAAACGGTAATGACTGTTTTGGTACAAAAAAAAGTTCACTGATGTCGGCCCACTGCCACGAATTCGGAATAGGGGCATATGAGTGAGAAAAAGCAAAAGTAGTATCAATGAGACAACAACTACACGAGAACTGACTTTTGTAATAAAATTTATAACACTCACTTGATTATTGCTTCTATTTTTTTATGAAGAATTACAATTAAATTGTTTGCTTCGAACCAACAATTTTAAAATACAACAAAACCAAATCTGTGGTTTCAGAAGAGGGGTCATTTTTCCTTTTACACCGTCTACATTAACATCACTTGATCTAACGTTTTCAGGGCAGAATTTTGTTACTGATCAAATACGCCAGTACAATAAAAGTATAATTCAAAATAAAAAACAAAGGATTTAGTTACAATTGGCACTTCTTTGTTCATAAAGTCATTTGACGGAAGTGACGTCAGACAAATTTTTAGGTACAGATGATCAAAACAGACAACTATTTTCCAGGATAAATAAGCAAAAATCATATACATCAGACATTTCTCTCATAAACAGACATCTTTTGCCTACATACACCAATAATACAATAATTTGCAACACACTAAACAAACTAGGAATTCCAATCATACAAACCACATCACAAACTATAAAGCAAACATATTAAAAACAAAACATTTCCAAAACAAACCAATTTCCAATACAGACATATACACTGTTCCTTGCCAAAATTGCCATCATATATGTTGGTGAAACTCAACGTAGATTAGAGAAAAGGCTCAATGACCATAAAAGAGATATAAGAAATAGCAATTCTCTGACAGCATTATTCTCTCATTCATTGCGGCATAATCATACTTTTGACTTCAAATAAGCAATAGTTAAATTTATTTAAAATAAAGTGCGACAGAGACTTCTTGAATAAACGCTTATCGCAAATTCAAACACAATTAAACAACATGGAGGTTTCTATAATGTATCGCTATTAATAAGTAAACTCTTATTAAAAGTACATAATTTAATTTTAAGCATAGGTTAATTCTCTCAAAAAAATGTTAGATGCTGATGCATTTATTGATCCGTGCTATTTTTTAAACAGTATTTTCAAGTTTAATTTAAGTTTTATATGTTTTTATTAAATTGTAAGGTTAAAGTACCCCTCCCCATGTTAAGAACGGCTTTCTAAATAATATTGTTATTATTTCAGCACGGATCAATTAAGTACCAAAAAGTTTTTTTAAAAATTGTAAAACACACATTTTTAGCGGGTGGGCACTCTTGTACAAGCCCGCTGGATTTTTTTCCCGCTAAGTGGCGGGAAGTCTCAGAAAAGTGCATTCTGTTTCCACTAGGTGGCAGTGTCGGTCATAGAGAAGTAGATTTGTTTATGGTGCCTGCATGTGAAAATGGTTGCCAAAGCATACAGTGCAAAAGACAGTTTTTTTTTATATCTCAATAACTACTTATCTCTGCAAAATTTCAATGCGCTTTTCGTATTCAGCATAGTCGAAAACCTGTTCAAGTCGTCATTTTAAAGAAAATTGTGGAGGTGGACCTAAAGTAAAATTTACCCATTTTTATTATAAAGGTTATAATTTTCTAATAAAAGTTCAAGTTACTAGTGCACTTATTGATCCGTGCTGAAATAATAAAGATATTATTTAGAAAGCCATTCAGCCATGAAAAGGGGAGGGTATTTTGTATCTATTCTGTACTTTGACTTTACAATTTAATAAAAACAGATGTCAAAACTTTAATTAAACTTGAAAATACTATTTAAAAAATAGCGCTGATAAGTGCACTTATCCACGCTCTAGGTGTGTTAGAAATTTTGTGAAAAATATTGAATAATTCCACCCCGTCTTTCCAAGCTTATAACTACTCGAAAAATGTAATTCAAGCCCTAATTTTTTTTTTCAATTAAAGGAGCAAGGACCAAGGACCAAGGTTTCATTAAAAAAAAACAAAAAAACAAACAAAATGTTTTTTTAAAAAAAAAAGGTTTTAAACTTCGGACTTTACAGGTAAATTTCTAAAAAAAACACTACTTTTTTTTGTTTTAAATTTGAATATATTATTTATTGATCATTTATCTTCAATTTTTGATATATAACACTTTGGTGAGTAAATTGATTATTTACTTTTTAATAGACATTTCAAAATGGGAGGCGTGAAATCATTCGACCCCCTGTCTTTCCAAGCTTATAACTACTCGAAAAATGTAATTCGAGCCCTAATTTTTTTTTCAATTAAAGGAAGCAAGGACCAAGGTTTCATTTAAAAAAAAATAACAAAAGAAAAAACAAACAACGTGGTTAAAAAAAAAAAAGTTTTAAACTTCGGACTTTACAGGTAAATTTCTAAAAAAACACTACTTTTTGTTGTTTTCAATTTGAATATATTATTTATTGATCGTTTATCTTCAATTTGTGATATATAAAACTTTGGTGAGTAAATTAATTATTTACTTTTTAATAGACACTTGAAAATGGGGAGGGGGTGTGAATTAAAAAAAACGTTTGTCTAAAATATTATATTCGGTTTATTGGAAAGAGCATAAAATTTCACATTGACCCTGAAAATATCGTAAAAATAGAATCAATAGAAAAATTTTGATAGATTTTTAAAGTTTAAAAATTGAAAAATACTGAGCTCGTAAAATTCAATTAATTTCATTAGTTTTTAAAAAAAAAATATTTCTATTACTTTTAACACAACTTTAGTTTATTTTGGAAGTATAATCCATAAAGAAAATAAGCAAACCACTTTTAAAAAAGAAATTACGTGTTTTTTATATTTTATTCGCAGTTTCGTGTTAGGGGTGTCAAAAATTCCTACAAAAATTCTGATACACCTAGCGCTGAGTACTGCTGCAGTGCAGTCAGTGCACTACTGCACTAACACTAAAATAAAATAAAGACTGCTTAAATAAAACTTCTATTTTATATTAGCATTATATAGTTTTGGTCATTCATACCTAAAAACTTGTCTGACATCACTTCTGCCGAATAATAGCTTACTTTGCTAATGGTGAATTTAGACGGGATATATTTCTGCTATTTGTCGAAAAATGTTTTCTAGCGGCGAATTTCCGAATTTCTGTCGCCACATGAATTCCGCTAAATAGGAATTCCCCATTTTTCCGTTGGCCCCGAGTTCAATCTTATCCCTTTCCTTTTTAGCCGCTTGCCACAATGTCTCCACAACAAGAGATTTCGGGTCCACAAAAGTACACCCATGTGTACTTCGCAAAAACTGCCACCCCTTAATCCCGAGCCGATCCTCAGCACGCCAGCTTCCTGAAATAATGGTGGTTCCTGGACGAATAAATTTCTTAATTAAGACTATTAAAGTCTCGGAATCTCTGGAAGGCACGATTACCAAAAATCCTCTCTTAGTTGACTCTTCGTACCCTCCGAAAACCCACATCTGTTGTATGATTCGTCCGACGGTGTACGTTCTAATTGGAAATAAACTTTCGTCTATTTCCACTGTACAACCTTTTCCGCCAATTATTTGTGGATGTCTAAGGAAATGCTCCACGCAAATATCACGGATAAGCAGTTTCCAATCACGTATTGTACAGCTTGAATTCATACCACATTCTCTTTTGAATGTTTTATAACTGGACATTTTGTAGGCCCATAAATACAAGAATATAAGTAACACTTTTAAACGTACTTTTGATCCAGAGAAAAAACTCCGATACCGTATAGAATATGCAGTTTTGCAGGAGGAATAATTCGGACATTGCCAATAAAACATGTCCTTTGTATTTTTTTGTTTCATGTTCATTTCTACGCCACATAATACACACTTAAAGGAGGCAGCGATTAAATTGTGAATTTGCAAAAAATCTATTAAATTCCGCTGATTTCGCGTTAAATAAAGTAAATCGTCCAAATTTAATGTTTGCAGATCCGCTGATAATTGAGGAATAACTGCTTCGTTCGGTATCAGCTTTACTGGAGTAGATCTGCTTTTAGCCATTATAAAAAATGTCAGTATTTATAGAGGACGTGCGGACGTAATTTAAGTTGTAGACATAAAACAGACGCTCTTCTTCACAACAAAATGGCAGCTGTTCAATCATATGTTTGTTTTACTACGCGTTTACTGCTTCATGAGGTGTTGTTCACTTTTAGAAACCATTACTTAACCATTTCACAACCCCCGTACATTCGCTTACAATCTCCAAAAACAATCATACTTAACATTTTCTCTGATTTGTTATTTTAAATAATAAGACGTCGAATTGGTTCATCGAAATCAGGGTGGCCTTCATTTAAACTTATATTTAAAGTATTATCATGTATCAACAATCTGGAGAAAAATCATCCTCTGACATTTTCGTATACGCGGTCCGGTCCGGTCCAGTCCGGCCCCATTACAATAACAAACACGATTTCTTTTTCAGCACGGCCATTTTTCTTGCTTACATTTTAGTCGAAAGAAAATATATTAAAATTCTTTCTAAAAATGTCATTGATCATTCCGAAGCAATTTGCTTTTGAAAATCATTCATTTTTGTTGGAGATAAAATCCAGATAATCGCCAAAATTATTGTTTTTTTTTTTTAGAGTTTAGTTTTCTGCGGAGCGGAAGTCTAGTCGCGCCGGTGTATTCCGTATAAGAGTACCCTTACGAATTGTTTTCCAGTTTTCGTATAATTCCAAGTGAGCAAATCAAGACTAACTTTTTCTAGAATATGTTTTATTATTGTTGACGTTTTTACAGAAGGTATCGTGTTGAAATAATAAACGATAATAATAGAAACACAATCTTAGGGATGGGATGGTGTTTTGTAACTATTCTGTACTTTAGGGACTGCCAAAATTCACCACAGAATTACCCCACCCTGATGTAACTTTATTAAAAATTAATATTATCAGTATAACTTTTGTACCATTTAAAAGAAGGGCAAAATAAACCAGTAATATTTTATAAAAAATTTTTTTCATCGAACGAAAATAATGAAATTGCGAGACGAAAATTGTGTTTACATAATTGGTGCTTTAAAATAACGTTCCCTTGCAGTATACATTCCGAACGTGAAAACATACCCGTGTTTAATAAATCTAGCAAAAATCAACTAATATTGGTAAGATTTTCGTGAAATTTTCGATACTTATCCATTTTAGAATGAAATTAAATATAAAATGCAGTTTCCGTAAAATATATGAAGGGAAATATTTTTTTAGTGCGTGCTCCCCCCCCTATTTATTTTTTTCGAAATTCGAACAAAATATATTTAAATCTATCGAAATTTCTATTTATTATGAAACATAAGTTTCAAATAAGTAAAAAATATTTATTTTTTAAAAGTTTACATACACATATTGAACAAAAATTTACCTTGAAGTTGCAATTAAAAAAAATGATATAAATTTAATATTATGTTTTTTTAATAGCGTTTTTTCGAATTAATATATACTATAATCAGTTGAATTGCCAAGAAAAAGAAACTTCGTAAACATTAATTAATTTTTAAAAGATTAAAATTCCATTATTTCAAAATGTTCCGTTACAACATAGATTTTTAATTAATTGTGTTTTAAAATTTTTTTTAAATATTAAGTTTTTACATAAACATGGCTCTTGTCAACTGTTTTATCGCCAGATTAAAACCGATTTGAAAATATTATTGCACAAATATTAAGCATTTTGTAGCCCCCCCCCCTCATATTTTGTTTGTTTCTTTTTACGGACCAAGTAAAGAATAGAAACCCTGTAGCAGACGACGCCTGGCGGTGCCCGACGCACATTTCAACTAACACCGGTGATTCGACCTTGACATTGGCACAAGCACATGGCGTCGGTTGTTTGTAAACACGTCAAATAGCAAACATGCTCGAATATTCGCCAGCAATTTTTGTTTTTTTAAATATATTTACAAAATTTTTGAAGATTTAAAAGAAAAAGTGTATATTTACAAAACATTTTTTTGAGTAAGTAACAAAACGAACGTATGTAAATAAAAGATATTTAAATAAATGGTTGTCTCTTTCTGTTTCGGATTTTTGCGACTAAGATTTATTTTTATGTACCGTGTTTTTTTGGGGGGCGGGGATCTGTGTGCGTTTTTAAGACAATTCAATATTTATTCTTTAAAACATTAACTTCAGCGACAATTAATATATTGTGAAAATAATATTTTTAAATATTAAATTTTGATGAATATTTGCGAGCAAGATTTTTTTTTTTTTTTTTTTTGTAAATAAAAGATATTTCAATAAATGGGTGTCTTTCTGAGTGCGTTTTTAATATATTTACAGAACTTTTAACAAGTGTTTTATTCTTTTTATCAAACAAAAATAGAACTTTTACGATATATATATTATGGACTTTTTTCAAACATCGAAATTTTAAAATTAAAGTTAGTTTTATTTAAAAACAAAAATAAAATAAAAAAGACCAGGTGTTTTTTGTTTTTTTAATTAAATTATAAACTTTATTTGAACTTTCAACAAACTTTTACAGACATAAAAATAGACTTTATAGATATTTTATAATAATTTTTTAAAAATATATTTAACGAAAATTTTTTTATTATTTCATTGTTGAATAAAATTTCAAAGTAATAAATGACGAAAAAAATAGATCTCGAAAAGAAAAAACGCCTCGTCTTTTTTTGTTTTTTTTAAATAAAACTTTAATTTTAAAATTTCAATGTTTGAAAAACAGTCCATAATATATATTTCATTATAAAACTTCTATTTTTGTTTGATAAAAAGAATAAAACAGTAAAAAAAACAAAAACAAAAAAAAAAAAAAACAGTCCATTAAGTTCAAATAAAGACTGTTTGAATAAAACTTATAAAAAAAGGTTCATTCTATACTGTTTTGGCCATTTTTTTTTTTTTTTGGTACGTTTTTAATACAATTCAGTATTTATTTAAAGTGCGATGTATGTCGGTGGTCAGTGAAGGAGAAATCCTTCTAGGCCGAGGCAATTTTTATGCATAATAAAATCACGAATATAAATAATCGAGATTTAAAAAATATATTATTTTATTCACATATCTTTTTGTAACTTCTATTTTTATAAAGATGAAATGTAGTATCACAAGATAGAAATCTTTTTATAATTTTTATTTTTATTAAAAAAAAACGCACTCAGAAAGACACCCATTTATTTAAATATCTTTTATTTTTAAAAAAATTTTGCTTGCGAATATTTGTCAAAATTTAGTATTTAAAAATATTATTTTCAAAATATATTAATTGTCGCTGAAGTTAATGTTTTAAAGAATAATTAAATAAATATTTAATTGTCTTAAAAACGCACGCAGAACACCCCCCCCAAAAAAAAAACGGTAAATTTATACAAACACCGTGACAGCGAATTAACCCTAACCCTAACCCTAACGCTGTCACGGTGTTTGTATAATAATACCAAAAAAACACGGTACATAAAAATCAATCTTGGTCGCAAAAAAATACGAAACAGAAAGAGACACCGATTTATTTAAATATCTTTTATTGAAATACGTTCGTTTTGTTACTTACTTAAAAAAAAATGTTTTGTAAATATATACTTTTTCCTTTAAATCTTCAAAAGGTTTGTAAATATATTTAGAAAAAAATTGCTGGCGAATATTCGAGCATGTTTGCTATTTGACTATTTACAAACAACCGACGCCATGTGCTTGTGCCAATGTCAAGGTTGCACCACCGGTGTTAGTTGAAATGTGCGCCGGGCACCGCCAGGCGGCGTCGTCTGATGCAGGGTTTCTATTCTTTACTTGGTCCCTTTTTACCGAACAAAATATAGAAGACCGTAGGTAACCAAAAGAACAGTCAGTAAAACCGTATTTCATATTTAATATACAAATGTTTATAATATTAAACTGTGTAAATTTTAAAACCTAACAAAATTATAACAAAGATTAATTATTAATTGCAGTTTGAAGAAGATAAACAAAGGTTTTAAAAAATCATTAAGTCGCTTCTACTTTTTCATAGTTCATATAGTTAACACAAGTTTGACGTCACGGGAACATGCGCTCCGTTTTTCACAATGTTTTGGGGATACCTACTGTACTTTCACCTAGCAATTTAATAAACGAAAGATATCGTAAAACTGGAATTTAACTTGAAAAAAAAAAAACATGGTACCTTCTCTGCGTGAGTACCAAACTTTTTCCATCATGAACACTTTCTGAAAAAAAAAATATAGTTTTATTTGAAAAACAAATTCCAAGTACAAAATATTTTAATATAAACTAATTTTTGTTTACGGAACAAAGGTGTCGTATTCTAAAAATCACGTAAATTGATCAAGCAGTTTTTTTTTTTGTTGTTGTTTTTTTAGAAAACCATGGTGTTACGATATTTAGCGATTTTAACAATAAATCGTATTTAATACTTTCTCTTGAATAGTGAGACCCAGACAGCGGAACGCAAAAGCACACTTCCCCCACGGTGGATCATCAAAACCCATGTTGGAGAATGTAAGGTGACGCTATCTTAGCCCCCCCCCCTCAATCCTACCCTACAACTCGAGGAAGTGAGAAAAACCACCCTCCCTCACATGGTAGAGAACACTATTTCCTCACGCTGAGTGCATTCCAGCATTGGTAGAATATCCCTGTCCTATTTGAGATAGAGATTCCAAATTAAAGTAAAAATGGCACACAAAAAAGCACAGGTAAAAAATGGTTAAGTAAATAAGTAGGTAAAAATGGCACTTAGACAACGGAAAAGTAGAACTGCTCGAGAAGTGTAGTTTAAGCTCTCATTTCTTTAGCTTAAAATAAGGTTAAGCTTCCCCCTCCCCAAAATAGTCATTTACACACATGGAGGTGGGGCTAGGTTTTTTGTATTAAGGCTTAATCACGGTCAACATAAAAACGAAAATACTTTCTGCTAGTTTGGTCGATTCTTCTAGGGAACCAGTGTGAAAAGTCTTTAGAAAGGTAGAAATAAGGAATATGAAACTTTATTCTTTTATATCCACTCTCGTTCTTTCTCTATTCCTTTGACTATTCCTCATAATTTATGACCCTAGCAAAGGCATTACCACACCGCAAGTGGAAAGACCAGGCATATAAGATCAAGAGTAGGTTCTTGGATATGACGGGCGCATCTGAAATGAATTTTGTTTACAGCATACTCGAAATATGATACTTGACTTTTGTATTTTAAAATTTAATTCAAGCCATTATATATATGAAAAAAAAAATATTTTTGAGAATTTTTATTTGGAATCCTAGCAGCCATCAAATGGTGCCAGGAGGCAGGGTGAGGTCCGCCCTTTTTTTACCTTTGTTAATCAGAATGCCTACACTTCTTGAACTGATGTACTACTTTGCACTGTGCTTCCAATATCCAAAGTAAAGATTATCTTAAATTCCCAATAAAAGGAGGGATGAACATAAAGAATGACACTATCTTTAAATTTGACTTTTATTTGCCTCAAACTGGGATGGTGTTCTTCCAATAGTTTGAGGTTTGGGATCGCCGTCTTGGATGTCTGCATCATTCGTCATAGTTATTCGCTCAGTTGTCTCTTTATCCTTGGATGAAAATGGTGATCAAGGGAGCGTCTCTGAAATTTTTGGGATCTTCCACTTCCTTGCAATGAATGTGAGTAAAAAGACGTGTTATGTAGTAGGTCGAACACAAGAAACGATTTGTTAGTTATTAATATGTCTGTCGATCTATCTATTTATCTATGTATATTATCGATATATCTATCGATCTAGTTATTTATCTATTCCTGTATCTATCCATCTCGATTTATCTATCTAACTGGAGAGATAAACAAGAGATGAATATGAAGAATGTTGATAAAAACTGTCAAAATATGGCAGGGCTGGATCGTAGACAAGAGTTCATCCTGATGTGTATACATGTCACTAGATGTCTATGGTGGTTCTTCACTATCTGAACCCTAAGTTATGTTGTTGCTGTCTATTTATGTTCCAATGCTATGATCGTCTAAATGTTTATATGTGGGTGTGTGTGTGTGTGTGTGTATGTGTGTGTGCGTGTGTGATACATGTATTTTCGACATACCTTAGTTTCATGCGTCGTTGATCTTGTCCAACTGGAATTCATCTTGTTCTTAGAGGGGAGGCTGGAACCTGTTTGGACGAATATTTATTCACTTCCAAGAACGCTGATTGTATTTTATCCAGTTTTTATTCACTTTCCAGGTGTTGATCGCAGAAGAATGGAAAGTGAATATCTTTGCTTGCGTGGTTGATTCTAGGTCTCTATTTTGACATACGTTAGCTCCCTCCCCAGTTATTAAACCGTCCACCCAGCTCAACGTCCAAATTCCAACTCACCTGATCTCTAGCTAACCTGATCCACGTAACTCACACATAGATTCTGTCAGCTGATCACATCTTCCAGTAAACTTGTCCATGATCTAGCTTTATCATATTTTGACAGGTTTTTTATCAACATTCTTCATATTCATCTCTTGCTAATCTCTCCAGTTAGATAGATAGATCGAGATGGATAGTTATAGAAATACATAGATAACTAGATCGAGAGATATATCGATAATACACAAATAGATAGATCGACAGACAGATTAATAACTAACAAATACTTTCTTGAGTTCAGCATACTACATAACAAGAGGATCAGCTTTGCAGATCCGATCCCTTGATCAAGAAGAAATTTCTAGTTCTTTTCTCTTTTATGAGAGAAGGAGGGATGGAGACATTATAATGGCTCTCTACGCTTTTGTTTTGATATGTTGCAAGATCGAGAATGAAGACGGACTGAGGGGTTATTATAAAGGGGAGGGATATTCTGCTCAGCTGAAGAATTGGGGATTGGGATTGAAGGGGATGTGCATTAGCCGTGCTAAGCAAAGTCTCCTTTTTGTTCTTTTTTTTACTCTTGATCACTCCAAACAAGGCATATTGGCATTTAAAATGTAAAGGTCTACTATTTAAGGCTATGTATACAATGACACTATGCAGAGTTGAGTAGCGGGACATTTAAATTTCTGCATATCAGCTGAATGCAGGAAATTGGAAGTAAATTCAAAAGTCTAGCAGTTTAAGTTTCTATTAGTGTAGAAGGTTTTCTGCTATCTATGAACCTCAACAGTGAAGGGGAAGGATTTTGCTGCTTGTCAGGTTAGGTAAGGATATTTATGTTGAGGGGCACAAGTGCTACAAGTTCCACTCTCTATAACAGATATGAGGGGAAAACAAATGAATACATATCCAAGGAAATGGCAGAAACACTAGAGGATGACCTCCAATCTGTAGTGGAATGGGGACAAAAATGGATGGTCACATTCAATGCTGCTAAGACTAAGATTGTTTCCTTCAATAACTACAAGAAACATTCTCTACCACCAATAGCAATGGCCAAGAACACATTGCCTGAAAGTACTTCTTTTAAACTCCTCGGCCTAACGTTTACAGGGAATATGAACTGGAATAGATACATTGAGAGCATTGCCAAGGCTGCTGCAAGGAAGGTTGGCACCTTCTACCATGCTAGAAAACTACTTATGCCTGACAGTATCCTATACCTCTATAAGGCCACCATTCGCCCATATATGGAGTACTGTTGTCACATCTGGGCTGGTGCATCTGCTGCTTGTCTCTCGCTCCTGGACAGGGTTCAAAAGAGAGTCGCCAACCTAATAGGTCCGAAACTGTCATCTAGGCTTCAGCCTCTGTCCCATCGACAAGATGTTGCATCCCTCTGCCTGTTCTACAAATACTGGTGAATGCTCTGACGAACTGCAAACACTTGTACCTCCTCGACGTAACTACCCCCGACAAACCCGACAAGCTACTAAGTCTCATCCCTTTACAGTAGAGATCCCTAGGTGCAAGAAAGCCTTTTACTCCAATAGTTTCTTCCCCAGAACTGCGGGTCTTTGGAACTCCCTTCCGGGATTCTGCTTTCCCAACTGCACTGATATGCAGAAGTTCAAGTGTAATGTTAACAAACATCTTTCTACTCATCTCCCTTCATAATGACCCTGCTAGTAGCCCCCTGCTTCAAAGTGGCACTGTGCCTTGTTTGGGGTGAAAATTGAATTAAAAAAAAAAGAAAGAAAGAAAAGAGCACATTCCATTAAAATGCTTGTAAAACAAGCAGAATGATGCAACATTTCGTTCATGGGACAGAAGTTGCAGTTTGATTGATATTGCAGGACCTATTACAGTCAAGACTCCTTTTTGGACTCTGGCTAAGAGGGAGAGACTAGTGGTAGATGCACCAGCTCAGATATGTGCATGGGGGAAATGATGGATTTGTAGAGATACAAGATACTCTCAGGTGTGAGTAGTTTTCTAGCATGGAAGAGAGAGCCTTCTATTTTGCAGCAGCTTTGGCAATTTCTTTGAGGTATTTGTTCCAATTCATGTTGTCTGTGAATGTTAAGAGGAGGAGTTTGAACAATGAGCTCTCTGGTAGGGTATTATTAGTCATGGCTATCTGTGGTTGAAAAAGTTTTTTGTAATTGTTAAAGGAAAGAAGCTTAGTTAGCATTGTTACTATCTATTTTTGTTACCATTCCACTATAGGCTGGAGATAATTTTTTTTTGCCTTGGATATGTATACATTCATTTTTCCCTCACGCCTGTTATAGTGCATGGTGTCAGAAGCAAATATATCCATCTCGGACACAATTGTATCAGGAAGGTCGTTTATTAATATCAGGAATAATAAAGTTCTCTGGAAGAGAAGAAAGGCTAAGTCTCCTTTACTTTTTTAGTTTTTTTTTTTTGTATCGAACTTGAGTTTTCACATTTGTCATCTGAGGACCTCTCAAATGAAGGAATAGAATTTTACTGCTTGGTCGGGGTACTTACGTTGATGGAGCATTGGAACATTGGATATTTGGAACATTAAAGTACTTGTGAAATGTTTGGTTTAATCTTTGTTTATAAAATTATTAGACGGAAAAGACTTTAAAAAAAATCAGTTTAAAGGACTTCAAAAATTAGATTCTACTTTTTTTTAAACGATTATGTGTGAACACACTGAAAAAACAAAATTTAATTTGGAGTGTGGGATTAGTTGTGTATATAAATTAAATGTAAAATGCCCCTCCCCATTTCCAAGCCATTCTAACTTTTAAAGATAGTTAACTAAACTTTTTACCACTAACCCTAAGTCCGACTGACAAAATTATAAAATCACATGTAATCGCTTTAAAAAGTAGAATACGCCCCCCTCTCCATACACAAAATAATGCATAGAATTTATCTCTCAGTGCCCCCAAAATTATCTGCTCGAAAAAGTTAAACTGACCTGGAAATGGAGGATCATTAAATTTATATGAAAAACTGACCTCCAAATCTGCATTTTAAAATAATTGTTTTTATTTTGTTTATTTTTCTTTCCGCTAAAGATAAGTGATACAGATTTATCTATCTATCTATATATCTATAAAAGTGAAAGTGTCTGTGTGTGTGTGTCTGTGTACATTTCCATATGCAATAACTCTGTCAATTTTAAGTCTACAAACTCGAAATTTGATATACATATATACAATATTGAGATTTGGGAAAATTGATGTGACCGGATTTCAGCCAGAAATTTGGCGATTAAGGGGTCAAAGTTCAACGATTTGACTTTTGAGAACTCTACCAAACTCCTCCGACAATTTTGGGTCTAAACACTTGAAATTTTAGATATGGGTTCCTTGGACATGGATCTAACTTAATAACTTGATTTGAGCCCAAAACAATAAATGTTAAGGGGTCATAATAGGGGTCAAATAAAAAAAAATTGACCGTTTGTTTGTTTTTTTTTGCTCAGCATACACCTCCAAACAGCCGGGCAACGCCGGGCCGAAATGCTAGTATATCTATAAAAGTGAAAGTGTCTGTGTATGTGTGCGTGTGTGTGTGTGTACATTTCCCTACACAATAACTCTGTCAATTTTCAGTCTACAGACTCGAAATTTGATATACAGGGTATGGAAATTTGGGAAAATCTTTGTAATTCATTTTCGGCCAGAAATTTGGCTGTTAAGGGGTCAAAGTTCAACGATTTGGCCTTTGAGAACTCTACCAAACTCCTCCGACAATTTTGGGTCTAAATACTTGAAATTTTAGATATAGGTTCCTTGGACATGGATCTAACTTAATAATTTGATTTGAGCCCAAAACAATAAATGTTAAGGGGTCATAATAGGGGTCAAATAAAAAAAAATTGACCTCTACGGTCTCTACCGAATTACTCAAACAATTTCTGGTCTAAACATTTGAAATTTTACATAAAGAGTATTCAAAGATAGGGCAAGTTTTTTAGTCGGTTTGAGTCGAAAATTTGAGCTATCAATATATAAATGACTGTATGTATGTATGTTTGCATGTCTGCCTAAAACTTTCGACAAAGGCGACGGATTTTCATAAGATCAGTATCGTTTTGAAGCTCGACCCTCAGACGACAATTACCGAAAAATTGGCTAAAAACATTAATTTCTTCAACCTCAACTGGGCACTTTTCTACAGGGAGGGGTCAGTTTTTTTCACCGCTATTTTCGAAAGTCATCTCCTCTTTTCGATTGTCTAGCCTTAATTTAAACCTACGTCACTTCCGGTTCGGCGGTGATGTTTTTTTTTTTTTTTTTTTTGCTCAACACACACCTCCAAACACCCGGGCACCCATGCTTAGCATGGGCCATGCTAGTTTAAAAATAAATAACACAGCAAAAAAGCAACTTTAATATTCAATAAATTGACTATTAACTTCCCCGCTATACTCACGTTGCGCGCATCTTGTCCATTTTTTTTTTTTTAAATAGACAACAACAAAAAATACTTTTCGTATTCCCACCCGGACTTAGGGTTAGTAGTACGAAGGGGCCCTTCCCCTTTTCCTTTTAAAATGATTTTTTAACAATGGCATGTTTGACACTAAAGTTTGATTAGGAACATTAACTATACAATTAATTATTCAGGACTGTTAAAAGTGAGTTTCACCCTTTCTTGCGTGAACCAATATTGACTATGCCTACATCTGTTTTTTTTTTTTGTTGTTGTTTTTTGGGGGGTTTTTTCCGCGAAAATTAAGTGAAATCATAAATAAAACACAATATCGTCTTTAACAGATCTTGTGTGTTTTGCTATTATCGTCATTTTTCTTGCTCTGTGTCTGCCTTTTTAGTTGTACGGTCGATTGGTACCTTCATCCTTTCGATCCGCTTCGCTTCGTTATAAAAGAAAACGTGTTTGTTATTGTAATCAAACAGCGCAATAACTGGCCTATATGAAGATGTTAGGACTCGATTTGGCGTTATGAGCGACTCAGACCGGTGTTAGTTGAAAATCGCTTACTGATGTAAAATTGTTCCACTTCTTTTTTTTTTTTTTTTGTTCAACTTCACTGATATATGATTATATTTTAGTTTGGGTGAAGAAAAAGGACCAAAATATTTAATGTATTTGATTTTTTTTTTCAAATTTTAATAAAGGCCATCCTGATTCCGATGAATCGCGACAACATCCTATTATTTGAAATAATAAATCAGGGAAAATCTTCGGAAGTATAATTGGGTGCTTGTTAAGATAGAGTCGACAGATCGATTAAAAAAAAAATATGTCGTTTTATGCAAAAAAAAAAAAAAAAAAAGAAAGAAAAAAAAATTAGGTAGTTAATTGTCCTGTCAAAAATGGTAATATATCCAAAAATTACAAAAACCCATCGAGTAGAAAGTTATTTATAGTTAAAAGTAATTTTTACGGAAAATTTGGTAAAATTGCATTTTTCTAAGACATTATAAAGTAGACGGCACAGAGTTCATACACATAACGCGAAATTATTTTTAATTATTTATTCATGGCGTGTAATATTTGTTGTCTATAGCGATAGAATTCTTTTTTTTTTTCAACTAAAATCACAATAGTAGTTGTTCTACTCGACGAATTTTCGTAATTACTATTTTCGACATGGCAGTTAAGTACGTTTTTATTTAACTAAAAAAGCACTTCTCACCTTTAATAATATTTAGAGTTTGTAGGCAGATATATTGGGATTGATGTGAAATGGTTTAGTAATGGTTTCTTAAAAATATGAACAACACGCTTTCGAGTGATAAATGTGTAGAGAAGGTCTGTTTTGTTTTATGTCTACAACTACGTCCGCGCGTCATCTATAAATAATGATACCAGGCAAGTAAAGCTAGCATTTTTTTTTCTCTCCCGGACGATAAGAACAATTACATAGTTACTTAAGAATATCATTTTATTCAAAGTTAAGGCTTATTGTTTAATAAAAAATAGTATTTTTTAAAATGAGAACTTGTGAAAGTTTTTTTATTATTAAAAGTTAACAAAATTTGTGTACGAAACGTAGGAATTGTAACTCTGGAGTAAATCAACTCATGTCTAATCTTTTCCCTATAGCGATGATTTTTATACCGATAAAATGACGAAAATTCTTTGAGTAACAAAAAGCGTCGGTGACCAACCAAATAATATGGCTTCTCAACTAAGAAAAGCAACAATTATCGATGGTGTGGAAGAATCAGATCAACCGTTTTCTGATATTGTGCAAGTTTATAAACTGTTTGAAAATTCTACGACCGTCCTCAAATCTCCCCCAACCCTTGATAAATCAAACTGCTATTTCTTTTGCGATAATATTTTAAATTTAGAAAGGATTGACAACAATCTAACACCAAGATATTCCGACAATGTTGGGGGCTGGGATTTCAAGTCCCACAACTATAACACTTCTTACTATCTTGGCGATACCTATAAACTTATTTATAAGCGTGATGAGGGTTATTGCTTCCGAAAACAGATAGGTGGCGTCCGGGAATTCGTAAAAATTAACCCCCAGCCCGAAGAAAAGGAAGTGGTAATTTTTAAAAAGTACTCGGTCCGAAATCTTAATAATAACCTCTGTAGAATTATATACTCACTAATTTACAAGAAAAATCCCGAATTTGCCAAGAAAGTTCTTTATCAATACATCCACACTAACCCAGTAAACAGCAGGGAAAATAACACCGTGATCAGTGGCGAAACGAATAAAACTAACCAGCTAAACAATACGGATTTTCAACTTGAAAAGGCAACATCTATAAAAGGTGTGGAAGAATCGGTTAAGGAGTTTTCTGATATTATGCAAGTTTATAAATTGTTCGCAAAGTCGACGACTGTCCTTCAATCTCCCCCAACTCTTGATAAATCAAATTGTTATTTCTTTTGTGAGAATATTTCAAATTTGGAAAGAATTGGTAATAATCTGACACCAAGATATTCCGACAATGTTGGAGACTGGGATTTCAAGTCCCACAACAACCATACTTCTTACTATGTTGGCGACACTTATAAACTGATTTATAAGCGTGATGAAGGCTACTGCATTCGAAAACAACTTGACGGTGTCCGGAAATTCGTCAAAATTGACCCCCAGCCCGAAGAAAAGGAAGTGTTAATCTACAAAAAGTATACAGTCCGAAATTTTAATAATAGCCTCTGCAGAATTGTATATTCACTAATTTCGGGGAAAAATCCCGAATTTGCCGAGAAAATTCTTTATCAATATATCGGCATTCAATCAATGAAAACCAGTGAAAAAATCGTAAAGCCGAGACGTCGTGTCAAAAATCTCTCTGATAACCTCGAATGCATCAATAAAGTTGGAGATGGATTTGTGAGGTCAGTTCTGAACATTCCAGACAACTTGCCCCCTATCATCTGCTACACGGATGACCAAATTGCCGATTTTAAAACGAATTGTAAGAGGGAAAATATCATCATTGGTATAGACAGTACTTTTAATCTAGGGTCCTACTTTTTGACTATACTTACATATAAGAATCAGAGAATTGTTAGAAAGAAAACCGGAGATCACCCGATTGTATTTGGTCCGATTTTGCTGCACGAGAATATTACATTTGAGAACTATCATTATTTTTTTAGCCATGTTGCAGCAATTCTTGAAAGTGATCCCTATTCTAAAATCGATGCGAGCAAGATTACATTCGGTTGTGAACACGAAAGCAATGTAATGAGAGCAGTTAAATCGGTCTTCAAAAATTCACTATCTCTTCTTTGTGCAAAAAATTTAGAGGAAAATTTTACTAACTATTTGAGCGAGAACTGCAAGTTGAATGAAAAGATCGTTCTAAAATATAAAACGCTTCTTTTCGGTGACGGCGGTTTAATGGATTCACAATCAAAACTAGAATTTGACGTGAAAAACAACAATTTGCACGCTGAAGTTGGAAATTTAAACGATTACTTGAGTTTGCAATACATTTTCGAAATGGCCGACCAAATTTACAATCATGTTTGTCTGCCGAAATGGAAACTTGGAATCCCAAACTATTGGACCAACAACAATGCCGAGTCAATGAATTATATAGTAAGTAGTTCTGTTAATTGGCAAATATCGCTAACTGAAGAATTGATAGATGCATTGCGAAAAACTGTTGAAAGACATTATTTAAATGTGAAAAAAGGTCTGTACGGACAAGGTGATTACGTTTTAAGTAATTTTGATCCAATAAAACAAACAACGTGGCATAATTTTAGAGATGAAAAGAAACGAGACATTTTTAAACACTATCTACTAAATCTACATGAAATATTATATTCAAAAAACTATGAACTTGTCAGAAACGAAAATGTTATCGGCAACATTGCGGAGAAACCTGAACCAAGGAAAAGATTAAAAATGTTATTTGTAAGAGCATCTAAAAAAGCAAAGATAAATTGAAAAAAAAAAGGGGGGGAATTTTTTTTATATAAAACATTGAGTTGGATAGGAAAATCAGCTGAGCGATCGCTTTCGTTTTTTGAAACCGGAAATTGATAACCGGTGTTTATTGAAAAACAGTTCCTCATTAGTTTTTAGGTCGGATTGTTTTGGGTTTTTTTTTATGGGTGGGGGTGGAGTCAATTATTAACGCAAAAGAAAATCAAACTCGTTTTTATGATTGAACATTTTATTTTCGTTACAAATAACCAGATAAGATTTATTTGTAATTATTTTTTGTTTGAAAATATTTTTAGATAATTTTAATTTTTGTTTGTTTTACAATCCAGAGATACGAAAAAGTAGTCAATAGGGACTGCCAAAATTCATCACAGAATTACCCCACCCTATATGTAAAATGATGTCACTTTATTATAAATTAATATTATCAGTATAACTTTTGTACCATTTAAAAGAAGGAGGGCAAAATAAACTGGTAGTAATTTTAAACGAATTTTTTCATCGTACGAAAATAATGAAATTGCGAGACGAAAATCGTTACATAATTGGCGCTTTAAAATAACTTTCCCACGTACTAGACATTCAGGACGTGAAAGCATACCCGTATTTAATAAATCTAGCAAAAATCAACTAATGGTCAGGTTTTCGTGAAATTTTCGATACTTATCCATTTTAGAATGAAATTACATATAAAATTCAGTTTCCGTAAAATATATGAAGGGAAATATTTTTTTATTGCGTATCCCCCCGCCATATTTATTTTTTCGAAATTCGAACAAAATATATTCAAATCTATCGAAATTTCTATTTATTATGAAACGTAAGAGTTCAAATAAGTAAAACATTTATTTTTTTAAATTTAAATACACGTATTGAACAAAAATTTACCTTGAAGTTGCAATTAAAAAAATGATATAAATTTAATATTATGTTTGTTTTTTAAATAGCGTTTTTTCGAATTAATATATATACTATAATCAGTTGAATTTCAAAGAAAAAGAAACTTCGTAAACATTAATTAATTTTTAAAAGACTAAAACGATTAAAATTCCATTATTTCAAAATGTTCCGTTACAACATAGATTTTTAATTAATTGTGTTAAAATGTTTTTTTAATATTAAGTTTTTATATAAACATGGCTCTTGTCAGCTATTTTATCGCCAGATTAAAACCGATTTGAAAATATTATTGCACAAATATTAAGCATTTTGTAGGCCTCCCTCATATTTTGTTTGTCTCTTTTTACCAAACAAATGTATGGAAGCCGAACATGAACATTCACTAAAACCATATTTCTTATTTAATATACAAATGTTTATAACATTATTAATCATCAAATTGTGTAAATCTTAAAACCTAACAAAATTATAACAAAGATTAATTATTAATTGCAGTTTGAAGAAAATAAACAAAGGTTTTAAAATATCATTAAGTCGCTTCTGCTTTTCCATAGTTTGCGTAGTTAACACAAGTCTGACGTCACAGAATCATGCATATTTTTTTTCACATTGTTTTGGAGATACCTAGTAGTCAAAAATTCAAATATTTAAATAAATGTTAGCAAAAGCAAAATAAGTTACTCTTGACCTATCTGGAAAAGCTTTTAGTGTTTTTACTTACTTTAAAATTTTTAATTTGTTTGAAAAACGTAATATCAAGCGATATGTGCGAACAAGAAAAATGGTCTCTAGCTGACACCTAATGACTTGAAAATGCAAAATACTGTTAGAAACTCAATAACTAACAGCATTTTTGTATAATTTTGTATTTTTAAGTCATTATCAAAATTTCACATACCATATCAGTTCGCCGCCATTTTTCTTGTTCATACCTATCGCTTAATATTACATGTTTTTTGAACCAATTAAACATTTTAAAGTGAGTAAAAACATTAAATCTTTTCCAGATAGGTAGAAGAGTTATTTATCTTGCCTTTGATAACATTTATTTGTTATATATTTGAATTTTTGACTACTTTTTCGAATCTCTGTGGATTGTAAAAGAAACCAGACTTTTTTTAAAACCGTAACCTAACCCTAACCTAAGTTTTAGGTTTAGTTAAAAAAATCAGCTTAGTTTGGTTCAACTTATATAGAAGCACGTTTTTTTTTAAATAGTTTACTTACTATTTTTAAAGAGCCAACTTTCTTAACAAAGTGATTAAAAAAAAAGTCTAAGAATGGAGCTACATCAAAAATTTTCTGCTTCAGTGATTCTCACATGTGCAACAAAGTGAAAATAAAAATTCAGGCAAAATCGAAACAGTGTAAAATAATGAGGGAGAGGTGTCTTATTTTTTATTTATTTATTTTTTTTTTTTGAGCAAGCATTTTGCAGTATATACAGCGAAACAAAAAGTGACGAAAAACAATATCTTCTTATTATAAATTTTCCTAATGTCTGTCTGTCAGTGGGTGTGTATGAATAACAATTTACTAAACAACGTTTTATTTACTGGATATTTTTCTGGTATTCACTAGAAGTCATTAACTCCCTTAGTAAGTTCGGTTTACAGTCTGTGTGTGGCGCGCGGTTTATCTCAGCCTACTGACAACCCACCCAGGCAAGTAAGGTACCAAAATGAAGCTTATGACCCAGCAGATGTTTTAGTGATATTTATATCCATGTTTGGTGTATAAAAATGAAAAAAAAAAAAAAAATGAAAAAAATAACGATTTACTAAACAAGGTTTTATTTACTGGATATTTTTCCGGTACAAGGACTCAAGTTGGCCCAGCTGGGCAAACTTGGGTTCTTGTATAACAAATAAACCTCACCGTGATATTTATTGGGCTACCACTACTTTATTTTTTTTTTATTTTTATTTAATTTTCTATTTTTGAGCGATTATTGAGATTCCCCAGATGATCATCCCATGTCAGCATTTTTTTCTTGTTCTAACTTAAGACTCAGCACTTGTGTTTTAAGGTAAATCAACTCTTCAAAATAAGCTAAAACACAAAAGATCTTAACTGGGTAGGTTAGGTACAAGCAAAAATGCCTGAAAACAAAAACACACCCTCTATGCTTTCTTAAAAGAGGCTTATCATTATTTTTTTAGTTTACATATAAATTTTGATTGTTTGAAAGATAAACCAAAGTTTATTTCTATATTTATATGTTAAACACAAAAATTTGTTTGAATTTAAAGTCCAAATGATTCAACTTTTGCTTTCTTTTTGTTTATTATGCAATTTTTATTTTAAAAAAAAGTATGTACATTTTCTTTAATTTGGTATCTTAAGATCTTAATTTACTAATTATGGTTGAAATAGTTTAAGAAAACTGATCATTATTTTTCCAGAGAAAAAACAAATCTCTGGAAAAATAATTATCATTTTTCTGAAACTAAAAATTACATAATAAACAAAAAGAAAGTAATTTACAGTATAAAGAAACGTCTCGCTCAAATATAAACACAAATCCTGCTGATTTGCAGAAAATTAATAATTTCGTTTAATTTAATTTTGTTGTAAATGCTTATTTAATTAAAATATTTTGGACTATACACAAGTAATAATTTCTTTATTTTTCTCTAAAAAGTTTCTTATTTAATTTGATATAAGTTTTTTTGGTATTATTATACAAACACCGTGTTAGGGTTAGGGTTTAGGGTTAGGGTTTAGGGTTAGGGTTAATTCGCTGTCACGGTGTTTGTATAAATTTACCGTTTTTTTATTCAATAATAATCTAAAAAGATTGACGCTTGTTTACAAATGTTTTTCCTTGGATTTTGAAATAAAGCATTTATAAAATGTTCTTCAAAATGTTAATTTTAGCTATTACCTTACTCTATTTATTAAATTTTATTATTTATTAAAAAATACGCTAAAACAATTTTTTATTAATGATTAAATGAAATTCAAATTTGAAAGAAAATAATTATGAATGAAATTTTCAGTAAAGTTTTAAAAAATAATAAGTTCATTATGTTCTGTGATTCTTTATTAATAAATATTGAAAATTTCATTGAAATTGGTTGATTTTCTGAATTTAGGTGAATTTTTAAGTTAAGGGCGGAACAAAAATGTTTATACATTTTGGGGATTGGTTATTTATTTTGCACGTACCTAGAGTAGGTAGAAGAGTAACTTATCTTGCCTTTAGTAACATTTGTTATATATTGTCACTTTATTGTTTTGGTGTCTATACTGCAAAATCTCCCAATTTCCTATTTCAGAAATAGATACAATTGCCAAATGGACATTGTCAATTTTACCTCCAAAATTTATAAATAAAGATACATTTGTGATGATCATGAAAAGGCCATTATGGAAAAGCTATAACGTGGACGAAGAAACATGAAATGAGAAAAAAAAAATCAAAACATAAAGACATAAAAAATGATGGTGCAAGTCCTTAACTCCTCCCCTCCCCCCTGAAAAATCAAAAGTGGTGCAATGGATGTACTTATGACGGAAAGAATATATTGTATGCTAAAAACCACATAAATTGACCAAGTAGTTTTATTTTTAAAAAAGAAAATGAAATTTTATAGCTAAATGATGATCAACAACCTCTTAACGCCATTTGCAAGATAAGGGAGATAATTCACATTTCAACAAGATTTTAGAAAGCCATTCTAAATATGAGGAAGAGGACTATGATTTCTCATGAATCGCTTTAAAATGATTTCTTTATAAAAATGAAAGTACTTGATCAGTTTATGTGATAGTTTGGCATGCGATACTTTGTTTTCATCATGGTTACATACATCATCTTCATTCTTGCTTTTTCGACACATGTGCATTACTGCTATGGAACAACTTGTTGGGTTTCATTTAGTACAGGTATCTTCAAACTACAGCCTGCAGACCCAATCTGGCCTGCCAAGATCTTTTATGTTGTGCATGGAGCTCTTATGGAAAACGTAAAAAATATTCAGAAAAAAATAAACAAAAGAAATGTGTGAAAATAATGTGATGATTTTTCTTTTCTTTTTTTTTTTTTAGAAAATGATTAAAAGAATGAGGTTCTGGAGAACCAGTTTCACCAAGAAATAAAACATCTGCACAAAACAGTATAAAACACGTCCAGATTTATTTTTTATTTTTTTGGTCCACATAGTTCTAAAAAAGTCAGCAACATGCCCCTCTCCCATCCGTTCGAAAACTTTGGAGAAGCCTGATTTAGAACGAGGGGAGATAATGCAATTTCAGAACCGGGAGAATCAAAAATGCCAATAACAATATAAATAATATATATAAAAGAAAACATTACGTGCCCAGAATTTTTGTGTAAAATAAATAAATAAAAATAATAAAAAAATAACTTGAAAAATAACTCATTTTTTGTATTATTAGAAATTTCTCAAAGCAAAAAAAAAAAAACAACAAAAAAACTCACACATTCCATTAATGCCTGTCCAAATCTATTTATGAATTTTAATTGTCATACACTCTGACGATTTTCATACATTTCAGAATTTTTGTGTAAAAAAAACAAAAAACAAAAAACTTTGAAAAATCTTCTATTTGTATTATTAGAATTGTCTTAATTTTCTTTTAATTCAATAAATGTTCAGATAATTAATCTTTTCAATCTTTTATTTTGCGTTATTGTATTGGTGTTGACATTTTTGATTTTCCCGGTTCTGAAATTGAATTATCTCCTCCTGTTCTGTGATCGTCTAAATGAATCCAAAAAAGTTGTTTTAGGGACAGTAATGCACAAGTATTGTTTTTTTCTTTGGGCAGGGGTTATGAACCAGCATCAAAATTACTTTATGAAATACATTGTTTTTATATGAAAAAGAAAACAACTAAATATTTCCATTTCATTCAACATAACTTCTGTAATTTTATTTTTCTATGAAAAATTTTCAAATTCCAACTCATTAAAAATGAAGACAACTTTCATAATTCTTGTCTTTTAATTCTTTAATGCACAAAAAATAATTTTTAACAAATCTTGTCTTTTGCTTTCATTTGTGCATGCTTTATTACTTGTTTGGTACTTGTACAGTTTAATCAAGACATTAAAAAATGAAAATATCGAAAAAAGTTTGAATTGTACATATCCGTTATGGAATGAAGTTCTCCGAAAAAAAAATTTCACTTAATTTCATCAAGTAGTTTTTGTTTTACAGCGAAAAAACAATTTGTTATGATACCGAGCAAAAGGTTCGATTTTTTTTAGGAAGAAAAGCTAGTATTAAAGATAGGGAGGGGGTGTCGGCGCTTTAAACTGAGTTATCTCCCCGTGGCGTTTCTAAAATCCCATCAAAAATATTTTAAAAATCCAAGATGTCTACCTTCATCGTGCTGTCATAAAAACATGTTTTTCCGCTGTAAAAAAAAAAAAATACTCGATCAAATTAAGTGAAATTTTTTTTCGGAGATCTGAAGATCAAAACGGATACGTACAACATAACCCTTTTTTGATATTTTCATTTTTTAATGTCTTGATTAAACTGTACAAGTACCACGTGTTTTGATTAGATAGAAAATTCCAACTTTGTCATGGCCGACAAATATGAAATTTTGACCGGTGTTAATTCAAAACAAAATCCGGACATTTTTTTACAGTAGCCAACAAAATAAAAAAAGGGTTGAAAAAGCAAATGACTGTTACCAAAGGCAAGATAAATTACTCTTTACTTTCCTGGATAAGTTTTTAAAATTTATTTTGAAACAAAAGTAGTATCAGATCTGTTCAGTTAGTAAAAAAAAAAAATGATGGTTTTACTATAGCCATTTGGATCCTTTACATTTGTATATGATTAGTGGCATTTATTAGATTGGTTTCTACCGGTATTTTGTTTAATTTTCGATTTTTGAGCGATTATTGAGTGTCCAAATGACTATAATAAAACGGCCATTCTTTTTTTCAATCCAACTCAACAGATTTGACACTTTCAAAGTAAAGCTTTATAATAAGTTAAAACACCAAAACCTTATTTAGGTAGATAGAATAGTAACTTATCTTGCCTTTAGTAACATTTATTTCTGATATATATTATTTTTATCTTGTTGATTAATGTAAAAAAAAAAATGCCCCCAAATCACTATTATATTTTTGCCCATTTTTTTTTGTTTTTATTTTTTTTCACACAATTCATATTCAACAATTAATTTAATTATTAACAGCTAATTAAATCAAACTTTTTTTTATAATTGAAAAAAAAATTATCTATTATTAACAATAAATTCAAACTGATTTTCATAAATGAAAATTTTTCTTAAGAAAATCACACTTTTATATAGTTGAACAAATTATGCACAGTAATGAAATATTGAAAACAGAATATTGTCAAAGCAGTAAAAAATGTATTGTTTTGTGAATTGGTGTCCAGAATTTGGCCTAATTTAAACAGAAATACAGAAAAATCCTTATGGTGTGCATACCCGTCACAACGAAAATTTCATATTCCAAAAATCAGTTAAATTCGTCAAGTATTTTTTTTAACTAAGAAAAACAGATTTTTTATGATTTTTAGCCAGTAATAATAATTCATAGGCATTATAAAGCTGATTTTGATCTCTCGATTGTTCAAATTGAGTTTTCTCCCTTTATGATGGACATCATCTTCGCTTCCATATAAAGTTTGATTTTCTGAGTAAAAAAAAACAAAACAAAAAAACTTGATCAATTTGTATGATTTTTGGAATATGACATTTACATTCTGTGGCATGTACATTTGCTATAAAGATTTTTCTGTATTCTTGTTTTTTAATTAGATTGAATTCTGGACAAGAACCGTTTTGTGTGCTTTTTTTTTTTTTTTAACACCCTTCAAAATTCCAGATTTGGCAGCCACGAGGCAGTTGAAAATATTTATTTTTACCTTTTTAATGTATTGTTCTTATTACTTCCCTCCTTATGAGGGCAGAGTTAGTTTTTAATGTGATCGAAATCCAATTCATATAAAAAGCACTCTGGATTGGAATATAACTAATCTTTCTAGACTGGGAGTCTAGAAAGATTAGTTGTTTTGTTTCACAGTACATCACTCCCTTTTAGGTTATTCATGCTGAATCTAGTAATTGCAAAGGGAAAGGGTTATAATATTATTGTTTGATGCATTTTAAGTCAGGAAGTGTGGGGAGGAAGAAAAAGAAGAGGAACTGTTGTTTTTGGCTTTGCAGAAAATGATTGAGTTAAAAAGCAAAAACAAAAGGGGTTTTAATGTAGGGTGCATTTGTCAGGAAGCCAATATCTTCAGATAGCCTGATCTAGTAGCACCAGCCCATTCTAGAAAGATTTTAGTGATTAACAAGAAAAAAGGAGTAAAGGGGGAGGGTCAACAAAAACGGTCCTCTTGTGACGACGACCGGTTCTACGCATGCGACAGATGACGTCATGACCTGATTTACTTTAAATAGTTGAAAAACTGACTAAATTTCATGTACGTCGCGTTAGCTCAGTTGGTTAGTGCGTTTGTTCGTTATCTAAACATTTTGGGTTCGAATCGTGGTGCGAGATGTCTTTTTTTTTTCGATTTTTTAAATTTAAATATTGAACCAGTGTTATTTAAGCCATTTTTCACCTAACGTTCGTTTTTCTGTTTGTTTTTTTTTTACTTCGCTTATTCACCCTCGATCACACACCCAAAAACACCCGGGTACCTACCGATTTTTTAAATTTTAATATCGAAACAGGCTTATTCAAGCCATTTTTCACGTGTTCGTTTTTCTGTTTTTTTTTGTTTTGTTTTTTCGTTACATTTAACATCGTTCGTTTGCCTTACGTTAGTTTTTTTTGTGTTTTTTTTCAATGTTTTTATCCCCCCACCACTTAAGTTTTAACGTTCATCTTTGTTTTCTTTTCTTACTTCGCTTATAACAAACAAACCTGGTCATTGACCTCATTTGCTGAATAGCTATTGCTCTATGACTTCCGTGCATGCACCTGTCAATTTGTTCTTACTTAAATGAATTCAAACATCTTTCAGTAACTCATTCTGGCCAACTTTATTTTCAAACTTTGCCTCAGGGCTTCGGGTTCAATCGTACCCCTCCCCCCCCGGTTTCTTTTTTATTTAACAGCACACACACCTCCAAACACCTGGGCAATGCCGGGTACCTCCCGCTAGTCTATATATATAAAAGCGAAAATGTGTGTATGCATGTATGTGTGTTTGTGTGTCCGCTAAAAACTTTTGACAGACAGAACAAAAATTAACAAACTTGGTATCATATTGAAGCTCCATCCTTTGCCGTAAAAATATCGAAAAATTGGCCAAGAACGTTAATCTTTTCACCTTGAAATCAACAATTTTCTACGGGGGGGGGGTCAACAAAAACCGTCCTCTCATGACGAGATCGGTTCTATGCATGTGCCAGATGATGTCATGACCTGATTTAGTTTAAATAATTGAAGAAATGACTGAATTTCATGTACATCGTGTTAGCTCAGTTGGTTAGAGCGTTGGTTCATTATCTAAACGTTTTGGGTTCGAATCGTGGTGTGAGATGTCTTCTTTTTTTCTTCAATTTTTTAAATTGAAATATTGAAGCCATTTTTCACGTAACGTTCGTTTTTCTGTTTTTTTTTTTTTACTTCGCTTATTCTTAGGTTTTCATTAACACCCCACCCTGACCGACCACACACACCCAAAAACACTCGGGTACCAACCAATTTTTTAAATTTTAATATCGAAACAGGCTTATTTAAGCCATTTTTCACATGTTTTTTTTTCAGAAGTTTTAACGTTCGTTTTTCTGTTTTCTTTTTTGTTTTTGTTTTTTCAATTTTTACATTTAACATCGTTCGTTTGCCTTATGTTAGTTTTTTTTGTGTTTTTTTTTTCGATGTTTTGATTACCCACTGCCCGGGTACACCCCGCTTTATTTTTCAGATAAGTTTTAGCGTTCGTTTTTCTGTTTTTTTTTTACTTCAATTATTCTTAGGTTTTCATTAACAACCACACACACCTCCAAACACTCGGGCAACGCTGGGTACCCCCCCCCCCCGCTAGTAAAATATATTTAAAAAAAAAAAGGCTTATGGTAGCACTAACCTTAAGTCCAGGGTTGGTTTCTAGTTTGATTATTATTTTTTTCTATCTTTTAAGCCTGAAATAAGCGAACACCTAAAAAAAATTGGACAGCCATTTTCTGGCCACAGTCTAGAAAGATTAAAAAAATTGTGCACTGTAGTTAACAAGAAAAAAGGTAGGAGAAAACAAAACAAATAACAACTTAGAATTAGTTTACAAAAGTTTAATACTAAAAAGGTTTATAGAGGACTAGCAGGCCGCCTGGCATTGCCCGGTCGTAAAATATGCATAAATATTATATTTTAACTAGCATGGGTACTCGGCGTTGCCTGGGTAGACATGAAATTCTGTTTGAAACACACCTGCTATATTAATCATTTTCATCATGGGTAACGTGGATACCCCCACAACAATTTCAAAAATAAAAGAACGGATAAAAACATGTAAATGTAATCGCCCCCAAAAAGATGTATCTGAGACCCTCTCCACCAGATATTTTGGCAGAAGGGATCACTGTCCTAAGAAATCTCACGATTTTGTGAACTTAAAAAAAAAAAATGTATATAGACATTAATGCGTACCTTTATTTTTTATTTTGGTAAATGTGTAATTTAGTGGCATAAATTATTTACCAGACAAAAAAAATATAAAAACTATTTTTATATAAAGCACATTGTCAGATTCAAAGGCTTAAATAAAACCAGAAAAAAAATTTCATTTTTATTATTTTTTTATCATTTATATTTATTATTCGAGGCCGCTATATTGTTTTTAAAATTTGGCCTTTCTAAGGTTTGGCAGATTTAAGCTTTTTATTCTCTTTCATGAACTATGTTTTTTGTCGCCATATTTTTTTTTGTAATGAAAGAGCGTAAAAATAAAAAATGATAAAAAAACATAAAAATGAATTTTTTTTTGTATCATTTCAGCCTTTGGGTCTAATAATGTTTTATATAAAAATAAATAATTTTTATAATTTTTTTGTCAGTCAAATAATTTACGCTGATAAACTATACATTTACCTTTACTTTTTGTAAGGGTACTTTTTTTTACTGGCTTTTTTTTTTGTAAATAAAGGTAATTTTCGATTTGCTTTTTTTAGGAAGGGGGGGGCTTTTCGATTTGCTTTTTATTTGTAGTTTTATGTTTCTAATGTAATCCCCCGCACGAAAAATAATTGAATTTGTCATATTTTGGCGTTTGCTTAGTTTATTAAATTGTTAGGTGAAAGTAGAAAATGGTCTCATAAAAAATAATTAAATTTATCGTTATTTTATGTTTCCAATGTAATTCCCCCCCCCCTCAGAAAAAACAAATTGTATTTGTCAGATTTTGCCTTCCCCATCAATCACCAAACTTGAAAAACTGCTAGAGGTGACTTGTCTCGTTGAACGCTTGGTGGCCAAAAAGTGGGTGCTCATTTTACGTTAAATTTATATAGAAAAGTGATCCCCCACTCTAACATTTTATTTTATTTTCAAGATTTCTTCTCTCATAATATTTATAAAGGCTGTTTAAATGTATTAGGCTGAAAAAAAGTAGATCTTCATTTTTTTAGGGGTTAAACGCCGCTGGGTCACATCGTATAAAGTTACCTTTTTAATTAGAAAATTAAGTTTGTAATCAATGAAATTAACGCGAAAAAAAAAAAAAGTGTAAATTGTGGAATTTAGAGGGATGGGGCAGTAGATCTTCATTTTTTTAGGTATTAAACAACACTCTGTTGAAGGAATAAAATAAAACAAACATGAAATCTTTTAATTTTTTTTTGTAAGTGTTTTTTAAATATTAAAAAAAAACAATAAAAGCCAAACATTTTTCTATCTACACGGAATTATTTTTCCAGCTAGAAACTTAATGAAATTACCAAATGATATTTGGTGAACGCTTGTTTTTTTTATTGATAGCATCTAGGGGCAAATAACTCTAAAAAAAAAAAGTTTAAAAAAAACGTCGTTCTGTTGGGAATATTAATTCCAAAATAAATTAAATTAAATATATTATCAATATAATTGTTGTTTAAAATTTATTAAATAACAATTTTAAATAGAATACTTAAAATAATTCTCTCGCTAAAAACATTAACTAAGATACCGCTATTTAGTAAAATCGATTTTTCTTAATGTCATATGCAAATAAAGTGATCTCTTAATTGTATATTTTTGCAAGTATAATACTATATATAGAAATAAATGAAAGATTAAAGTAAGACACATTTTGTATATATTGTCAAATTGTGAACAAACAAACAGACAGGAATATGAATTTATATATATAGATTAATGCAGAATTCTCAATTATTATAAACAGAAATACTGTAGGTATTAAATGTAACGTTAAATTCATTTAAAAAAAAAAATGAAAAGAAACTGATGCATGTGCATGCAGCTACTATATTATTTCTAAACTGTTCACTTCTTGTAAGCAAAAAAAAAATATTCTGAGATCGAAACCAAAACCTAAAGACAGTCAGTCAAGTACGATAACCATTAGTCCAGCATGACATGACCTTTAAAAGGTGTTTTCAAACTACTTATTCTTAACATAAGTAATCTGTAATGTGAACTATTCACGTATGCGCATTTGTGAAATGGCAAACAGATAAAAATCCGATCACTCCCACATACCAATTTTTCAATTTTGACCCCTTAGCAGCCCTTTTTTCCATATGACAACAAATTAAAAAGTTTTCCACATGTCTGAATATCCTATATACCAAATTTGAAATCTCTAGATCAAAAATTTGTTGAGTATATAGGTTGAGAAGTGTCCTCACACATGCACACACACACATTCTCACTTTTATTTATTTTATCTTTTTACTTTTATTTCGTCTTAACTATACTATAAGATCACTGACAATATAACGTTTCTGAATTTTTGAGATGAGGATTGGTTATTCTTATTATTCATTGGACTACTGTTCTCATCTTGAGTGTGATTTTCACAACGTTTCAGTCGATGTAACCTCCGACTTTCTTCAGGTGTATCTTGTCGAACTCGGGAATGTTTCTGTCGAATTCCGTCCAAATTCCCGAGTTCGACAGAAACATTCCTGAGACTGACACGATACACCTGAAGAAGGTCGGCGGTCACATCGACCAAAACGTCGTGAAAATCACACTCAAGATGAGACCACTGACAATTAATTTTATGTTAATTTAAATCCATTATAAAAAAAGAACATTGTAAAAAAATTGATTTTATTTGAAGGGAAACAAAATTCATTGTTAAATTTCCAAATCCGTTTATAAAAAAAGACACCAATTTTATTTTCACAATAGAAATGAAAAAGGGAAAATTTGTTTTTTTCGTTTTTCGCTGCTAAAAACTCAAACAAATTACTATTTGGATTATAGTTCTCATCTTCCGTGTCATTTTCACAATGTTTTAGTCGACATAACTTCCGACCTTTTTCAAGTGTACTTCGTTGAACCCGCAAGGACCTGTGGTGCAATGGTTGGAGTATATGGAAAAAAAAATCAGTTATAAAATGATATTCTCCTGAAGGCTGAAGGTTCAGTGTGGATGACCAAAAAATACAACTGCAAATTACTTAGGACCTCTATCCAGTCATGACCGACGAACCAAGAGGCTCCTACCCCATGAAGTAAATAAAGGGTTCCATTCAAAATTCCGTCCAGTTTGACAGAAACATTCTCAAGTTCAAGATACACCTGAAGAAGGTCAGAGGTTACATCAACCGAAATGTTGTGAAAATGGCACTCAAGATGAGAACAGTAGTCCAAATAATCCAAATAATATGAATAACCGATCCTCATCTCAAAACTTTAGAAACGAAATTACTATTTGTCGACCTTAGTAAACTCAGGTATTTTTCAGATTAGAACTGGCCTCAGTGTTGAGATCATATTCAAAGTTTCATTATAACCGACATTCTTTTATCATAAATTCTGAAGTACCATTAAAAGTCAATTTCACCTGTCAACATTCCTAAATAAAGAATGTTGTAACAGACCGTCCAGAGTAAGACTGATGTGAATGTGGGGAATGTGGAAAAAATGAACAGCAGCGTTAGTTCCAGGCGATCATCTCGTTAGGTAAACATATTTTAAAATGCCCTGAAAAATGGGTTAACCACATTTAATGCAGTCGAAAACTAAATATGTGAGATTTGAATACCGAGCCTTTCAACTCTTGCCAAAATGTCAACCAAGCCGAAAATAGCAACTAAGAATATTGTTATTCCCCCAGAAAATTATGGTGAAACTGCAGGTTGTTCTTTTCAGAGAAATTCAACTTATAGAAAAAGCTTTGCATGTATTCTATTTAAAAAAAAAAAAAAAATATTACCAGAAGAAAGAATAGATCAGCACTGAGAAATTACTTATTTTCATAAGACTAAATACAGATGCAATTTTAAGAGCAGAGAAACTTACACTATAATTAATTTCAGGAAAACAAAGGACTACATGTAAAACAGATTTTTTAAAAAAATCGACGCTAACACAATAGACTAAAAAGACACGTGGAGCGAGATCGAAAATGTAAGAAAAAAAAAAGGATAAAAAGAAAAGAGAGATATGGACTTTCATTTTGCTTCTATTTTAAGTTGACATTAGGCCGGCTAAGTTTTCTTTTATCATTACAAAATCATGCATACATGCACACACATACTTTCCACAAAATCCTGTTTATTTTCATGTTATTTAAATAAATTGCATTATTTTTAAGCTTTGTGTTTGTCATCTGTCATTATTTTTGTTGCCACATATGTAAAAATTTTTGTACTTAGTTAGAATTACATTTGATTAAAAAAACAAAAATACAGAAACATCTTTATAAAGTATGTACTTATGAAACGAAGATGTCATATTCCAAAAGTCATGTAAATTGATCAAGTAATTTTTTTCTTTTTAATTAAGAAAATCAAATTTTACAATTTTTAGTGGTTTGTTTTAATTATTCTAAAAACAAAATATCTATAGTCGAATTGAATTATCGCCCTTGAATTTTGGAAAAATTTAAAACAATATAGTTGCTCCCAGCCTTCTCACTTACTCATAAAATTTGATTTTCTGAAAAAAAAAAAAAGAAAGATTTATAGTCTGCTAATGTACTTCCAGCGTGGCTGCTATCGGAAGCGGTAGAAAGGCAAATTAATTTGTTTGCTTTTTTCTCTCACACCTATACCTCCTCTGTGCATGTACTCTTGTTTTCTTTCTTTTTTTCTCTTTTTTTTTTTTAATTTGTAATAATTATTGAAAAGTCTTTTTGGGCCTTATTTTAATGAAGAATTACTGAATTTTTTTATTATTGAAAACACTTTTTGCGCTATTATTTTTTTATTTTTTTTCAAAGAATTGTTGAAAACACTTTTAAAAATCTTTTAAAACTATTTTTGTAACCCCTACAGGGCCGGCACAGATGCACAGGCTTGAAAGAAAGGTGCAACTGGCGCTAATCCCTGTGGCATCACTTTTGTCTCCATCTAGTGGTAGAATTTGTCCCCGTCGCCGTGGCTCGCTCATTTGTCTCCAATCTTCGTCCGGTTTCCACTCTGTCAACAGGGCCGAGCTGAAAACACTGCACTTCCAAGCAACGGTATTTTTCAAACAAACAAAAGAAGTCAAGGATTAACTTTTTTCCAGAACGTAAAATAATTATCGCCTTTAACGTTACAAATAGTATAGACACAAATGCGTCAATCACTCATACAGTTTTTAGGGGCTGGCGTTCGCTAACAAAGTTCTTCGTCTGTTATCAGTAGTTTACACTTGGGAAAAAAAAGTTCAACTTAGAAAAAGAAAACAGAAGCAAGTCTCAACCAGGTGGCGGTTAGGGTTAGGGTTGCCAAAGACACGTGGCAGAATGTCATTTAGATGTCTTTGCTTAACGTTATATTAGAATCGGTCATCTGTACCCCCCCCCTCAATTTTTTTCCAAATGGCCGTCCACCAATCAGCAGCCATCCTTTTTCTGGGTCCAGTAATGTTCCGCTTCCCAAGGGTGGGGGTGGGGAGAAGGTCCAAGTATTTCCCACTGACCGCCCTGATGCAGAAGAAAAAAAAAAAGAAATTAAAAAAAACAACCTCTAAAATTATCGAAAAGAAAGAAAAAAAAGGCTTTCCTCTCCTTAATTGAATTCGCCGGTGCCCATTGCACAAAAGAATTATGATTTTGGTAAACACAATAACTATCCATGTCTGTGGATTGGCGACTTTTATAGTCTCACTATCAGCTGTCGTATCCTTAATTGGTTTTTATGATCACCAGTCTGTCCTGCAATAACCAATTTTCTGCCTCGTTCTTCAAGTGGTCTCCATGGGCAATTTCCATTCACTCTAGCCACTTGATGGCAATTATCTTATTTTCCTTGGTGGTTGGTTAATTAACATAAATGTCAACCTTTCCTGCTTGGGAATTATTTTTATGACTTCTATTTCATGTGCAGACACCCTTCGACTATCCATTCTTGTGGGGGGGGGGGGTCATTTTGATTATCTGTTAAAAACACCTTCTTTCTTTCCACCATTATCATCATCTTCATCATTACATTCAACCATACAAAATCTCCTGAATTCGTGTTAAAGGGACCGCCCAGGAGACGGGCTGTTTCTCAATCCACTAGCAAGGTCCTCCGGCGTTGCCTGGGTCCCATCGGGTCACATTTTTTAGAGTACTATGTATTGGGTACTATTTTATGATGCTTGAAATTTTATTATGATTTCAATAATTGTATTTTTATACTTTCATAAACATATATATATATTTAACTTAAGAGTCACTACTTATGAAGACTGAAGGCCACTCGAGGATAAGAGTTAATGAATGCAAGGTGGTAGCATGGTAATCACTAATGGTGTAAATTGAATAGAATTTGATTATTTATGGGGACGGCTCAATAAGAATTTTTTTACATTGGATTTGAAAGCTATCATGTTGTATTCAACTGGGAAGCAGGCCAGCGGAACAATGTTCCACAGGCAAGTAGTTCTGCATTTAGATTTAGACACAGATATAGTGGGGTAAATCATATGTAGTGGTTGTAGCTAGGCAAGTATTTTTTTGTGAAAGTTTGGCAACATAGGACTATAGATTGAAGTTCAGTTGAGCACTTGCCATGAAAATAACGATTTTTAACAGGCTCAAAATGTCTCTTCTGTGGAAAAGAGGTTTCAGGAAAGAGAAAATGGCATCATCTACTAGGTTTTGATGCCAGTTTTGACCTCTATCAAGGCTGGATAGGGCGCACCAAGCAACTCCTGTCCAAATGTGGCAACAGTACTCCATTTTAGGGCTTACTTGGCTCTTATACAGAGAGATGATTGTATCAGTAGTGAGAAACCTAATTTATTATATAAATTCAAATAAAATACGTATTTTTAAAATTGAAAAAAAAAAAAAAAAAAAAACTTTGCTTGGGCACTATGTACTATTCATAAGGTTATGTGCATATGTATATATTAAAAAGTGTGAATATGCAAAGTAATACCTTTGTGTAGAATAGTCTTTCTTAACTACAACAGAGAAAAGACAGACAGACATTTTCACTTTTATAGATACATAGATACATAGATTGGATGCAATATATAGTAATGATTTAAAAAGGTATAAAGAAAGACTCATGTGCCACCACTGAGAATCGAAACCAAAACGTTCAGCTCATGATTTATTTTGCCTCTGCCGTAAATGACTGGGCTATGAAAATATGCTTACTGCAAGGCTAAAAATTAAAACATGAACCAATAGCTACTACGTTATGCATTCGTAATGCCGCCGTTCGAACTTCACCTGGCAAATTTCATTTTTTAAAATTTTCACACTTTTGCACCGATTTTTCCAGGTTAAAACCCAAATATAAAGTTTTGCATGGATTCAAATATCTTATATATGAAGTTTCATGTCTGTAGACCAAAAACTCTAGGAGTAGTTTGGTAGGCAAAATTTGTTAAGCAAAAATATATACATATACATGAATATATATGGAAAGAGTTTTGTGTTTACTATAAACTTTTTACTCAAATATTATGCAAGTATAAATCATGTAAAATGTCTGCATGAATATAATTACACGTAATAATTAACTAAAGATGATTATCCCATTAGAAGACCGAAGCAACTAATAGGGAATTAATTAAAATGGATGTTTAAAAGAATATGCAAATTAGCTAGATCTTTTGCTAGTGAATGCAATTTCACAACCCATATATAAGAAAATTGTATTTTCTTTTTAAAGAAATAGAAAAGAGGGTTTTTAATATGAGTATCAATACACACAAAAGAAAAACGAATTTATAGGAGTAATGATTTCAAATAAAATAAAACTTATTTTTTAATTTTGTTATTAAAAGTGCAAATTGTTATTTTTACCTGCATAACTTTTTAAAGTTTTATTGTATATTTTTCAATAATGTCCTTTTCTTATATTTTATTTCAATAAACCGCTTTACAATAGAAATACTGAAGAACATTAAAAGTGAAGGAACTGATTTTCCTTGTCACAACTTCTGGTAGCAGTTATGTCGAAAGTTAGGACTATAACCAAAAAACTGATCAATTTACCTTAATTTTTTTAATCTGATATATTTGTTTCATGTCAACTATGTAAATTATAAAGATTTTTTTTTTTTTTTTTTACTTAAGTGTAATTCTAAATAAGGACCCAATTTTCTTTTCTTTAATTTTTTTTTTCAATCGGATTAAATTCTTGGTCCTATTTTAACTATACTGATTTTGAGATGCAATAAATGCATTTATTCATCAATCCTTCATAAAACTGGATAGAGAAGGCCAATCTTAGTTAGACAAATAAGGTAGACACTAAGATAGCTTGGCTGACAGTCTCTGTGATTATAGTGGTGATGTTGGTAGAGTCAGCAATATGTATGCTGAAAAGAGTTAGGTAGACCTTGGTTAAACTCATGTTTTCACTGACGAGCAATGAATAAACTAAATAGAAGTCTGCATGGATTCACATGTTTGTACATGCTTGTCTTTTTGTTCTCTGCATCATCACTTCTCGCCACGCTTCATGATCACTGTTTCATGAGTGACTGGGTTATCTAGTGGTCATTGATTGATTATCGTCTTTTTAACTTAGACAAATATAATTTCCTGTGCAGGGAAAACATATACTGAGTTCCTTCAAGGTTTTATTGAAGAGAATCTGCTTGCGGAGAGAGACAGACTAATAACTATTTCTTTCTTAACCTAGTTTTCTAACTTGAGAAATGAGAGAAACAGACAGATGTTGGTAAGATTCGGTTTAGATTATTGTTATATCATTTGCATGTCCGTTCGCTTGACTTCCAACAGAGAGACTGATTTGAAAACATTTGTTCCTCTTGCTCGAAAATGTGACATGTCATATCGGGATTGTTCAACTTTTGTTTTGTCCACAGAGTTTGACCTCTTGCCTGCTTCAACTTCATTTCACGTATCCTTAGGTACAATTCTGTTGGCAACTAGGTCATCCTGACATGTACTAATGTGAGCTCCACCAAAATATACCCTAGCTAACTTAATTGCTATTTATTGGTGTAGGGTTCTTACTTTGTAACAAAGCTAGAATCTTGACTGACAGGAAAAAAATGAATCCATCAAATGACCTGCACTGACGTGAGACTAGTGTGAGTGAGCTGGAACGCCTACATAACTTCCAAGTGAGGATGAAGTTAAAAATCCACCTGGGAAGGAGAAAACAGACAAGATCATCAAGACGATGAAGCCCATTGTGGAAATATGAAACAATCCAGAATTAACTTTGGATACAGAGTAAAAGTTCAGAGGATTGTAGTAAGAGGTGATGTGAGCTCTCCTTTTAAAAAAAAAAAAAATAAATTTTTTTAAAAATAATAGGATGAATTTTTCATTGCATGTGCAATTTTGGTTCTTTGTCTTGTAAAAATGCATGTGTGCACTCACCAGCCATGATCGTCTCCCACACTTAGTTCCGGGCTAAAGCAATCTATCGATCCTCCTCTTCTATGGGGTGGAGGGAGCTTGCTATGACCATCTCTCTTTGGGATCTTTTTACCCATGGCTGGTTCTAGCCTTTTGTTAGTGGTCATCTCCCAGAGGAGACATTCATTGAAGATAAAATACAACTGGTCTCCAGACATTGTTTCTCAAACAAACCCGAACTCTTCCCATTCACTGAGGTACTTATCTTCCAAAGAGAATATCATTCTAGCTGGTCAGATATTTTCAATCCCCTGTGACTACCCTCTTCCTTTGGTCAAGTATCCAACAACTGCGCATCTACCACCCAAATGCACTAAGGAAACATACTGCACAGCATATTTACATTCTGACACCGCAAGCTACTCGTGCTCAGAAAAAAATTACATTTTTTTTTTTTTGTGTGCAATGTTGATGATTATAAATTTTTTTTTTCTATTCTATTTTTAGACTTTTATCTGTGTGTAATAACAAGTGGACCCCCCCCCCCCGTTCAATAACTGCCGATCGCACCTTGTTTCTAGAGTCTTCTTCGACTTTATCTTTTCTTCTGGATGTATTGTCATCTCTCACATTGGCAGCTGTCGAGGGGCCACACACGGGTTCACAAGTATAAAGAAATAAAATAAAACAAAACAAAAACACATTCAGCAAATATCAGTTGCACTCTGGGTGTGCCTGTAACACCATCAACCCTCTACACACTAACGTTCACATATGTCGTATACCAAAGTCATGTTCGTCAGTTGATGTCAACTCATCTCAATCTATTTTGAACCACAACCAGCATTCTACAATGTCCAACTCACATCTCTCTTCAACTCAAAACTGTTGTAAATCAGTGTTAACCCAAGACTGTCCATAAAATTGTCCCCAACTGTGGTAAAAGTCACTGCCATATCTAAAACTGCCTGTAAAATAAATATCCATAAAACTGTCCTCAACTGTCAAAAAACCCACCGCTACACTTAAAACTGTCAGCAAAATAAATATCCATAAAACCGTCCCCAACTGTGGCAAAACCCACCATTACACCTAAAACTGTCTGTAAAATAAATGTCCATGAGATGAGTGGAGGTGTGTGTAAGGTGAGCAAAAAAAAAAAAAAAAATAAATAAAAAATAGAAGTAGTAAGCAGGCTCAAACCCGTAACACCCAAGAGGAAAAAGAGGTGAAAAAAACAAAATGTCTTACCGATGTGCCTATCATGGTTGTGACGTCACGGGCGGTCGAAATAACACCTTTTATGCAACGTCGTGGGCGCGAATTGAATGACTTGCAAAAAATGTCAGCAAAAAAAAAAAAAACGATCCTCTCTGTAGAAAACTGTTGAGGGTGAAGGAATTAATATTTTTGGCCAATTTTTGGATATTTGTTGTCCGAATGGTCGAGCTTCAAAATGATACTGATCTTGTGAAAATCCGTCTTCTCTGTCGGAAGTTTTTGCGAAACATACATAAACAGACAGGTGAGATTTATATAATAGATTACTGTATGATGTATTTTTCATTCTTATTTTCACATCAAGATGTAAAATCACAAATTCTTAACCAATGGGGATGATGGTTTAGGATTTTTTGTTTAGGAAAATCAATTTCAATACAAACAACACTAGCTGATTAAATATGCAAGTTTGAACCAACACGCTCAAGTTCCCAATGTTGATAACGTTTTCTTCATATGGAAATCGTTCCAGACAAGGCATGAAGCCACTTTATGTAGGTAAATAAGAAAAAAATATGAGGGGCGTTCCAAAAGTAATGCCTCCTATTCTTTTATCCCATATGAATGGATCAGAGGGAACTGCTAACTGCATTCATGACCTGAAAGTTTCATCACTCTGTTGCAGATATTGAAGGTGTGAGACTCCAAGAAAGCCACCCTCTATCATGGACATGCATCAGAAGCAGAGAGGTGTCACTGAATTCCTGGCAAAAGTTTACTGAGAATGGTGGTGACTGTGTTGTAAAATAAAATCACAAAAATTTGCTTGTTTTAATGGTACTATTCCCATCTTCATTACTCTTCAACTTTTTGATCCATTCGGGCAGAATAACAGAATAAAAATAGGAGGCATTACTTTTGGAACGCCCCTTATATTCATCAAATCTAACAGGAGAGTTATATATAACTTCAGAGATGCATAACAATTCACATTCCGAACCAATTTTTTGCCAATGCAAAATTTTAGTTTTGTCTTTAGAGATGAGAGACTTTTAAGCGTAAAGATAAACAATATCACGTACACTAAATTTGAAAAAATACCAACATTTTTTTTTATCACGTAAAAAATAAATTGCCTATCACCGAAAATACTGAGCATACTTAAAGTACTCTTGAAAAAAAATTTAATGACAAGTGAAATCATTGTTGATATTTTTTTGTGGAAATTGCTCCAGGTAAGGCAGATGTAAGGAGCTCCAGAAAAAAAAAAAAAAAAAGAAAAAGACAAAATTCTACTAGAGTTAAAAATTTTTGACAAAAACTATTGGCCAATACCGAATGAACGGACCTCATAAAAACGACCAAAAAAAAAAAAAAAAGAAAAAAAAAAAAATCCTACCTACTCTAATAATTCATAAGTTTTACTATTTTTGATTATTTACTTTTCTTTTCCTACTATTTTTTTTTTAAGGCATTTTTTACATTAGGTCCACCTCTTCAAACTTCTTTAAATTGGCAACATTTCTGGGTTTCCAAGTATGCTGATTACAAAAATCTAATTGAGATTTTGCGGAGATAAGAAATTTTCTACATATAAGGATACATGCGCGATAAACAAATGTATTTCTCTGCGGTCAACATGTTTCTGTGTCCGTGTGTGTGTGTTCGTCATTTACCTAAATTTTGCAGTGTAGCAAATTAGTAATAAGTAGTAATTACAAATAGTGAAAATTCACATAAAAAACGAAAAGGACCAATGTATTTTATTTTGTCTATTAAAGGTCTGGTATGTTTTGTTGACATAATCTAAGAAAAAGGAACGCAGCAATGTACTCATAGGAATAAATAAGTATCATAGCGTTCATTTATGATAAGGATACCATTAATCCCGAATATAAGAATGGTCAAAGCTTAGCCAATCACAATGTCTAGAATAAGGCTGGGGAGACTTTTTTATTTGTGAATTAAAAAATGGAAAGAGTATGTTATGTGCACGTAAGTAATAACCAGTTAATGGTGGTGCAAGCACAATATTGTAGGAAAATATAGAATTTGACCTGGTCTCAACTGGTAGCGGTGAGACCACTGAATATTGAGAGAGAAAAATAGGAACTCCTTTCTCTGTAGATGTGGTGAGTAGATGTATTGAATTTGTATGTGGCATCTCTTGTTGAAAACCTACCGTACTTTGGTCTAGAGGGGAATTTCTATAATCAAAATATTATATATGGAGATAAAACTGAGAAGCAGCAAAATCCCACCCTTTCATTGTAGAGGCCCCCAGCTGCTGGAAAGCTTTCTACTCTTAATAGTTTATTTCCTCAAACTACTAGACTTTGGAAATCCCTCTCTATTTCCTAAAATCCAGAAATTTTAATGCAATCAGAACAGACGTCTATCTACTTGGAGTATCCCTGTAGACATGGTTTGTAATTCACAGTAGCCCATTACGTCTCCATGGCAACATGCCTTGTTTGGAATGAAAAAAAAAATAAATAAATAGTCGGAATGCAAAAATTTTATGTAGAAAAATAAAATTATAGTTTTAATGAACAAAATGACAAAAAAAAATTTACAAGTCTTTCTTTTTGGTTTTTATAAAACATCTTTTTCTTTTTTATAAATTCATTTTTACGTCGTTTTGGCAAAATAGAAAGTGTCCACTTGGTGATGGCTTCTGTTTTTAAAATCTGAATTTGACAAATGCTGTTTATATAAAAAAAAAGTTTCATTATTTGAGACCGCTTCGATTTTAGCACAATTTTTGGCATTTGTCCAGAATTCACACCCATTACAAAAAACAAAAAAAAACAAGAAAAAATCTATATGATGTATATGTAACATAGTCATTAATATGTAGGGATCCAATACGTTGTAGACTTTTTTCGCAAAGAACATAAGAAAGAAAGAGGAAAGAAATTCAACTCGCTGTTTCAAGTTTTAACAAAATACCTTTATTCCTCCTTCTCCGGTCTTGGTTGTAACATCTGTCATCCATATATCTCTAACATGATCATTGGTGTGTGCACAGGTGCTTCTTTTTATGACCTTTTCCTTTCTTCCTTGCCATGATGTCACCTTGCACATACAGCTGCTTTATATTTTGCTCTGTTACATATATACACCCGTGACAGAAATAAAATGTTGTACATCATAATCATGTTAATCGATAGAATAATTTTAATTTTATAAAAAAAATTTTTTTTTTAAATCATTTTAAGGCAAATTTAAACTTTTCCAATGCACCATGTTAAGAATGGCTTTCTCGAGTTGGAGTTATCTCCCTTGTTTCTTTAAGCTGTTTTCAAAATGTCACTCATAGTTTAGGCATGAAATTTTATTTTCTCATTTAAAAATAAAACTACTTGATCAAGTTACTTGATTTTTGGGGTACAGAATTTTCTTTCTATCTTGGGTTTGTACATCATACAGATTTTTCTTTATTTTTGCTTTTCATATAGGAGGAATTTTGGATGAGCACCAAATTTTCATTTTCACTTGATTGCTGAGGAGCCCTGGAGAAAATTTGCAAACTACTTCCAGATGTTCTTTAATAACCATGTTGTTAAGCAAATTAGCCTAAAAAACGTAACTTTTTAACAAAAATGGTACTTCTATGGAATTTGAACCAGCTATTTTAGGGTTCAAAAGAAACAGTTTGGTTCAAATTCTCTAGAAGTACTAAAATATATATAAAAAAAAGAAGAAAAAATAAAAATTACAATTATAAAAAAGTTTGATGTGATTATTTTTAATAAAGTAAAATCTAAATTTTCAATTATAAAATGAAAACAAAACACAAAAATAGTTTGATTTTCAGTGCTTCCTGGTGTATTTGATTGGTACCAAATTTCTGTCTTAAAAAACGGTAGATCATGTGATATTTTAGCTGGTACAATGAGAATAAATACAACTCTTTACTAATATTAAGGATGCACTTTTTGATAAGTCTTTCCTGGTGAAAAAAATACATATCTTCTCATGGAATTAATTATCTATTTTTGATAAATAAAAAAAAAAACACAATAATAATCAATTTCGTTTGCGCTTCAGTTATAAAAAAAAGGTACTTATGCAGAATACTAACCATTTTTTTTTTTAAGACAGGGTATGGGTGGACATGAGGTCGCAATTTTTGGAGTCCTGACAATTGCTCAAAATTCTAAAATGAAACAAAATAAATCTCATGGTGACAGTTATTAGGTGAGTTTCTATCAGTATTTTGTTTCATTTTTGAGTTTTGAGCGATCATTAAGATTCCAAAAATGTCAGCCCAATGTTCATCTTGTTTTTGTTTAAACTTAGAAACTCAACACTACTTCTGTTTCTAACTAAACACTTAAAAATTAATTAAAGCACTAAAAATTCAACGATGAAGGTAGAAGAGTAACTTATCTTGCTTTTGGTAAAATTTATTTGTCATATAGGGTAATCTGGAGTATTAGGTACCAGCAAGTATATCGTATATCTTTATAGCATTACTATGACACTTGTGGGGAGATAAATATCAAGCTTCTCTTGCCTTGTTTTTGTATGCTTTTAGTATGTTCATTGCTTTGAACTGATACTCATCTAAGCCTAATGCATGCAATAGTGTATAAATTATTTGTTTAAAAAGATATCCTGAGCTTTGAAAAAAGATAGTGCTTAATGCCCCATCTCTGTATTTTTCTCAAAGAAAAGAGTTGAAAATCTCTTGCAAATAATGAGAAACATGATTATACAGAGTGAAACGATAAATTGTCGCCTAAAGAAAACAATACTGCAGCTTTATTTTAAAACTTTTATTGAAAAAATAAGTCGAGGTAACTTGATCATGTAGTAGAGCTGACATCTATTCAATATAGCCGCCTTCAGCCTCAATCACCGCCTCAATACAAGTCCAGAACTAGGAGCATGCCTTTTCCACAGCTCGGCGAATATTCGGCAATCAGACTGGCTTTGGTGTTGTGGGAGGTTATGTTGGTGATGTTCTCAATGTATGACCGAACTAAGTAGTCCAGCGGGTTCAGGTCAGGGAAGGAGGGGACCAGTGAAAGAAGGGTACAAAGTCGTAGCGCTCCTTCTGGGTCTCTTTGGACTTGTGAGCCGGTGACGAGTCCTGCTGCCACACCAAGGATCTGCCAGCAGCCACCTGATTGCACCAACGGATCACCACATTCTTCAGCACATCCAGGTACACTTTGGTGTTGACTTTCAAGCTGACTTCAAAGATATAAGGTGGCATGATGTGATCCTCACTTGAAACCACACCAAAGGCCATAACCGTGGCTGGAAACTTTTTTGTTTTCATCACTCTGGGCATGTCCCTATTATTCATAGCAATCCAATGATCAATTTTGAGAATGTTGGCAATGGTCCTGTTGTCATAACTTGGATTGGTAGAGAGCACGAGTTGTACAGCGATGCATTTCCGATCTCGCTCGTTTAACATTGTGTCACTTTCAGACATGATAGAAGGCTCCTATTGCTTTTGGTATTTGTATACAACTGGCCAACTATTAGATGGTCTGCAATAAACAAAGAAAACTGGTTTTTATCAAACAGAAATGGAATCACGTCGTCTTTTCTAGGGCAACAATTTTATCCTTCTACCCTGTATTAATAAAGCTTGACATATTTTCATTATGGAGGAAGTTATATAAAAATCAGTAATTTGTTATAAGTCAGCATTTATTAATAATAATATTTGAGTACACAGGTGTTTAATGTCCCATTAAAAATTTGATTGAGAGTGAAAGGTGGAGTCTAAGGTATTCAGAGGTTATGAGGCTGTCGTGAAGAAGCAGATGCGTGCCAATCAAACAGCCAAGTATTTTTAAAATCAATAAAATGTCATTATTCAGGCTAACATCTGAGGAAATCCACATGTTGGGAAGCAAACGGTACCATATCTGCTCATGAAAATGAGGCTTATTAAGTGCATCAAGCTGGTGCAGAATGAGCCTGGGGATTCACTTCTGAGATGGTCCCTCCTCATGAAGTTTGCCCAAACACATGTAGGATCAATGGAAAAGGACTTTCCCCATGATGTTTATGGCCTACATAGATAAATCCTTGAAGTCAGAGATCATCAAAGCAGGATTTAGTTGCACCGACATCTGTCCTTTCAATGCCCAAATTGCTCACTGCTCAAACAGAACCCACCACATCTTCATTCACACTAGCCTCTCCAGTGTTTACACTGACCACCCCACTCTAAACCCTCATCTTTAGCTCCCTCCCCAGGACATTCTTCCTCATACCCGTTTCCTTGATGATTTCATCAGTTTCATCCAATTCATCGAAAAACTCCTTCCCCAAAACAACTGATTCCCCAATTTCAATCTGCAGCAAGAAGAAGATCAGCTAGAATACGATTCTGATATGGGGGAGCCTCACAGCAGATGAAAGCATCAACAAACTCATTGAGATATTTGCTGCTAAGGAGGTTGCTACAGCATCCAGAGGATGTGGTAGAGGAGAAGAAAGGAGAAAGCCAAGGATAAAAGAACACCAAGACAGGAGACACCATCACAACCATGATCAAGATGCCCACTGTCAACAACTGGGGGATACTGACCTCGAGAAATGTTGCAGAGGGGGTAGCGTAGAAGGTATTAACTGGGTTGAATGTAATATCTGTAATTCCTGGTATTATATACAGTGCACCAGCATCAATATTACACTTAAAACCCCCCAAAATGAGAATGGCTGTGTGATTATTGAACACAGTATACCTGCTGCTTAATGAGAGATAGTGCCTATTGCTCCAAATGAGTGAAATTTGTGGAAAATTAATCATTTGTTATTTTTAAATATTCAACAAAATATATATTCTTCTCTGATGAACACTAATCAATTTGTTTAAACAAAAATATCACAAATATATATATTTTGCCCCTGTCCCATCACCGCAGTGTTGTATCTCTGTGCCTGTTTTACAGGTATTTTAATGGAATCTGCTCTGATGAACTTATTGCACTTGTGCCCCCTAGACATAGCCCGATAAACCCACTTAGCAACAAAATTTCACCCCTTCACTAGGTCCCTAAATGCTAGAAGGTTTTCTATTCTAATAGTTTCTTCCCTCAAACAGATAGACTTTGGAATTTCCTTCTTGCTACCTGCTTCTCTTACTGTACTGAAATGCAGAAGTTTAAATGTAATGTAAACCAACATCTTCGTTTGGTCGTTTGGGTTGGTTGTTTTGTTTTAGAGCGTGTCAACCCTTTTTGGGTTATTTAATGCTGAATCCAGTATAGTACATCAAACCTTTGAGTTATTCATGTTGCATTTAGTTATTTTGTCGAAGGCTTTTATTCTTCAAGCTCTTTTTATCTTCAATCGCTAGTTTGTAGTGTTTGGTTTGGTTGTCTTGTAGTGGATTTTGTTCCCTGCCCTGCAGTACATGAAGGAGTTTTGCAAGGGAAAAAGGAAAAGAGTTATAATATTAATGTTTGGTAGATTTTAAGTTAGGACACCGGTGGAGGAGAGAGAGAGAGGGAAAAAGGAAAAGGAGGAGGAGAGAAGGTGGGCTGTTGTTTTTGTTTTTGGTTTTGCAGAACATAATTAAGTTTTACCAAAGGGAATAAAAAGCAAAAAACATGATAGTCGAAAAAACTTATGAAACTAAATTTGATTAACATAAAATATAGAAGCAGTGAAAAAGGTGGTGCCAGTGCCTAATTCCCTAGGTTAATCTATTTGTTTCTTTACTAATTTTTTGGTTTGTTGTCTATAGTAAAAAAAATGCCCTGATTTTCAAGTTGAATTTAATTTTGACAGTATTTTTTGTTTTTGAATTGTTAAGTTAGTTAAGAATGGGTTTCTAAATAATATTATTTCACCACGGTCCGTATAAGTACAAAAAATATATTGGTAATGTCCAAGATCAATGCTCGGAAAAAAAACAAAAAACAAAAATCAAGCTACCGGAATGGGATACGGAACGGAGTCAAGACACGAAAAACAAAATCGTATATTTATTTTAACAAAATTTCTTTAGTTTTAACACTTCTTGTGTTATCACAAAACAAAAAAAAAATACTTTAAAAAAATTAAAAAAAAAAAAAACACTTCTTGTATTACCAAATAATCAAACAAATATTTTATTCAAAAAAAATTAATTTAGTTTTAACACTTGTTTTACAACAAAACAAAACAAAAAAATAAACAAGTGTTAAAACTAAATTAATTTTTTTGGTAATAAAATATTTGTTTTATTATTTAATACAAGAAGTGTTTTTTTGTTTTGTTTTAAAGTCATTTTTTTGTTAGCTTCGTGGTAACAAAAGTGTTAAAACTAAGGTAATTTCTTGAAAATAAATATACGGTTTTGTTTTTTTGTTTTGTTTTGTCCTGACTCCGTAACTCTGTTCTGTTCTATAATCAACCGTGTCCACTTCAGGTAGCTTGATTTTTCCAAGCACTGATTTTGGACATTACCAATATATCTTCAAGATTTAATTCCATTCTCAAATAAATTCCAGAACTCCAATAAATTTAGTGATTATCCTTATCTTCCCTTAAAATGAAAATAAATGATTTGTCTATACATGTAACTGAGTTTCTGATTTCAAAAACAGGCCATCAGCAAGTGGATACTTTCTATATTACGCAAATGTATAAAAGATTTGGTATATATAAAAGATTTAATTGTGTTTTGGGATTTTAGCTTGTTTTACAAATATGACTTTGAATCTTTTTCTTTCTTCGGGTTTTGTGGTAACTTCATCAAGCAGATTTAGTAGATAGTGTTTAAAGATCTCTTGTTTCTTTTCATCTCTGAAATTGTGCCATGTTGTTTGTTTTACTGGATTAAAATTACTTAAACTGTAATCACCTTGTCCGTACAGACCTTTTTTCACATTTGAATAATGTCTTTCAACAGTTTCTCGCAACGCATCTATCAATTCCTCAGTTTGCGATATTTGCCAATTAACAGAACTACTTACTATATAATTCATTGACTCGGCATTGTTATTGGTCCAATAGTTTGGGATTCCAAGTTTCCATTTTGGCAGACAAACATGATTGTAAATTTGGTCAGCTATTTTGAAAATGTATTTTGAAAAAAATTTTAAATTTCCAAGTTCGGCGTGCAACTTGTGCTCTTTCAAGTCAAATTCTAGTTTTGATTGTGAACCCATTAAACCGCCATCACCAAAAAGAAGCGTTTTATATTTTAGAACGATCTTTTCATTCAACTTGCAGTCCTTGCCCACATAGTTGGTAAAATTTTCCTCTAAATTTTTTGCACAAAGAAGAGATAGTGAATTTTTGAAGACCGATTTAACTGCTCTCATTACATTGTTTTCGTGTTCACAACCGAATGTAATCTTGCTCGTATCGATTTTAGAATCGGGATCACTTTCAAGAATTGCTGCAACATGGCTAAAAAAATAATGATAGTTCTCAAATGTAATATTCTCGTGCAGCAGAATCGGACCAAATACAATCGGGTGATCTCCGGTTTCCTTTCTAACAATTCTCTGATTCTTATATGTAAGTATAGTCAAAAAGTAGGACCCTAGATTAAAAGTACTGTCTATACCAATGATGACATTTTCCCTCTTACAATTCGTTTTAAAATCTGCAATTTGATCATCCGTGTAGCAGATGATAGGGGGCAAGTTGTCAGGAATATTCAGGACTGACCTCACAAATCCATCTCCAACTTTACTGAGGCATCTGAGAATATCAGAGACATTTCCAACCGGACGTTTAGGACTTATGATTTTTTTATTGTTATTCACTGGTTGGGCGCCGATGTATTGATAAAGAATTTTCTCAGAAAATCCGGGATTTTTCTTAGAAATTAGTGAATATACAATTTTGCAGAAGAATTTACTTACATTTTCGGCTGTGTACTTCTGAAAGATGAATACGTCCTTTTCTCCAGGCGGAGGGACGATTTTTTCGAACGATTTGATGCCATCAATCATTTTTTGAAAGCAGTAACCGTCATCACGCTTATAAATAAGCTTAAAGTTATGTTCGAGATAGTAAGATGTGCGATGCTTAGATTTGCTGCTAATCCAGCCTTCAACATCGTCCAGATATCTTTGCGTAATACTTTCTGAATTCGGACGCTTCTTGCAAAAGAAATAGCAGTTTGATTTATCAAGAGTAGGGGGAGACTGAAGAACAGTGGTGGATTCCTCAAACAGTTTATAAATTTGCATAATATCAGAAAACGGGCAACTTAATTCTTCCACACCATCGATAGATGATGCTTTTTTTAGTTGACCATCCATGTGCTTTAGTCGATTAGTTTTCCTTCTCCATTTTACATCAACGATAGCGTTTCTTTACAGAATTCTCGTCGGTATGGATTTAATCGAGAGTTGGCATCCTTAAGTTTCGTACTCAATCATTATAAATGCTTAATTAAAAAAAAAAATCTCATTGTTTTTATTTTATTATAAACAGTCTTATATATATATATATATATATATATATATATATATATATATATATATATATATATATATATATATATATATATTACTGACTTCTCTATTTATAAACAAACGACGCACGGATCTAGTTGTCACAACAAAAGTAGGTACTTGTGTTGATTGGCAATCTTTTAAACCAAAGCATTTCAGGCGAGAACATTACATACCTACGAGTCATATCAAAATAAGGGCAAACACGCACATTAACTTATTCAAACGTAGCCAACGTAAATAGAAGCCCGTTCTATTAAAGTCACGTAACTTGGTAACGTTACAGAATAAAGTATTTACGATGGCCACGATTAGGTGATAGACGACTGTTGACGAAGATTATTTTAAAAATATGTCGATTTTAGAATTAATAAGGCTTTAATTTAAGAATTAAGATTTATTGTTTACTTCCGGTTGTCATAGGATAAGAGATGCTGGTCCAATATAGCCGCATTTTCGCATTGCGAAAGACTAGCTCTGCTAGAAAGCTGCGACCGGTGTCATATAAAAATATTCCCCTTGTATCGGCCGACCAATTTCGGTTCGTGATGAAGTATAATTAAAAACTAAATAATGTTTACCTTTTACAATTTATACAAGTTTTTATTCACATTTTTGAAAAGTTGAAATTCACTTTGCTTTTTTTATTTTTTTATTTTGGAAACGCTATAACAGAACACCGACCACTCTAATTTGTTTTTTAGAGGTAATCGAGGTCGCTGAAAACGAATCTGATAATCAAACCCGTCGCAAATTTACCGTTTGCATGGTATTAACGCAGGCTCCGTTTACACTACGTGCGAGCGTGCGGTAACATAAACGACGGCTCTTAAATGTACCTTCACGTAGCAAACTGCCTTTTCACATGGCGTACGAATCTTTTGTGGAACATTTAAAATTATATGAAAAAGAAGAAAAGCACTCCAAGTGTGTGTGTGTATGTGGAGGGGGGGTAATGTCGGAAATACTTTTTTTTTTTTTTCAAAACATGGCATTAAATTTTTTTGGTGCTAATGCAGTGGATTGCAATGCACTTACTGATCCGCGCTATTTTTTTAAATCGTATTTCCAAGTTTAATTAAAGTTTTATGATGTTTTTTCATTCAATTGTAAGGTTAAAGTACAGAATAGGTACAAAATGTTAAGAATAGCTTTTTAAATAACGTTATTATTTCAGTACAGATCAATGAGCATGAGTACCAATTTTTTTTTTTTTCATTGGCGAACAATTTAAAATTCGAAGAAAAAGTTGTCTTAAACAAAATTAAAAAAAGTACATTTTGGGGATTTTTTTTTTTTTTTTTTTTGTCTTACGTAGTTTTTAATGCATTTTAAACAAGTTTTCACAAGCGGTTTACAAAAACATAAGCACCAAACATTTTTATGTTTTTCGTTCTTTTATGGGGGGGGGGTCAATTATAGAACTTGTGTGGCTTAACAGGAGCTTCTGCAGTTTAATAAACCGTTTTTTCGTAAGAAACGCGCCGACATTTACCGATTAGAATACCATTTAACATTTTTAGGAGATTTTACTGTTTTCTGTTTACAATGGGGGAGGGCGCGCCCCAACACCACCCCTGCCTCCTCCCACAATGTAAACAGAAAACAGTAAAATCTCCTAAAAATGTTTAATAATATTCTAATTGGTTAATCTCAGTGCGTTATATTGTATTTAAAAAAAAAAAATTTTCAGACAACTTTTTCTTCGAATTTTGAATTGTCCCCCAATGAAAAAAAAACAAAACAAAAAAAAAACGTAAACTTTATCAAACATTATAAGTTTCAATTTGTTTTTAATTCAAACCTAAATAGGAGAACTTTAAGTCAAACAATGTGAAAATTTTATAATAGAAGTGTTTTCATGAAATGTATTTTTAATAATAAATAAAAAAAAAAATGTATGTATTTGTAGAGAATTGGAATGACCGATGAGACAGGTCAGGAAAAAGTGGAACACCGGTTGTCAGGTGGTGTTATAAATTCAGCACTGGTCTCGGACTCGGGAGACTTTTAAGTCCCCTTTACATGGCGCTACAAACAGGATCCATTTCTACAGGATTTATTTTGACCGGATTATTTTCTCACTGAAATTGGAATAGTAATGACGTCAGGAAAACGTGATGACGCACATTACTTGCAACTAGTTCAGCAGTTGATAAATTTACAAAAAAAAAAACAATGAGCTTTGCGGCGGCAAGAAAAATGTGTCAAACCAACCCCACACTAAAAAAATGGTGCATAGATATAGATTCCACAATACAAGACAGCAAGAAGAGGAGGGCCCCGCACAGTTTTTAGCCAAGCTTTGGCTCAAAGCAAGGTTTTGCAATTTTACAGTCCTGTGTCCTAATGACAGCTGCCGACTAACTATAAACTATTCAGAGGATATGGTGGCTGGCCAACTCGTTGCTAGACTTGCAAATACAGAATACCAGTGCAAGTTGTTGGCTGAAGCCAATATTTTGACAACAATGGAACAGAAATTTCACAGATTGGTTAGTCCAGAGACAACAGATACGTCAACTCATTTGCAAAGCAGCCTAATGAGCATTTGACATTTGGCTCAATGAGGTCCAAGAAGGAACTGTCTTGGGAGAGGGAGGAACCCAAAATACCTCGAAATAAACCTTGTGAAGGGTGTGGGAGGACATCACACACCAACTAGCTAAAAGAATGGAAGGACTGTCTGGCGAAGGAGCTCAGATGTCATAATTGCAGAATTACTGGACATTTACGAAAAGTGTATCAAAAACCAGAGAGGTTGACACCGGAATCAACGAGTGATTCAACATGACATCAGTCAAAAATACTTAGCAGCAGAGGAGGAGGAAGATCAGCATTTGGTGAATGAAGACAGAAATTAGCAGCAGTGCCACATCTTGCATGGAGCAAAGGTAGATTCAAAAGAAGCCCCCCCGAACTGTCACCTTCTATAAAAGTCGAAGTATCTTTGATACCAGAGTCCCATGCCGAATTTGGGCACGCTTTAGATAAGGAGATTTGCCGTCAAATACACCATATCCAGGCTATCATAGATACTGGTACTCAAACATGTTCGAGTGGCCCTGAAATACTGAAAGTATTGGAATGCACTAGCGATGTGCTAATACCAATTACCCATAGGATACGTGGGATCATGGATGACCTACTACATATTAAGGGAATAATTTTTACACGTATTAAAGTTGGCCTTAAAGAATCCAAACAAGTCGTTTACGTATCAAAGAATACGTCAGGATTTTACTTATCCGAGTCAGCACTGAAAGAATTAATCCCTTGCGACTTTCCACACCAGACATGTCAACCCCAAATAATGGGATAGTATCATGTAGATGTCCCTAAAGGGAAACCGTTCTGAACAAACCTACAAGAATCTCGTTTACCCCTATTGAAAAATGATAGGGAACGTTTGAAACAATGGTTACGGGAGCACTGTAAATCATGGGCATTCAATACCTGCCCTTATCAACTGTTACAAGTGATGTCAGGGAGACCACTGGATATAACATTCATGCCAGGAGCGAAACCCCCATTCCTGTCCCCCATCATTGGAAAAAGAAGGTGAAAGAAGGCTTAGATAGGGGTGTTGCATTGGGCATCATCGAGCCAGTACCAGCAGATATGCCTATGGTCTGGTGTTCGAGGATAGTGGTTGCACCAAAAAGGATGGGTCACCAAGAAGGACAGTGGACCTACAAAAATTGAATGCCGCAACAATGAGGGATACCCATCACACTCCATCCCCATTTAATCAAATGTCTGTTGTGCCCATGCGAACCAAGAAAACAGTGTTAGATGCATGGAACGAATATCACAATTTACTGCTCTCCCCAACAACCCGAGACACAACCACATTCATAACAGAGTGGGGCCATTATCAGTACCTTGAAGCACCCCAAGGTTTCCATGCCTCTGGTGACAGATACACTCGCTGGTTCTCCGACATTATGGTAGACATACCCCAAAGGACTTGTTGCATGTATGATACCCTTCTCTGGGATAAAACTATGGAATCTGCTTTCAGGCACACAGTGGACTATATCACCCATTGTGGCAAAAATGTAATTGTCTTCAATCCCAATAAGTTTCAATTTACAGGCGAGGAAGTCAAGTTTGCCAGCTTTTTAATAACGGCTGATGGTGTAAGGCCAACTAAAAAAATTACTGAAGCCATTCTCAACTTCCTGACACTGACAAACATCACCGTGGTTTAGATTGGTTAACCAGGTATCATATGCATTTTCACTGGCTGATATCATGTCCCCCTTTCAAGAATTGTTGTGAATGAAGGACCGCAAATTTTATTGGGATGCTGCTCTAAACAAGCTTTTCAAAGAGTCAAAAGAAACATTGTTCGGAAAATTGAGGAGAGGGTCAAAACATTTGAGATGAACAGGGCAACAGCCTCTTAACGGACTATAGCAAGGTTGGTATCAGGTATTTTCTGTTTCAGAAACACTGCCAATGCCCAATGGAATTAGGGCCTGACTGCGGTAAGGACCACTGGAAAATGATTTTGATTTTGGTCGGATCCCAGTTTACAAAGGATGCAGAATCTTGCTATTTCTCCATAGAGGATGAGGCACTGGCATTGATATAGGTGTTGGAGTCTTGTAGGATATTTCGAGGTGCCCAGATTTATTGGTTAAAGTGGACCACCAGCCACTGGTAAAAAACCACAACACAAACTGCCACCAAAAGTTCAGCAATTCTGGACGATGGCGGACCAACTATATTGTTTGAAAGGGGTACCCATAAAAGGAGATAAAATTCTAATAAATGCTTAGAGCTGAAGTACTAGAGGCACTGCACTCCACCCATCAAGAGGTGAATGGGATGTTAGCTAATGCTAGACAAAGATTATTTTGGCCCGGTTTAGACACTAGTATCTGACAAACGAGGGCACAATGTTAAAAATGCAATTTGCTCGCCCCGTTCCAACTGAGAGAACCATTAATGCCGTCCTCAAACCCAGAATTACCATTCCAAAAGACTGTCATGGACCTACTGGATATGCATGGGAAGAGTTACCTGGTATATGTAGACCGATACACCGGCTGGATTGAAGGTGTCTCACTACTATTAGGGAAGGCTGCAGCAGTATGCGATGCATTGAGGGGTTGGTTCTGCAAGTATGGTGCAGCGGAGGAGATATCATTCGATAGAGGGCCACCATTCGACTCATTGGATTATAAATTTTTCCTAGGAGACTGGCGCATAAAGATACGTATCTCATCTGCACATTATCCCCAAAGTAATGGCCAAGCCAAACTGGCCGTAAAAACAGACAAAAGAATGCTCATGGACTGCATTGATGGCTACGGCCACCTACCTCATGATCGAGCATCACAGGCGATGATGACTCATAGGAACAATCCCCACCAGGTTATCGAATTATCACCAACTGAAATGTTATATAGTCAAACAATAAGGGATCACCTTCCTATACTTCGCAAGAAGCACCAGATTCATGATAAGTGTATCTCTCTCATGTGACCAGTGAATATTCCCATTTAAAAAAGGGGTTAGAGTAAATTTTTACTCTCTTTCCAACTCGATGACGACTTTTACAGGTTTTGAGTATGCTGAAAATGAATATCACAGTAATGTCTTATTTTAGCGCCGGCCAAAAAATTTCCCAAAAATATTCAATTCAAACAAAAAATTGAATACAATGTTTAATTGTATAAAAAAGAAAACACTGAGGACTTATTACATTTCATTACACTAGATACAACTTACAGGGAATGGGCACTATTTTTGGACACTTGGACGCAATACCATGGAAGATCCAGCTGTAATCTGGAACGGACTATGGGAAACTTATACACCAGAAACAAACAGGTTAATGTTTGAACTTTTAAAAAGGCTCAACTTTGCCTCAGAGGATTACCTTCTTCATCAGATACAACTTGTAGCTGTACGAGGATTGCACAAAGAAGTTCACTGACAGAAATTCAGTAACTCATTTTTTATCAAGGTTGCATGGTCAAACCAAATTTTGTGAAATTCATATTCAGTCTTTGAATGGACAAACTTGCCAGCAACAAATTAACTATTCAGATGATATGTTGGCTGGGCAGATGATAGCAGGGTTGCAAAATACCGAGCACCAGAGAAGGATACTGGTGGAGGTAGCTTCACTTACTACATTAGATCAGAAGTTCTCATGGCTGGTTTGCCTAGAGGCAACATACAAGTCAACTCCCTATTTTAACAATGTCACACACCCTCTTGCGCTATCTGATGTACAAAGGTCAAACCATGAACAGACAAAACATCCGGTTTCTACTTGTTGCAAACGGTATTAAAAGATCTGGACCTTTTGCCTTCCAATTTCCCAACATCATTGTCACAGAACAGCTGTGTGAGAACAAAGCAAACACCCCCTTGTAGATGCCTGTGCAGAGCACCGAGCAAACACCCCCTTGTAGATGCCTGTGCAGAGCACCGGTTCCGAAGAAACCAGAGATGATCCCATTCAAGCCAACAGAAACCAATAGACAGGAATTGAGACAATGGCTAAAGGAACATTTCAACTCAAGCACGTTCAACACGTGTTCACATCAACCACTACAGACAATGGAAGGAAAAATACAAATAAAATTCCTCTTAGGTGTGACACCAACAACAGTTCACACACCCATACGCGTCCCCCATCACTAGAATAAAAAAAATGAAGCAGAACATAGACAGAGACCTCGCACTGGGGATAATAGAACCGATACCAGTAAGCATGCCGACTACTTGGTGTTCAAGAATAGTGGTCATGCCAAAAAGGGATGGGTTCCCAAGGCAGACAGTGGATCTACAGAAGGTGAATGATGCTACCATGATGGAAACGCATCACACCTCATCCCCATTCAATCAGGTCTTGATGATACCAGCACACACCAGAAAAATGGTACTAGACATGTGTAATGAATACAACAGTCTATCGCTATCTCTAGCCACATGGGATGCCACTACGTTCATTACCGAGTGAGGTTGATATAGATACTGTTGAGCCTCTCAAGGATTTCATGGATCAGGAGATGGTTACACTCGTTGGTTTGATGGTATCACCGTGGACATGGCTTAGAAAACCTGATGTATAGACGATATCTTCCTATGGGACGACTCAATAGAATCTTTGTTCTGGCACCCGATTGACTATATAAATCACCGCACCAGCAAATTTTTCACTTTTCAGAAATGGCAGTAGAGTTTGCAGAATTTCTACTTATTGTGAATGGCGTTAAACTCACAAAAAGAATAACAGAAGACATCTTTAGTTTCCCTACCCCAACAAATATTACTGGGATTAGATCCTGGTTTGGATTCATGAACCAGGTGTCATATGCCTTCTCACAAGTAGAAGTTATGGCTCCCTTTCAAGAGTTATTAAGGACAAAGAACAGAAAGTTCTATTGGGATGAAACACTGGAGTACATATTCCAAGAATCGAAGAGTGATAGTGAAAAGGATTGAGAAAGGTATCCAAACGTTTGAAATGAACAGGGTAACAGGACTTGCGACAGACTATAGTAAGACAAGGATATCGTATTTTCTATTTTAAAAACACAGCAGATGTGAAGGTGAATTGAACATGAGTTGTGGGGATGGTCATTGGAAGCTCATTTTGACTGGATCCCATTTTACAAATGACGTGGAATCATAATATGCATCAGTAGAAGGAGAAGCTTTAGCCTTGATCTATGGACTAGAATCGTGCCGGATGTTCATACTTGGATGCTCAGATTTGCTGATAACAGTGGATCACTTACCACTAATAAAGATATGTCCAAACCAAGCCTTGGAGAATATTAAAAACTTCTGCTTGTTAAATTTCAAGGAAAAGACACTGATGTACAAATTCCAGATAAAACATCGCCATGGAAAACTCAATTTAGCCCTTTATTGTGCATCTTGATACCCAGATGGTACCCCACCAAAAGACCAGGAGCAAACGATTGATGTAGTACTTACCAACACAACAAACGCCCTCGTGTTTGTGCCTTGTATAGGCATGCGCGACAACAAAACTTGGGTTTTTATAAGCAGAAGTCTCGAGGTTGTCAGGAATCTACAGGCGCATGCGCAAGAGAAGGAATTGAGATAGTGGTATAAAGGCAGGTCGAGTGAGAAGGTTGGGGTTGTTGTTGTCATTGGACGTTACAGTGACGCATGCGTTAGCAGGTGATTAAGAAGCGGTTTATTTTTGTGTGTCAAGTCGCGCACCTCGGTGAAGGTCATATAAATCGTTCACCTCGGTGAAGGTGAAGGTCATAATTGACACTGCAGTTAAAGCCACTTTCACATTGATGTACGAGAATGATCCTAAATTGAAAGCTACTACATGGGAAAAGATTGTGGTTGCGGCAGCCACAGATGAAGAATGCAGGACCTTGAAAGGTCTAATTCAAAATGGCTTCCCTCAATAACACAACAATATCTCACCCATGGCTCCAGTCTTCTGGCCTATGCATGAAGAGTTATACTGCCAAGAGGAGTCATTGTCAAAGCAACAAAATCTTGATACCTTGACAACTTCATGCAAAGGTATTCACTTTGCACATCAGGATGTAAATGGTATGCTAGCAAATGCAAGACAACGATTGTTCTGGCCAGGTTAAGATGCTAACATCAGGCAAATCAAATCCCAGTGCTGCACTTGAAACACAATCACATCCTCTCAGCCTATGGAACCCCTAACGTCTCCAGCAGTCCCAGAATTTCCATTCCAACAAGTGGTGATCGACTTCATCTATATACAAGGTAAAACTTTATGGTGTATGCGGCTCGATATACTGGATGGGTTGAAGTGTCCCTAATGACGTTGGAAAACACCAAAATATTATACAATATCTTGAGAACTTGCACCTGAAGAAATTTCTTCACTGTTTAAGTCCAATGAGTACGATTCCTTTTTGAGGAACTGGGGTATACGAAAACGTACCTCATAGCCCTATTATGCTCAAAGCAATGGTCACGCAGAGTTAGCAGTTAAAACTGCAAAGCGCATACTAAAATAAATAAATAAATAAAACAAAGCGCTTTCGACAAGTTTTACCTTTTTTTATGATGTCGTTTTAAGTAAAAAAAAATTTTTTTTAAATACGTACTTAGTTGTCATGTCGAAAATAGTAATATATCCAGAAATTACGAACATTCATCGAGTTGAAAGTTATTTATAGGCAAAAGTAATTTTTACGGAAAATTGGATAAAAATTGCATTTGTTTTAGATGTAGATAAGAGTTTACACACAAAGGACATAACACGGAGCCCAAAATTAATTACACCGATATTTGTAGCCTAGCGATAGACTTTTTTTTTTTTTTTTACTAAACACATAATAGCAGTTATTCTACTCGATGCATTTTCGTAATTTTTGGATATTTTACTATCTTCGGCATGACAATTAAGTACGTAATATTGTTTTTGCTTAAAAATACATTTTTTTTTTAAATCGACTATCTTAACAAGCACCACAAATTTCCAGATTCTCATTAGACTTTCCACATGAATAACGGCGTTAAAATAACAATCCTTGACAATCTTATGATGCGCGGATTGAAGGTTCGACCCTTATTACATTTCACGATACCAACTTAGAATTAAAAAATAGTTAAAAAAAAAAATTACTTCTACCCGATCATATTTGCCGTGAAGAGAACAAACAATCTACCCCGTGAATTGAATAAACGATCGTTCAAAATTGCTTATAGATTCTCGAGTTCGAAAAGTTCTTAAGAATCGGAGACTTCATCGGCTAAAACGTTGTGAAAATAGCAACCAAGATAAGAATAGTAGTCTGAATAATCGAAAATATCATTCATCATCTAAAAAATTACAAAATATAATATCAGTTCTTATCAATGTTTATTATTTTAATCGTATTGCGTATAACTGGTGTATAAGAATATGTCAGCTGATTTTTCTCCGGGTTTTCGATATACAATTATGTTTTGATATGTTGAAGAAAAAAAGATACGAAAATATTTCACGGATTTGATTAATGAAGGCCACTATGATTTCGATGGTCCGACACGGTGTCTTATTGCTTGAAATAACAAATTCGATAAAATGTTTAGCAGTATTATTATCGAATGTGTTAAGATTGATGTGAAATGGTTAAGTAATGGTTTCTTCAAATGAAAGCATTAAGCAAATATTAAAGAAACACACATGATGTTGAACAGCTGCCATTTTGTTGTAAAAGCGTCTGTTTTGTTTTATGTCTACAACTACGTCCGCGCATCGGATATAAATAGAGCCGTCACCGTCACGTGAGTAAAGTTATCACTTTTTTTTTTCTTTCTCCCTCAAAGTTTTCGCACAATTTTTATAATGACAAACACAGTAACCCAGATACAGAATGAAACAGTTATTCCTCAATTATCAACGGATCTCCGAACATTAAATTTGGACGATTTGCTGTGTTTAGTGCAAGATCAGATCAACTTAATAGACTTTTTGCAAAATCACAATTTAATAGCTGGCTCACAAACATGTGCTTGTTGCAAAAAAATGGACCTGAAACAAAGAGATATAAGTGACAAGTTTCACTGGAGATGTAGAAGTTCTTACTGCGGAAATACGTATTCGATACGAAAAGACAGTATTTTTTATGGGTCGCAAATACCTTTGAAAGTGTTACTTACATTCTTATATTTATGGGCCTACAAAATGGCCAGTTATAAAATATTAAAAAGAGAATGCAGGATAAATTCCAACACAACAATACGCGATTGGAAAATGCTTGTCCGAAATGTTTGCGTGGAACATTTCCTTAGACATCCACAAACAATTGGCGGAAAAGGGTGCAGAGTTGAAATAGATGAAAGTTTATTTCCTCTCGTAAAGAAGACCACCGGACGAATTATAGAACAAATGTGGGTTTTCGGAGGGTACGAACAGTCGACTAAGAGAGGATTTTTAGTAACTGTGCCTTCCAGAGATGCTGAGACCTTAATAACCTTAATTAAGGAGTTTATTCGTCCTGAAACCACCATTATTTCAGAATGCTGGCGCGCTGAGGATCGGCTCGGGCTTGAAGGATATGAGCTTTTGCGACGTACCCATAGGTGTACTTTTGTGGACCCAACATTTCTTGCTGTTGAGACAATGTGGCAAGAAGCTAAAAAGAAAAAAGCTAAGACGGAACATGGGTCCAACGGGCAAATGGCGAATTCTTATTTAGCGGAATTCATGTGGCGACAGAAATTCGGAAATTCACCATTAGAAATCATTTTTCAACATATAGCAGAAATGTATCCCGTGTAAATATATTTTTTTTTTTCAAATTTATATATTTTTAATATTTCACATTTTAAGCTTTCACAAATCCTTTAATATTGCTAATAAATTATGGTTTTATGCCCCCCTCCTCAACAAATTAAGTTCTATTTTAATAGCAATAAAAAAAGATTTTTAAAAATTCAGTTCCTGTTTTAAGTTTTCACTAGAGGAAAATCGAATTTTCGACCAATTTCAACTTAAAATATCCATTCTATATCTGCCATTTTTTAGTTTGATTAAAATAAAATCAAACTTTATTTTTTTATATATAAGGTACAGAATACGTTTATTTTTAAATTTAAAAAAGTATATACTTTTCAGCATTTTTATCCTTTTTGGAAAGGTTCGGTTCGGGATAACTCGTTTTAAAGAATTAAAAATTCTATTATCCAAATCTGACAATCCTTAATTAAAGTTTCTATTTTTATAAAATGTCTCCAAGCCGGTCTTAAAACGAATATTGTTTTATTTATTTGGTTAAAATCAAGAATGTCGGCCTTGACTTCGTGTTTCTGCGGAGCAGACATGACGCCGGTGACTACCCAAGTAAGGTCCCTTCTGATTAATGAGTATCTTCCTCTCATAACGTGACCCCCACCCACCGTTTTTCAGCATGCGTAGATGTTAAGAATGACTTTAAATAATTACCTTTCATGTTTTTTTTTTGTTTTGTTTTTTTTGTTATTTTTTAAAGGAAAATATTAAAATCTGACCCAGAAACAACCATTACAGCTGATTATTTATTAAAGCAATGCTTAAAATTTATTATGGCATTTTATAAAAAAATAAAAAACAAATTCTTACAAACAGACGAATTTGAGTATTGGATAAATAATCTTACAATTTAAATAAAAAGAAAAATACTTAGAAAAAATAGAAGTTTTATATGATTTGAGTACTAATTAGTAGAACTGATATTATTGGTGACTTCACCGGCTTTTGTGTCTGCTCCGAAGAAACCGGAAGTAAACAAAGCAGACGCTTTCAACTTTAACCGTTTGCAAGTTAGTTGTTTGCAGGATATTTATATTAAATATTGGTTATTTAACAGATCAACTCTAGCAGTATCAGAATTTGGGGGGAATTTTTGACACCCCTAACAGAAAACTGCGATTAAAATATAGAAAACTCGTAATTTCTCTTTCTAAAGTGGGTTATTTATTTTCTTTATAGAATATGCTTCCAAAATAAACTATTTAAGTTGTTTAAAAAATAATAGAAATATTATTTTTCATTGTTTAAAAAACATTGTTTACAAAGTGCGTGCGTGCGTGCGCTCTGGGAAGCCATTTTGTTACGTAGTGAAATCAATTGATTTTTATGAGATGAATATTTTTCAATTTTTAAACTTTAAAAATCTATCAAAATTTTCCTATTCGTTCAATTGTTACGTTTTTTTCAGGGTGAATGTAAAATTTTATGCTCTTTCCGATAAACTAAATATAATATTTTAGACAAACGTTGTTTTATAAATTCACCCCCCCCCCATTTTGGAATGTCTATGAGAATTTTAATAATTAATTTTGTTTGGCACGTTTTATATATCACAAATTGAAGATAAAACATGAATAAATAAAATACTCAAATTTAAAACAACAAAAAATATCACTTATCTGTAAATTTACCGGTAAAGTCCAAAATTTAAATCCTTCTTTTTTCGATAACCACGTGTTTTTTTTTTGTTTTTTTTTTTTACGTGGAAGCTTAATTTTTGTTTAGAATGTTCCAGTAATTAATGGTCGATCAGTTTATATTTAATTCCTGGTTTCCTTTTTTTCGATATAAAAAAAAAAAAAAGACGAAACCGGATAATGCAGATTTATAGTATAATAAAAAAAAAAAATTCAGGTATTTCTTTAAGATATTAAAAAAAAAAATAACATTGCATATCTGCGTCATATCGTAATTCGTGTTAATGAAAAAATGAAAACTCAGTTTTTATGTACGATAGCGTAAAGGCACAAAAATAAAAAAAAAGGACAAGTTATCTCCCTTAAGTCAGGCAAACACGTAACTGACTGCTACTGATCCTACCCGACACTAAGCATTCTTGGGAGCAGACGTATTTACTAGTCTTTAAAGAATTTTATTGGAATAATGGTGAGTTTTCTTTTTTTTTTTTTACTACCCGTATTTTTTAACTTTCTGTAACTGATGAGAAAGTTGTATTTAAATTTTATTTTGACTTTTTAAACTTTATTTGAGTAAAAAACATTAATTTTTCAGGTAATTTCTACACTTTATCGCCGAAACATTTTCGGCGATAAAAAGTTACGTTTGTATTATTACTGTCTCTGTCTGTACACATAGATTAAAAAGAAAGTGGTCTAAAAACAAAAAAATAGCAAATAAATGTTATCAAAGGCAAGATAAAATATAAAAAACTCGTAATTTCTATTTTTAAAGTGGGTTTATTTTCTTTCTGGAATATACTTCCAGAACTATTAAAGTGGGTTTGTATTATAAATTCGAAAAAGTTGTCCCAAAACAAATATAGAACAAATAAATGTTATCAAAGGCAAGATAAGTTACATTTCTACCTAACTGGATATATTTTTTGTGTTTTTATTCAGTGTAACATGTTTATTCAGCTCGAAAAACATGCAGTGTTTAAAATTCAAAATGGCGCCCGACTCTCTCTCGGAGAGGGTAAGTTTGGGAAAGCCACCCTCGAAAATTCCTTTAAAATTACGGCCAAATCTGTTCATTGCAATGTGGCCATAAAGTGGGTGCCCATTTGACGTCACATCATTATAGAAAAGTGACCCCCCCACTTTGTGACCATTTGTAAAATTTTTTATCTTGGAAACTACTAGTTTCGTTTGCCGTATATATAAATGGTTATTTCCGTTTTCAGCGCCTCTGAAAACCTTTAAAAGTGGAAAATTTGAAGGAATATAATCCAATATCGAGATTATTAAGGTTTCTGAATTAGTGTTTTTTTTTACACTTATAGGCCTCCGTACATAAGTAAGAGATAATTTTTCACTTCCGGTGTCGTTACAAGTTGCTTGAAAGACACTCGTGGTCGCGATGTGTGTTGGAAAAATCCTTCCATTTAAAAATACATGGATTATAATACATAAATATGAATAAATTCTCATACAGGAAGATTAAAAGAAAGCATATCTTACTCATAGAGCAGGTGAGTGACATTTTGCCATTTGAAATATATACCGTAAGATTCAACTGTGTTACTTGTTCGACATTCCGTGAAATGTTAAGTGAAGAAATCGAAGGAAAAATAAATAAAATTGTTTATTTCTCTATTAAAGCTTTTATGATATTAAAATTTGGTCTTTGCTCGTTTTATTGAAATAAAATTTACGGGTTTAAATTACGTTTTACTATTATTAAAATCTGATAGAAATATAGGTGTATATTCAAAATGGCGACTCGCCTGAAAATTTCCCCAAAATTCTGATACTGCTAGATCAACTCCTTGTACTCTTCTGTTTTGAAGATGAAAAGTTCGAACAACACTGAAATTGAATGAAAATCGTCACTATGCGTCTTTTTTTTTATTATTTACTTGTGAATTGCAATTACTTATAGGTAATTTTATTCATTTATATTTTTTCAATATTATAAATGTTTTATTTTATTGTTTTTTCTAATAAATAGTTTTCTTTTTGTATACTTTTTATAATATAGTAGGTACGTGAAAGAAAAATTCAAAGTTAACATATCTCAAAATGGAACAGCTCAGCAGAAAGAGTATGCAGAGACCATTCTAATGATACTTGAACCATCTCTGTAGGACAAATAATAAGCAAGTTACAACAATTCTAAAGCTGAAATTTGAGGCTAATTTTTAACAATAGAATCAATGGATTTCCTTAACAAAGTTGTGACTGCTATCAAGATTTTTCCCAGTTATTTTGTCATAACTTTCTTATTTCTTGTCCGATTTCAAAAAAACAAATATCACTGGAGAGCTTATTGAATGGAGAACAAGAAAAATATATTTTGAAAGTTTATTAATCAATTATTTACAAGATTAAGAGGTGAAGGGGGATGCTGGGGCGAAAGAATACAGTCAATTTCTAAGGAAATATTACATCCCCGCATATGAAGTCTGATCAAATTAAATGATTTTTTTCTGTATGAATACTTTATCCCATGACGAGTACGTACGATGTATATGTTTTTAATATTTCCATTTTTTTTAATGCCATGAATAAACTGCAGAAGCACCGTTTTTTTTTATTTCTCATACAAACACCAATAAATATTTTTTTTTTTTACATTTCTCATGAACTTTTAGCATATAAATTAAAATTTCTTTTAAATTATTAAAACTTTTAGAATTTAAAGTTTGCAAAATGTGCATAATAAAAAATATATTTATGAAAGTTTTATTTTTAATTTTAAAAATAACTCTTGTATTTTTTTTTTTTTTTAATTGTAAATTGGTTTATTAGTTTATTAGAGAAAAAAAAAGCAAAGTAACAAATGGAAGGAAAAAAAAGCAGCTCGAAATGATAAAATAGAAAAAAATACATTGACGTTTGATTTTGCCGGGGAGAAATGTTTTGGTTTAAAAAAATCAAAATAATTTAAATCCTAAAAGTTCATTATGCTGAAATAAATTTTAATAATTTATATGCTAAAAGAAATTTTATACTTTTAGCCAGCCGTAGTCTGGTGTTATTGCCGTCGGAAAATATTTGTAAACAAAGTGCGTAGGTTAAAGATGGCGTTAGTGAAATTTTGAAAATTTTCGTAACGGCTTCACATTTTAGGTAAACTCAAAACCAATGAAGGTAAAGTCATATAGGCTTCATATTTCGCACAAATAAGGTTTAATATCTATATTAACGAATATATATAGTTTAAAAACTATTACAACTTACCTTCAGGTCGAATAATGATGACTTAAATGACACAAAACTTCACTTCAAAATATTTTTCACTTCTACTGAACGTATGAAAATAATTCAAATACCAGCATGTAGCGAAACGTGTGCTATGTCATCAGTATCCGTGCTGTGTAGTTAACCCCACGGATACAGATGCTAAGCGCAAATCTATGACACATACCCCAGTGCACAGAATTTCAGCTTACTCAAGTTACCAGTGCGACTTAACCCTTGCAAAAGCCTTGGCATTTTCACGTACCTAAATATAGTCTTTAAATAATTAATTAAATAATTTATGTACATTTTTTTTTTCAAAACTAATAATGTGCAAATCTGCGCAATCTATTACGTTCGTTGCTGCCAATTATGTTTGTGTAATCTAGTTGCAGAAACATTTAAACTGTTGAATAGAAAGTTATACTTCTGAAAACTTCTTGATTTAATCTATTGCATGTCCCTTACGCATTATGGATGAAATCGTTGATGGGATTAAATGCTTAAAAAACTGGTACAAACCTGTGTTTATGCAGCCCGTAGTGTTCATTGGCAGACAAAAAAAAAAGACAAAATGGCTGCACTTCTCTTTGTTATCTTGTCACCTGATATGCAAATGAAGTTTTCAGTTTTGAATAAAAAGGCTTATTTATTTATTTATTTTTTCCCCTTAGAGTTGGGAAGTTTGGATTTGGATGTTGAAGCAGCAAGTGTTGACAGTTGAGTTATAAGTTTCAGAGTTGCGATTTTTGACAGCAGAGTTTTGACAGCAGTGTGTTGGATTTGAAGTAGCAAGGTTTGACAGCAGTGCATCAAATTTAACCCAGTGAATTGTTACTTTAAAAGTGCAGAATAGTTAATTCTTGGCTATTTAACCATAAACTATTTCAACAATACGGAGAAAACAGGCGAATGAGTGAGGCTAAGCAGTGATATCCTGAGGCCGTTTACTAGAGATGGTTAATAAGCTAAAGATGGTTGGCAAGCTACAAAAAATTGACGTAGCAATGTTGATTCCAATGTACCTGGAGGGGAATCCATTAGCGGTCTATCTTGAAATGGGAGAGAATAACCAGACCGATGCTGAGAGAAGGCTGAAGACAGCATTTTCAAAGGGTGCTTTTGAGGCCTATAATAAACTCAGAAGAGTTACTTGGACTGGAGAATCAGCGGTTGCATATACATGAGTGATAAGGAGACCAGCAGGATTGGCTGGCTATGTGGGAGGAAGCCTTGAGAAGGCTGTTAAACTGGCTTTCGTGAGTGGCTTTCCTGACCACATCTCTAGGGAATTGCATTGATTGACTAATATTAAAACCATAGAGGTAGAAGAAATTTTGAAGTATACTAGGATGCTGGCCAAATATTCCAGTGAACTAGGGGCAGTTGCAACTTCTACTGCAAACAAGCCCAGTAGAGAAGAACAAACAGTGAGGAGACAGAGCCAAGGATTTACTGGAAAATGCTTCAGATGTCAGGGGCCCACCTGATGAGAGATTGTCAAAAACCAAGACCAAACATTATCTGTTTCCAGTGTGGCGAGGTTGTTATTAAAATTTCAGGGGAATGAGTAAAGGGGTGCTTTAATTCTGAAAAGGCATATGAGAGTTTGTTGCTACAGATAATGGTCACTGACAAACGGGAAGAGGGCTAGATCCCTTGTTGATACTGGCTATACAACTCGTCACTACAAGTGTTGTTGACTCTTTGAATTGAGCCAGCAATATTAGAATGGTAGATGGCAGAGAGGTGAAGTGTTATGGATAGACTGATGCCGAGATCGTGGTAAGGCAAATACCACTACAACTCAGAGTGATTGTGCTCGATAGACTTGTCGCAGGAATTGACTTGATTTTGTGCCTGACCGGCTGGGAGGAATTACAATTGCTATGAACAATGTGAAGTTCACCAACCAGTACATGACTAGAATGACAAGAAATGTGACCAACAGCAATACTATCTAAGCAACAAAATCCAGGCCATGTCAGATTGAGGATGAGGATTTTTGAGCCTTTGGTGATAAATGAACAGAAGAATAGAAACAATGGTTAACAAACTGGGTTAACTGCTACAAACGCATCCTAACAGGAGAGATAAAACTGCAGTTTGAGGAAGAAATTGAGAGGTGAATTGACAAACGAATTCTTATACCATGGTCAGAGAAGGTTGAAGGAATTCTACCACTCATGGCAGTGGTTCAACCTATCAAGAATAAAATCAGACCGGGAGTTGAACAAGTATGTGGCATGCCAAGCCAAACATGGAATTGATGCATGTGATGAAGTTATGAGAGAGTGGAGGAGAATTGAATGACCAACCAAAATCGTGAACTTAACTCATCGACCTATCTTCAAATTCATGTGAACAAGAAGCTGTGGCAGTACTAATTGGTCAAATTAAAACATGAACCAATAGCTAATACGTTACGCATGCATATTCGTAATGCCATCGTTTGACCTTTACCTGGCAAATTCCATTTTTTTAATGTTCACACTTTTGTACCAATTTCCCTGGCTAAAACCCAAATATAAAATTTGGCATGGCTTTGAATACCCTACATATTAAGTTTCATGTCTGTAGACCAAAAACTAACAGAGAAGTTTGGTAGGCAAAATTTTTTAAACAAATATATATACACATCCATAAATATTTATATAAAGAGGTTTGTGTTTACTATAACCTTTTTACACAAATATTACGCAAGTATAAATTATGTAGAATATCTTCATGAATATAATTACACATAATAGTTAACTAAAGAATATCATCCCATAAAAGCGAAAAACTAATAGGGAATTAATTAAAATGAATGTTCAAAAGAATATGCAAATTATCTTGATCTTTTGCAGATGAATGCAATTCCATAACCCATATATAACAGAATTGTACTTTCCTTTTAAATAAATAGAAAAAAGGGTTTATAATATGAATATCAATATACAAAAAAAAAATTTGTAGGAGGATAGATATAAAACTGTGGACCTTGTGCCCTTGCTTGAATCTTGTCTTCGACGATCCAGCGGTTCCATCGTTTAAAAATGAGATGACAGGTGAATTTATATATATATGTGTGTGTGTATATATATATATATATATATATATATATATGGGCATGGCTAAGGAATGAGGGTGGAGAGTTGTATATTTTGGTTTCAATTCTAGCTGATGACACCCAAGTTGTATATATATATATATATATTTAGTTTTTATCTCACTACTATATATTAGGTTGAATTTAATCAATAGAGAATTGTCTTGATAATAATAAATATGTAATCTGCATGAATTAAAATATATTTAAGCTTATCTTATAATTAGGCAACATCGGGCAGCTTGTTAGTATTTATATAACTCTCTAAATTAAACTAACGATTAAACAAATGTGTTATATATTGGGACCCTGCACCAGTAAGTAGCAGTTAAGTAAACTAGTACAAATTTTGGTAAGGATTACATTAGTACTTGTCAGGACAACCTGGAAGCAAATGAAAATATACCCAGATTCATGTGGTGAGATCAAAATAAAGGTCAAAGGTTAGCTCCTAGACAAAATACAATAGAAATTCAGGGTAGAATGACATAACACTAAAAAAGAGACATCAGGTTTCCACGGAGAGGATAGCGAATTCTAACCAGTCTCTTGTTGGGAGCGATACAGACAAAATGTGCCTGACAATGTAGAGATAATCTAAGCGCAAGATTTTGCCCATCTGTGTCTCTCAATTCCCATCATTTAGACTAAGAAAAATTAAGTATGTAATTAGTTAATTAGTCATATTGGTCTCTCTAAATAAAACCTTGAAAACTCAGCAAGTTTCCATTGTGTTTTTGTATAACATTACACACGTGTTAACAAGTGCTAGAAAGATACTAACACCCGAAAGTATCCTATACCTCTATAAGGCCACCATTCACCCATGTATGGAGTATTGTTGTCATATTTAGGCTGGTGCATCTACCACTAGTCTTTCGTTCCTAGACAAGGTTCAAAAGAGTCGCCAATCTGATAAGTCCTGAACTGTCATCTAAACTTCAGCCCCTGTCCCATCGACGAAATATTGCATCCCTCTGCGTTTTCTACAAGTACTTTAACGGTGAATGCTCTGACGAACTGCAAGCACATGTGCCCCCTCAATGTAAATATCCCTGACAAACCCGACAAGCAGCTAAATCCCACCCTTTCACAGTAGAGATCTCTAGATGTAAGAGAGCCTTCTACTCCAGTAGTTTCTTCCCCACGACAGCTAAACTTTAGAATTCCCTGCCGGGTCCCTGCTTCCCCAACTCTACTGACATGCAGAAGTTCAAGTGCAACGTGAACCAACATCTTGCTGCCCAACTCCCTACACACAGTACCCCAGATGCCCATGTCCCTGATAGTAGCACCCTACAACAAAGTGGCAGTATGCCTTGTTTGGGGTGAAAATGTAATAAAAAAAAACAAGTAGACACTGTCGCAAAAAACCAAAAGAAAGAATTCAACTTTTTTTTTTTTTTTTTTTTTTTTTTCAGTGAAACAACAGACATTTTATTTACAGGTACTTTCCAAAATAACACCTTTTCTCTTGTTCAAAAGTTCAATGTGCTTAACAAGATTCTGTCAAGTTGCACATGTGGTATTCAGTCTCTGTCTGGTCGTGTTTAGTGTACACATCTTTTCCTGTAACATGACTATCTCTCTTATCTCTTTAATGTGATCATCGGTCTGTGAACATGTCCTTTATATAATCTTTTTCCCTCTTCCTTGCCATCAGGTTACCTCACATATGGCTCGGTCATTTGCATACAGTTACTATCCGCGCATCCGTGCTCTGTTACATTAATATATTATTAGTTATATGAGATGCCTTTAATAAATTTGGACTCTTTTTTGTATGGGCACTTTTATTGATAGTACACACATGAAACTCTAGTCCTCTTTCGAGTAATTTCCTGCAGCTGCAATACACTTGGGATACCATTCCAAGTCCTCTTGTGTGAGCATGTCAATGACTCATCACAGCCTCTTTCATCTCCTCAATTGTCTCATAATAACAGCCTTTAAGGTTTTCCTTGAGCTTAGGCAATAACCAATCTGGACTATAAGGAGGGTGAGAAACTGTCTTGATACCCATTCATATATTAGTAGTTATATATCTTAGTTAAATAGAAGATCGCTAACTACTAGATAAGACGATGACCAGCCATGAACGATGACAAGAAGCAACTATGAAAGAAAGAAAAGTGCTTCCTTCAGTCTTGACAGACTATGGATACCCACGGTAAGGGTGCCTGCGCATGGAATTTTTGTGGCAAGAGTTGCGCAATATCCAACCACATCAATTCTGAGTCAATATTGTTGAATACCAGTGGCAAGTGGAGGTTCAGAACGACTGGAAACAATGCTGAGATAAGCGGAAAGTACATACAGCGCCTAGAATTCCCAAATGGTTCCCCATCTGGTACTAGCCAGGCTCAATGTTGCTTAACTTTGGTGATCTGACGAAAACCGGTGTGTGTGTCAACGTGGCCTGCTGAACAGTGTGCAACCGAGACCACTGAATGGTTTAAAACTGCAATCGAAGCGCATGTTCCCATGTGGAAATTCTATAGCAAGCCCCACTCTCCCCAATGGTTTACTTCGACTTGCGCAACTGCCATTGCCCAAAGGCAGCATGCATTCCGCAGGTTTAACCAACATAAGTCTAGTTCAAACAGACAGAAGTACATAGAAGCTAGAAGTAAGGTCCAGAAAGAAATAGCGACAGCTAAGAGGGAATTTACGGAAACCACTAAAAAACGCATCGAAGCACAAAAACTAGGAACTCGTGACTTCTGGAAAATCTACAACAGTGTAGTAAATAATGGGCAATCAACAATTCCTCCACTAACCAACAATCACGAGGTTCTTTGCTCAGCAACCGAGAAGGCTAACATGCTTGCCAGTCGGTTTGCCTCAAACTCCACACTGGACCCTCTAAACCACCCCCTACCTCAATTTCCTATGCGGACAGATGCCACGCTTGACGATCTAATAATCACCCCTGCTCAGGTGCATGCTATCATAAAAAACCTTGACACTTCAAAAGCATGTGGACCCGACCTCATCCCAGCTGTGCTATTAAAAAAGTGCTCAGCCGAAGTAGCTCCAGTTCTCTCCAAACTCTACAACAAATGCCTTAATGAATCTTGCTTTCCGGGCTGCTGGAAAACTGCTTCTGTGGTACCAGTATTCAAGAATTCTGGCGAAAGAACTGACCCATTAAATTATCGCCCTATTAGCCTCCTCCCACTTTTTGCCAAAATATTTGAGACCTTAATTAACCATGCTCTAGTCCAGCACCTTACAGATTCTAAACTTCTGACTGACCAACAATATGGATTTAGACAAGCCCGTTCCACGGCAGACATCCTCACTGTAATCTCTGAACGCATATACCATTCACTGGACAAAGCGGGAGAGGGCAGAGCGGTAGCTCTAGATATATCCAAGGCTTTTGACAGGGTATGGCATGAGGGTCTCCTCAGAAATATTAGATCATACGGTATCACTGGTAGAATACTTAACATAATTAAATCCTTCTTAGATAAGAGAAAAATCCAGGTTGTCCTCGACGGTCGTACATCTAAACAATATGATATAAATGCGGGAGTGCCCCAGGGATCTATCCTTGGACCTCTGCTGTTCCTGATATTCATAAATGACCTCCCTGACAAAATTGACTCTGAGATGGGTATATATGCTGATGACACCACACTCTATAGCAGGCACGACAGAAAAACAAATGAACATATATCTAAAGTAATGGCAGAAACACTAGAGGATGACCTCGAATCAGTAGTGGAATGGGGACAAAAATGGATGGTCACGTTCAATGCCGCCAAGACAAAACTGGTTTCATTCAATAATTACAAGAAACCTTCTCTACCACCTATAGCAATGGCCAACGACTCTTTATCTGAGAGTACGTCTCTCAAGCTCCTTGGCCTAACGTTCACAGGAAACATGAGCTGGAACAATTACATCGAGAGCATTGCCAGGGCCGCTGCGAGGAAGGTGGGCTCTCTCTACCGTACTAGAAAACTTCTAACACCCGAAAGTATCCTGTACCTCTACAAGGCCACTATTCGCCCATGTATGGAATATTGCTGTCATATTTGGGCTGGTGCATCGGCTACTAGTCTCTCGCTCCTTGACAGGGTTCAAAAGAGAGTCGCAAATCTGATAGGCCCTGAACTGGCATCTAAGCTTCAGCCTCTGTCCCATCGTCGAAACGTTGCATCCCTCTGCCTGTTCTACAAGTATTATAATGGTGAATGCTCTGATGAACTGCAATCACTTGTGCCCCCACGACGTAAACGCCCTCGAGAGACCCGACAAGCTGCAAAATCCCACCCCCACACTGTAGAGATCCCTAGATGTAAAAGATCTTTCTACTCCAGTAGTTTCTTCCCCAGAACTGCTAGACTTTGGAATTCCATTCCAGGTCACTGCTTCCCCAACTGTACTGACTTGCATAAGTTCAAGTGCAATGTGAACCAACATCTCGCTGCCCAAATCCCTACATAGTACCCCAGTAGATGTTTCCCCTGATAGTAGCCCCCTACACCAAAGTGGCAATGTGCCTTGTTTGGGGTGAAAATGTAATTAAAAAAAAAAAAAAAAGAAAAAAAAAAAACATTTGTTTTATTGATTTATTTTCTTGATCACTCTCTGGTGTGAGCACAGATGTACAGACATACGCATTTACAACAACAAAAATGTGCGAACGCTTGTTGAATGTATAAAGTACAAATGGACAAAATAATATACCATAAATATGAAAAAATTATACATTAACTGCAAAGTATTTTAAATGACATAAACAATGTTTAAAAAAATAATTAAATGTTTTTGTATGTTATCCTGTTATATTTTGTGTGGTCCTTGCCTTTAGAGAGGTAGCCATCTTGAATGTTTTCTTTCCATTAGACAGACTGAACTTTTGTTTTCTTTTTTTTTTTTAAGGAAGGGTGTGTTTCCCCTGAAATATGAAAAGATGTGGCACCATCTCAAATTTTATTAATATTAATATTAACTCTTATATTTACCGATATTGTGTGTGAAAGATGTAGAGGATAAAATGCGTGTTCACAACTGTAACCTCGAAATGAGACAACAAAAGTACCGAGTTACAATGTATACAAAGAATACATTTATTTACGAATAATGTAGATATGAGAAAGCAAGTGTGTGGGTGTACATGTATAAGCATGCAAAAACTCGAAATGCTTGTTGTCTGTAAATGCATGCGAACTGGTAATGTTTGGATGAGTTTGTTAATATTGTTGTAAACCTTTCATTCAATTGTTCATGACAGACATTAATGTTTATGGCGAAACTGAGTTGAAATTATTTTTATTTTAGTGTCTTAGGACCTTGATGTTTCAATTTTTTTTTTTAAGATTATAAAAAAATTTCTTATGCTGATGTTTACACGTTCCTGTGAATAGGGGAAATATTAGAATATTGCTTTAAAATTTTCCAGAAAATCACATAAAATATTTTGTTCAACTATATTATCTTTTGGTAAAAATATTGAATAAATAATGCTTAATATTAATATTGTTAGTTCGAGAAATTAATTTTATTATTAATTTTTCTTCAAGTTATTGATTTCTTTAACATAGATTTTAGGAGCTTCTTTTGTAGTATACAAGAAATATTTTTCAATGTAGAAATGAAGTTGACAAGTTTTTTATAGAGAAAGGGTTATTATTGAGAAAAGTTCCCGTGTGGAAACGTTGATAAATGATTATACAGGCCTGTTAAAAGAAAAAATATGAATATCATGCATGTGTCGTATTGAAGTTTGCTTGCCACACTGGACTATTTGTATTCTGTTTTAGTTGAACCCCAAGCCCGAAGGTCGGGGTGGGTCGTGTGGCGTCCCACGTGAAGATGTCTTCAGTCTAAGGTCTGGGAAGAAAGAAAGAGAATGTTTAAAAAATGTTTAACCATTTATAAACTCAGTCGCATGACTGAGAACTGGCTTCTGATTGGACAAGCTAGAAAGGGAGTATATTCAAAATCTCAAGCTGCGAGAATTTGATCCTTCTGATATTCCTTGCAATTGTGTCTGCTACAAGAATATGATTGTAAAACGCTGTTAATAATAGCCAAATGTAAACAAATCAGTTGTATCAAAGATCTTGTAAGGGGAGGTAATTCGTGACTAGTTATTATCACTTGAATAATTTTTGTCAAAAGAAATATTTTGACTGTCTTTGAGCGAGACAGAATTATGAAACTTGAAAAACGTGGCCTTTCTCACAGAGCAATCACAAGTGAATTAAATGGGAGCACGAGTACTGTTACAAACTTTTTAAGAAATCCTAATGAATATGCAACAAAAAATCAACTGGTTGTCCCCAAGAAAATCACTCTTGCTCTTGACAGAAAAGTAATGAGAGAGGTTAAGAAAAACTCAAGTATAACTTTTTTTTAGAGAAATAAAATCTAATATCGATGCAGATTGTAATTACCGAACAATTAGGTGATTTTAAAACAAAAACGAGTACAGAAAAATAAGCTGTTTTTGTTTTATTCCATTTATTAATTTATTAAGCCATAGTCATAAAACCATTAGTAACAGACAGAAGCTACCTAGCTAATTAGGGAATGAATAAAACTTAGGAATATCATGATAGTTAGACAATGCAGAAATCCGAAAATCTGAGTTAATACATATTCATTCACACGGTTCTGAGGCAGCATGTTCAGGACTGCAACACACAATGCAAAAGAAGATCGCTGGTACATCTCTGAGCAAACACCGGTGTGATTATGCAATGGGTCTAATGTGAATGTATATCATCACTGGTTTGGTCTGTTCAACCGCAGCACAGGAATATATTTAAGTATTGCAGTAGGGCAAAACCCATGAAATAATCTGTAGGCAACAGATGCAACTATCACATTCTGGTGAGTAGACAGCAGATCTAATCCAAGCAGATAATATACTCCAGAGAGGACAGGGTCACGACAGGAAATATGTAGTATAAATCTGATGGCACAACATTATAGACGCTCAAGGAATCAGATAACACCCTGCCAACTCTGATGAATACTAGGGACCCATATTCCAAGTAGTGACGAATCATTGACTTGTAAAGCCTAGTCAGCAATTCACGAGGAATTTAATAGCTCAGGATACACAACATGTAAAGCTCCCTATTAACCTAGTCGGTATTTAAGACAAGTGGTCATAAAACCTGATATTTATAGATATTAGTACGCCTAGATAGTTATGCCATTTTCAGAATGGCACAAATGTGTCTTGAAACGAAATGCCATGGATAGGATATCTAGTGGAAAATAGAGGACTATCTTTGTTGAGCTGAACAGCATACCCTAGTCCTTTGCCCACTCAGATGTACTCAGGTTGATAAAACTACCTCATCTCTTTTGTCATAAAACCTCCCATCTATAGTTTGTTGAAGATTATCAAACTTAGGATATTGAAAGTGAAACTGAAAGTGGAAGCAGATAGTGTTTTCTGATTGGAAGAAATTTAACCTTGATGACATTGACGGTTTTCAGCACTGCGTGCATTTGCAAAGACATTCCAAATAAAATTTATTCAATAAGGTACAGTGGATGAGAATCCTCAAGTCGCGGCGGGTGGAAGTGTAACATGACTGTTACACTCGAACCGTATTCGTTGTACTTCAACCCTCTCTTGGAACCTCATGCTGTCCAGTATCATCTCAAAGGAACAAACAAACAAAAATAAATCAGTTTTTTTTTTTTTTTTGCTGTTTTAGCAAAAAGGCATTTATTACTATTACTTTCCGAACAATGCCTGGTTTTTGTTTTTTTTATTGTTGACTATTCATTTTGTCTGCTATGAGATTAACAACACTCTGCCACCTCGACACCAGCTTAAAAATCTCTCTCTACCACCACGGGGCCATACACCTATCTCGCCTAGCGTACATTTTGCTTCTCTCCTCGATCACACACCAGCCATTTCTTGCTTTTGACTTTACACGTCCATTTTTCCCAGCGCATACTTTGCTTCACTTCAACCATGTGCTGTTCATTTTTCTTTTTTTTGTGACGCAAGCCCATGCACACCTGGTAATTTTTCATACATGCTCAAATTACTGCTGTTCCTGCTAATACCTTCGCTAACCATGTATCCTTCAGCTACTGTTGATATTTTCACACCCACTTATATGTGCTCTGTTACAGAAGATTGCTAAACATCTTTTGTGCTTGAATGTGCTTCTATCTTAACTTATTGCTCAAGGTTGTTTAGATAAAACTGGATTTTCAAATGAGATAATGCAGCAGTCCAAAATTAAGGCAATCAAAAAGAGTTTTTTCAGGCCAATAATAGTCAACTCTTGACTTGCCCTCCTTGTTCTCCAGGTTTAAACCCTATGAAAAATGAGGGTGGGTGTGTCATTTAATTCTAAATTCTTTTATATATCTGTGTACTGTGTTATAGGCAATAAACGAGGACCCCACCTAAAGGAGTTCTCCAAGAGTATTCTAGATGCAGCCAACTTAACGCATAAACCAGAAAAGGGTAACGGACATTTAGACTCTTGTTGAAATACATTAAGCACAAATATTAGTATATATGAAGAAGAATAAGACTGCCTATAACACAGTACACAGATATATAAAAGAATTTAGAATTAAATGACACACCAACCCTCATCTATTATAATATTTAATACAAAAAGTTAAAAGGATAAATAAGATAGATTAGTTACCCCCCTTAGACCACTAAAACACAGGTTGTCTCCCCTCAACCGAAATAAGGTAGAGAGGTTAAATAAAATAAATTAATTATCCCCCTTACCCAACCAAAAGCAACGAAAGGTAGACCGGAAAAAAAAAACAAACAACACATAATTACTAAAATGCATTAAATAAAAAAATTAAAAAAGAAGAAAATTCATACCGGATTAAAATAAATTATACAGGAACTAGCTATAGTCTAATAAATAAATACATACATCATTATATAAACAAACATATGCGGACCTGAAAAAATATGGCCCGGTGCAGAAAACAAGTTGGCTGATGAGAGCCGGACATTATTTACATGTTACCATCAACGGTTTCCCCATTGTGTTTGGGCTTGAAACCGACGGTACCAATGTTTTTCTGAACTTCTGTAAAACTAATAAATAAATATTTAGCTCTTATATCGAAAAAGTTTTTCTTTGTAATCGAGCACTTTGTTGGAACTCTTTCCCCAAAATACAGTAAGCAAATATATATATTATTATATATATATATATAAGATAGATAAATATTTTGCAAACGAATAATTAGCAATGGATTGAAATAAATCATTAAAATCAAGCTTTTTTTTACTTCCGGTTTCTGCGGAGCAGACAAGATGCTAGTGACATCACAGATATGGTCACTTCTGATTTATTAGTACAAAATTCCTACCATAACAATATTTTTTTTTATTGCAAATATTTTTCTTATGATTGAAATTGTAAGAGTTTTTTTTATGGAAAATAGAAATATAAAATTTCAATTAAAACCAATGGTATCTACTTAATTGTCATTGAAATTATAAAGATATCAAATATGAAAAATGATAGGTAGAAAATTATTAACTAGCAGAACCCATGGAAACTCCACAGAATGAGAAATATTTAATCAACAAACCTGTTTTGATAAAGCTGATATTTTTTTTATGGATAGTGCAAAAAATTATTTTTTTCTACAGAAAAAACAATAACACGCAGTAAATATGAGTTAATTAACATTTCTGTGAAAATAGTGTCCATTGTATTTTAAATATAGAATCTACTCAAATGAGATAAATTCATAAGTACTAATAAATACTCAAAGTAATATTGTGCTACATAGTTCAATACAAATAATAAAATCATGTTGTAAAACACAATTTTTAATTTATTCCTTCAGCCCAGCACCTCTGGGCAGACTGTTGTATACTGGGTATATAACGAGTGTATACATGTGAGTTGTACATAATGAGTCTTTATTTACTGTTGACATGTCCGCTATTTGCGTTCATGTATTTTGCATCTATTGAATGTGTGTGACATCATCCATTATGTTATCATCTGGTGTATAAATGTTCCTTTTGCTGATGTGTGTATAATGGTCATCTGTACATGTCGGCATACTAAACAATTTATAGACAGAAGGACGGATAAATATCTTTTACATTTCTGCTAGACAAAGAACGACATACCTTGAATCACAACCATTTTCATCTGTTTCAAAATGCTCCTGAAGTGTAGCCATGTCTCTCACAAAAAACTCAAACAACCAAGTTGTTTTATATTTACATTTATTGTGGTTGCGAGTTGTTTGTTCCAAGGTAGTGCGCCATTTTCTTCTCCCAACTACATATGTTCATTTACTCAGTCCAATGCTTCCATGACTGCTATCGTCTGTCTACTCCACAAATCCCAGTTACAGACTGTTCAATCTAACTCTACTTTTTGAAAAACATGAAATCTAAAACTCACTTCATTTTCTATGTAGCATCAAAACACATAACTTGTTGTTTTATCCAAAATGTATTTTGTTTATCCATTTTCTTTGTCCTAAATTCCTAAAGCACGACTTCCTAAGCTACTTAGTCTTTGCCCATACTTATGGACTTCAACGCCAATAAAAAAACCATGGACGCCATCTTGGAACTCTCTTCCGCTCAGCCCACAACACAGACGTATCTGAGGTAAGCTCTTTATTTCCCCTCATTTCGATTATTGCTAATTCTGCTACGGGTTGTATAAATAGTCTCTAACCATTTCTTCACTAAAAGGGTCAGGTTAAAATACATTTATACACCAGATGATAACATAATGACACTGTCAGAGGCCAACAATTGTTTGAAACCAAATTCGTCAGGAAAAAGGGCCAAAAAAGGTCAGATTGGGAACTGTTTATTTTGTGTTTTTTTTTAATTTATTTTTTTTACATTTATTTGGCGGGTTTCTACTTGTTGACATTCTTCATCATAGTGAAAATGTTGACTGAATATTGAAGAGGTTAGCTTCCAAATATTTCTGTCTTTTTTATTATTAGTTTTATACTATTTGTTTTTCAACATAAAGAAAATTGGCTATATTGAAGATGTCAACTATGGCTATATTAATATTGAAGAGGTTAGCTCCCAAATATTTGTGTCATCTTTATTAGTTTTATATATAAATATATTTTTTTTTTAAGTTTAAGCTGTGTTTAAGTACCAGAAATAAAAATAATTGTTCAGAATTTAGAGTAGGGGATTATTTTTGCATATAAATTAACTGTAATTTTAGCCGATCCTCTTTTTAGCTAAGAAAGATAAATTGTGTGTGTGTGTGCTTGACAGGGGAGGAATAAAAATCTCCACAAATCCTAACTCCAGCTGACAATAGTCCCCACCCTCAAATCCCTCCCTTGATCCTATCATTAACATTAAGTTTGAGTGCATTTATTTTGTTATTCTAAACAGCTTAAAATAACTTAATTATAACGTTTTATTGAATAGTTATTATCAAATAGAATTGTATGTGAAATTGTAGTATATATATATAAAAAAAAAAGAATTTTTGTAATATAATCAGAAAAAAGACAAATTCGAAACTAAATTTTTAAGGCCAAATGCCTTCAAAAAAGACCAAATTCACGAAATCTGACCTTAAAAAAGCCAATCTGGCAACACTGTTGTGGCGTCATCTAAATACATAAATGCAATTTTTTTCCACTTATGTTAACAAACAATATATTACAGAACTTTATAACTATTTTATTTCCATCATCATGTTAATAAACAATAACTTTATGAATTTAAAAAAAGTATATTGTTCACAGGTGTATTTGGTGATACATGGAAAGACTTCCCTCTTTTGTCTTCGTCGCCACAAGAATTCCATCAAATGCATTCCGAACACATTTTCTTTATCTCCCACCTTTCTCATTTTAGCTTTCATGTGGGACCATAAACCTTCTATGGTTTGCATGTGGATCGAGGGGCCCACTGGATCCACAAAGTTCTTCTCATGGATCACTGTTATGATCATGTACGCCATTATCCAATTGTTTGAGATCTCCATAGGCTGATCATCCATTGGATGAAATCCTTGTTCCTGGCAGAATCCCAATCCCTATTTTCAACCACAGTCAAATTACAAAGGTTTGATCCATATTTAACAGCCCCCATTCTTCACGTTTCCTCTGTTATGTTTTCTTTAAAAAATATGTCTCATCATGTCCGGTTTGGATACTTCATGGATGAAATTCATCCAATCAACAATGGTATGTTGAGCAACGTCTATTTTTCTTATTCTGCTCTGCTGCATTTCAGTGCTCCAACACAACAACAACGTTAGTATCTGTGGGATTCACAAGTGGCTTCCTTCTAAGAAAGAACCCTTATAAATAGCTGCCACAAAAACGGCTATTTCATATTAGTCCTAATGGAGCTGCCATGTGCAACATTATTTACCAATAAACTTGCAAATAAGAACAGGTTCATTTCGTTTCCCTAATTTCTTGATTGCTAGAGATGTGATCTACAATATGGATTTTTTTTTTAAATTTTAATGGTAGAAAAATAAATAAAACGGAATAAAATGTAAAAAAAAAAAAAAAAATGCGAATTAAGAAAAGGAGATAAAATAAAATCTTAAAAATGAAAGGCTAAAAACAGAAAAAAACATTAAATTAAACTTATTTTAAATAAAAAGATAAAAAACACAAACAAATGAAATTGAAAACTTTTTTAAATGCCTAAATGATGAAATTATTGAAAATTAAAAAAAAAAATACTTCTGCAGGTTTTAAAAACAGATACACGTGCTTATTCAATTTAATCACGTGATATATAATGTAACGTTGGCCTTCGGGACAAGATTAAAATGTAGTATCTGTTCTTCAGATGCTGCACTTCTATTTCTTGTTCTCTTTCGGTGGAGGAGAAATCCTTCACGACTGAGACAATTTTTATTTTTGTACCTTTTCTCCACGTTAAAAAACGACCCTGGTGTCTAACTCTGTCCTGTGGGGAGGCATAGTAAATAGGTATAATGTAACGTTGTCATTTTTGGAAAATGACACCAGCAGACGAAAACAATTGTTTGAAGCCAAATTTTTCAGGAAAAAAGAGCCAAAAAAAAAAAAAAAGGCTAAATTGGAAACTAAAGCCTATTATAAAAGCAATGTATATTTTAGAATAAAGTGAATTTTAACAAAGTGAACCAACATCGCTGCATAAAAAAAATGTTTTTTATTTGTAAATAATCCTGTTATAAGCATGGTTATACAACAACGAGAATGATCATATGTGAAAGTGGCCCCCACCTTAAAGTTTATTTATTTTACTTTTTAACTTTCTTTTTGTGGCAATTTTATATAATCGCTCCTGTCAACAAGTAGAAACCAACCAAATAAATGTAAAAGATTAAAACAAAAACTATTGGCGTCAAGAGTGATTATATAAAATTGCTGCATAAGGAATGTTAAAACCAGACCAGAAAATAAACACTATTTCCAATTTGGCCTTTTTTTGGCCCTTTTTCTTGACAAATTTGGCTTCAAACAAATCTTGATATTTTGTCCAAATATATAAATAAGCGGGAGTATTGTATCCATTTTGAGCTTCCATACCTCAATTGACAGACCATGTTTGAAACTGTCTGGTTTTATGCAGAATTACCTACAGACCTGTTAGCCTATGGAAACCTTAATTAGGGAAGAGGTTATGGACTATATGAGACAAAATAACCTATTTAGCAGGAGATAATATGGCTTTTTACTGGGAAGATCTATAACTCTGCAACTAATCAAAGTAATAGATAATTGAATGTAAGGCAATCATGAAAGTGTTCGATAGAGTCCCACATAGGAGACTCTTGGAGAAAATTTCATATTGTGGAATAGAAAATTATTATATGGATGGATTAAAGGATTTTTAATGAACAAGAAATAAAAGAATGTTGGTGAATGGGGCTGCTTCCGAGTGGTATGATGTGATAAGTGGTGTCCCTCAGAGATTGGATCTGGGGCCCCTACTTTATTTTTATTAATGACTTACCATACTACTCGAAAAACAGTAGTGGTATATATATCTATATGCAGATGACACTAAAATCTTCAAGATAATAAGGGAAGAAGACGACTGTTTAAGACTACAGAGAGACCTGGACAACATGAGAAGATGGACAGAGAAATGGTTACTGAGCTTTCATCCAGATAAGACAAGATACATGAGGATTGGCATGACATTAGTGGATTTATGGGGAATAGAACGTTCATCTGCAGAAAAAGACGTTGGTTTTATTATTGACTAGCAGGTGTGTCCGGTGTTGCCCAGGTGTTTGGAGGTGTGTGAGTTGGGGAGGGGAAGGGGTAGATGAAAAAACAAAATGGGCGAAGTAATAACCCTGTTTAAAATAAAAAGAAAACGTTGCTTGAGTGTTTGGAGGTGTAAAAGAAAAAAAAGTTTTAGTAGGGAGGTAGGCTCGAACCCGAAGCCTTGAGGCTAAGGCAGAAAAAACAGTCTAACATGTTACCCCGACGCTAAAACAACAGAAAACTGAGAACTCCGAAATTAAATGTTTAAAAAAACAGCAGGTGGTTTAAACTAAGGTTAACGTTTTCTAGGTCAAATATCACGCCACCGCCGTAGTAGCAGTAGGAGAGAAAATGAAGGAACGATTTTTTTGCTACCTCTCCTTGTAGAAAAGTGTTCCATTGAGGGTGAAGGAATTAATGTTTTTGGCCAATTTTTTTCAATATTTTTTGTCCGAAGATTTGAGCTTCAAAATAGTACCTATCTGGTGAAAATCCATCGCCTACGTGGAACGTTTTTGCGAGACACACAAACACACATTTTGCCTTATATATAGATGATAAATTATTTTTGGTACTCATGCACTTATTGATCCGTGCTGAAATAATAACTTTATTTAAAAAGTCATTCTTAACATGGGGAGGGTGTTTTGTACCTATTCTGTATTTTAACCTTACAATTGAATAAAAAGCATAAAACTTTAATTAAACTTGGAAATACGATTTAAAAACCAGCGCGGATCAGTAAGTACATTAGCACCTTATTTTTTTCTGATCATTAGCAGAAAAGGTGAATAAGGCAAAGTGGTAGGAATTATAAGAATAACGTTTGTGGCTTTTGAAGCAGACATGTTCAAACAACTGTATGTGGCCCTGGTTCATCCTCACTTAGAATATACTAATCAAGTATGGAATCCATTTTTTATGAAAGACATAGAAGCAATAGAAAGGGTGCAACGCAGAGCCACAAAATTTCTACCAGATATGAAAAATAAATCATATGATGAGAGATTAAGAACATTAAACCTTCCTATGTTATCTATTTATAAAAAAGCGAAAATGTATGTATGTATGTATGTATGTACGCTTTTCCTCGATGTCCACAAAAGGCTTCTTTCAGAGAAGCGCTTGCTTGGTTCACAACTTCTTAAAACATTTTATATCATCTATAAATTGTAATATCTCACACTTAACCACGGAGCTCGCCTGTCTATTTAATTTTATTGACTTTCAAACGTTAATTATTCCACATTTCCCGCATCAGCACGCGTCACATTCGGTTTTCGGTATAAAAAAAAGCGAAACTCGACTCTAATAACAGGCCAAAAGCCAGTTGTCTCAACAGAGGCTAAGTAACGTTTGTTCAATGTCGACTTCGTTATATCAGACTGTAGCTTTCATTTCGCTCCTCCTAATAAACAAGGAGCGGGTTTTTAAAAACAAACAAACCGATTTATTCACCTCATTCAAAACTGTCCCGCACAAAATGCTAACTGCTGAATACCTATCGCCGTCACATCAATCAAAAACGCGCACGTTTTTTTAACACTTTACTATTTTCCAACTGCGCGTCGTGAAGGCTTCGTTTTTTTTTCACGGGCACCTGTTTTTTTTTCACATACCCCGAAAAACACCCGGGCAACGCCGGGTACCCCTCGCTAGTCTATATATATAAAAGCAAAAATGTATGTATGTATGTGTGTTCGCTTTTTCTGTATGTCAACAAAAGGCTTTTTTCAGAGAAGTGGTCGCTCGCTTCACAACTTTTTAAAACTTTTTATATCACATATAAATCGTAATATCTCAGTTAACAATGAAGCTCGCCTGTCTATTTAATTTGCTCGATTTCGGGAAGATAAATATTCAATATTTGTTGCTCACCACATGTGGGTTAGTCTTTTTCCTATAACATCTTGGGGGGGGAAGCGTTCAGCAGTAAATGAATACTATCCCGCAGTCAAACTTGACCTCATTAACTCATTAAAACGGGCACCTGCTAAATCCAAGTAATTAAATAAATTCAAACGTGTTTCCATTAGCATCTCGCGGTGGGGCAATGGTGAACGTCGCACATTTTTTTTTTTTCACACTTTAATTTACAACTTTGCCTCAAGGGTTAGGGTTCGATCCTCATACTTACTTTTTTTTTTTAACCCCCCCCCCCCCCACACACACCTCCAAACACCCGGGCAACGCCGGGTACCCCTCGCTAGTCTTATAGGAGATCAAGAGAAGACAATAGAAACGTACAAGATAGTGAGTGGGAAATATGATAAAGAGCGAACTGAGAACATGTTTGTGGAGAGGGAACACAGTGGGACAAGAAATTATTCAAGCATTAATCAAGACTCAACAAGAGGAAGTACTCTTTCCCTTGCTGAGTGATCGACACGTGGAATGCGCTGCTCGCTGCTCTGCTCTCTTGCAATTTAAGGAAAGAAAAATATGAGGAAGAAAATGGGACACAAGTCGTGTTACACCGGTAGTAAGAATGTCACTTGAGTGGATAGTGAAATTGACGTTATTATAAAATATTGATAGAATTTAAAAATTGAAATTATTGTAAAAGAATTTAATTACTATGTACTTAATAATTATTAGTAAAAAAGAAAAAAAATTGGAAAAGAATTTTTAAAAAGTTGAAGTCGTATTTAAGTAACACAATTCGATTGCCTATTTATAGTGAACTATTTTACTTTATTTCAAAATTAAAAGAAACACACACACCAATATTGTTTCATCAATATAATTTCTAATTATTTTTGTTTGTCATTTATAAAATTACGCGGGAGTAATTCAATAAAAAAAATCTAAACTGCTAAAAATAATTTTTTTTTTAATTCCTGTATTTAATAAAAATAATTTAATAAAAAAAATCTGTTTTCTAATATTGTCAATTTCAATATTTCATTTTATTTACAAAATGACGTCAAATTTCACTATCCAATCAAGTGGCATTCTTACTACCGGTGTAACACGAATTATGTCCCATCTTCTTCCTCATACTTCTGTTTCCTTAAACTGCAAAAGAGCCGGATGCGCTACCTGAATCAATTATAAAAAGTGAAACAGTACTTGAGTTTGAAAAAGGGCTAGATAAATTCTGGAACAATAATGATCAGAAATATAATTATAAGGCACGCATCAACATCGTCAACAGTCAAAAACGGTGACGAAGGCGTTGAGCCGGAGTCACCGACAGTCTCTTCTATAAGCATGTGGCAGATTTGCCGTTTAGTAGTACAAATAGCCTCGAACCCTGTTATCACAAAAAGGGACACGTTGGGTCGACACCGGTATATATCGCTTAATGTACCGATTTACAATGCCTCCCCACGGGACAGAGTTACACCAGGGTCGTTTTTTGACGTGGAGAAAAGGTACAAAAATAAAAAAAAATGTCTCAGTCGTGAAGGACTGCTTAGTGCTTCTCCACCGAAAGAGAACAAGAAATGGAAGTGCATCATCTGAAGAACAGATACTACACTTTGATCTTGGCCAAAAGATTGTCTGAATTAATATATCGCTTTGTAAACCACGTTGTTTAACAAATAAAAATAATGAAAGATAAAGTTTTAAAATGATTAAATGCATTTTCTTTTATAATTTAAAATTTAAAATATTGAACAATGCAAATAATACGTTATTATCAAAAAAAAAAAAAAGATGAAGTTTTCAACTTTAATCTTGCATTCTTTCTTTCTTTTTTTTTTCTTTTTTTTTTTTTTGTTAACCAACGTGATTAATTTAACTTATATTTTAATCATAGGATTACATTTTTATTTAATAAATCATGTAAATATAAACAAATGTTTGTTTACATTAAGCGCTATATACCGGTGCCGACCCAACGTGTCCCTTTTTGTGATAATAGGGTTCGAGGCTATTTGTACAACTAAACGGCAAATCTGTCGCACCTGTAAGTAACGAGACGATGACGCTCATTAAACAGGAGAGACCTTACTTGGGTCGTCACCGGCGCCCGCCGTCTGCTCCGCAGAAACAGGAAGTCAAAAAGGGCAGATTTTCTTGACTAAATAAATTAAACCATATTCATTTTAAAACGGGCTTGGGAACAGGGGTGATTTTACATAGAAAAAAAAAAAAAAAAAAAACTTTACAAAGGAGTGAGTGGCCAGATTTCGATAATATCATTTTTTAATTCTTTAAGAAAAGGTTAAAACGACTTACTTATTCAAATCGAACATTTCCAAAAATATAAAGGAAAACAAAACAAACAACTAAACTGCAGAAGTGTCAAAAATGATTTTTATATAAATTATAAAAAAATAGTTTGATTTTAATTTTAAACAAACAAAAAAAAAAAAAAAGATATAGAACGGAGCATTTTTTTTTTAAACACCGGTCGAAAATTCAATTAGACTGTCGCGTCACTTGTCAGTGAAAACTATTCCAGAAAGAATTGTATTTAAAAAATTTTTTTTAAATATATATCTTTTTTTTTATTAAAAGAGAACCTAAATTGTTAGGTGAACATAAAACCATATTTTAACAATTTAATATTTAAAAATAACAAAACGTAAGGATTGCGTGAAAACTTTAAATGTGAAGAAATAAAATAAATATACAACTTATTTTATACTGGATATATTTCTGCTATGTGTTGAAAAATGATTTCTAACGGCGAATTTCCGAATTTCTGTCGCCACATGAATTCCGCTAAATAAGAATTCGCAACTTTTCCGTGGCCCCCAAATTCAGTCTTGTCCCTTTCCTTTTTAGCCTCTTGCCACATTGTCTCACCAGCAAGAAATTTTGGGTTCACAAAATTACATGCATGCGTATATCGCAAAAGCTGGCATCCTTCAAGCCCGAGCCGATCCTCAGCACGCCAACTTCCTGAAATAATGGTGGTTCCTGGATGAATAAATTTCTTAATCAAGTTTATCAGGGCCGCGGAATCTCTGGAAGGCACGGTTACCAAGAATCCTCTCTTAGTCGACTGTTCGTAACCCCCGAAAACCCATTGTTGTTTTATAATTCGTCCGGTGCTCTTCTGTAGGATTGGAAATAAACTTTCGTTTATTTCGACTTTGCATCCTTTTCCGCCAATTGTTTGTGGATGTCTAAGGAAATACTCTATACAAACATTTCGGACAAGCATTCTCCAATCGCGGATTGTTATGGCTGAATTCATTGTGCATTCTCTCTTTAATGTTTTATAGCTGGTCATTTTGTGGGCCCATAAATACAAGAATATAAGTAACTTTTTTAAATGCACCTTTGATCCATAAAAAATACTTTTTTTTCGTATAGAATATGTACTTCCGCAGTAAGAACTTGTACATCTCCAATAGAATGCGTCACTTGTATTTTTTTGTCTCATGCACATTTCTCTGTGACATGCCTCACATCTTTGTGAGCCAGCTATTAAATTGTGACTTTGCAAAAAGTCTATTAAGTTGCTCTGATCTTGCGTTAATAACAGCAAATCGTCCAAATTTAATGCTCGGAGATCCATCGAGAATTGAGGCGTAGCTGTTTCATTCTGTATCAGGGTTACTGGAGTAGGGATAGATTCGTTGTAAGCCATAATAAAACGAAACTGAACTCACTTGACGTCACTATTTATAGACAACGCGCGGACGTAGTTGTAGACATAAAACAGACGCTACCAAATGGTAGCTGTTCAAAGGCGTACGTGTTTTTTTACATTTTTTTTCATACCCACTTACTGCTCAATAAGGTGTTGTTCATTTTAAGAAACCATTACTTAACCGTTTCGCGTTTCACATCAATTCGATAATCTCTAAAACCAATTATACTTCCAAACATTTTCGCTGATTTATTTATTTATTTCAAGCAATCGGACGTCGTATCGATTCATCGAAATCATGGTGACCTTTATTCAAACTTTAAAAAATAATTAAATCTATTAAATAGTTTCGCATTTTTTTTTTTTTTTTTTTTTTTTTTACCAAATCAAGGTATAATCATATATCTGAATAAAAATCAGCTTCTGGTATCTTCATACACGCCAGTGGGTGCGAAACAATCTCTTAGGCGCTTCGCTTCGCTCTCTATCACGTGACAGAGTATATAAATATCGACAAATCGATATTTTTAAAATATATCGATATTTTTAAAATATATCGTTTTAAGCAAAAACAATATTACGTACTTAAGGTAATCGTGAAGAAAGAGAGAGCCTGTTTCCTCCGTTTGACTATAGGTGGCGTTACTGTCTGTCCACCCAGTTACGGAAGCACAAAATGTATATAATGCCACCCTTGAAATAAAAATAAATGTTTTTGTTATATTTTAATTTTAAACATGGTTTTTTTTGGGGGGGGGGTGCAAACATATTTAAGTTTTGTTTTTTGTTTTTTCAAACATATTTACGTTTTTTTTGTTTGTTTTTGCAAGCATATTTAAGTTTTATTTTTCCAAACATTTACGTGTTGTTGCTTGTTTATTGTAAAACATTTACGGTTTTTTGGGGTTTTTTTTTTTGCAAGCATAAACTAAATATTTTTGAAATATTTTTCTTTTTGAAAAGTTTGCTTATGCACTTATTGGTACCGCGCTATTTTTTAATAGTAGTTTCAAGTAAGATTCAAGTTTTACAATATCCTTTTTCAAATATATATATATATATATATATATATATATATATATATATATATATATATATATATATATATATATATATATATATATACTTGCAGAAAAGGTAAAATAAGTGCAGAAAAATTAAGAAAAAAGGGGGGGTCCATAAAAAAGATAAAAGAAAAAACGTTGATTTTTTTTATTATCATAAGAGCGTAAAAAATACTCGCGGAAAAACGGTTGTACCCATAAATATGTTTAAAAGAAAAATATAGCAAAAACATTTAGTTTATGCTTGCAAAAAAAAAACAAACGTAAATGTTTAAAAATAAACAAGCATCAAAACGTAAATGGTTGGAAAAATAAAACTTAAATATGTTTGCAAAAAAATAAAACTTAAATTTGTTTGCACAAAAAAAAAAAAAAGAAACATGTTTAAAATTAAAATATAACAAAAACATTTATTTTTATTTCAAGGGTGGCATTATATACATTTTGTGCTTCCGTAACTGGGTGGACAGACAGTAACGCCACCTATAGTCGAACGGAGGAAACAGGCTCTCTCTTTCTTCACGATTACCGTACTTAATTGTCATGTCGAAAATAGAAATATTTCCAAAATTACGAAAATTCATCGAAGAAACAACTGCTATTGTGTTTTTAGTAAAAAAAAAAGAAAAAAGAAAAGTCTCTAAAATATTCGTTCATGTTCCCAGTATGTAGGTTCCTACGGTCTACTTTAAATGCAATTTTACCCAATTTTCCGTAAAAATTACTTTTAACTATAAATAACGTTCTACTCAGAAAATTTTCGTAATTGTTCTCCATGACAATTAAGTACGTAATATCATTTTGGTTAATGTTACCTTACGCTGCCTGCAACAGAACTCCGACCACTCTAATTTGTTTTTGTTTTTTAGAGGTATTCGAGGTCGCTGACAAGGAATCTGATAATCAAACCCGTAGCAAATTTACCATTTGCATGGTATGAACGCCCTGGACTCTGGGATTATTTGACGCCATTTCACCGCCTTCAGTAGTGTTTCCTTATAGTGAAGTGACTTCACATCACGGAGGAATCTTTAGTAGACATTTGAAATAACAAGAAAGTTTTAAAAAAAATAATGTGGTTCATTTTTTTTGTGGGTTACGTAGTTTTTTATGCTTTTTAATAGATCTAAAAAATTAAGGTTTCAGTGAAAACTTTTCACGAGTGGTTTACAGAAACATATTTTTATGTTTTTCGTTCTTTTTTTTTGGGGGGGGGAGATACAATTACAGAACTTGTGTAGTTTAACAGGTGCTTCTGCAGTTTAATTAACTGCTTTTCCGTAAGTAAGGCGCCTCCACCACCAACCTGCCCCTCAACCACCCCCACTCCACAATGTAAACAGAAATTTTATGAAATGTTAAACGGTATTCTACTCTGTAAATGTCGGCACCTTACAGAAAAACTGTTAATTAAACTGCAGAAGCACCTGTTAAACCACACAAGTTCTATAATTGAATACCTCCCCAAAAAAAGAGAACGGAAAACATAAAATGGTTTTGTAAACTTGTGAAAACTTTTTTAGATCAATTAAAAAGCATTAAAAACTACATAACAAAAAAAGATGACCACATTTTTTAAAACTTTATTTCCAATATCGGCTAAATCGATTCCTCCGCGATGTGATAAGCCACTTCACTACATGCGTGCGCATGTGAATGCATCATGTAAGAAAACTCTACTGAAGGCAGTGAAATGGCGCAAAATAGTTCCAGGCTCCAGGGATCCATGCCATGCAAACGGGTTTGATTATCAGATTCGTTGTCAGTAACCTTGCACACTTCTGAAAAACCAAATTAGAGTGGTCGGTTTTCTGTTGTAGCGTAAGGTAACATTTATCACTGTTTTATTAAAAAAAAAAAATAGATCTGTCAACTCTAACTGAACAAGCACCATTTCTTTTTTTTTTAGCATCGTCAATTTTTTCGCTCGTATTTTAGCCAATTGAAAATATATTCTTAAAAATTCTTTCTAAAAATGTCATTGATAATTCCGAACCAATTTGCCTATTTGTAGATTATTTATTTTCATTGAAAATAAAATATACAAAAATAATATTTAACTTTTAATTAAATTTAAAAAAAACTATTCAATTTCTGTGTTCACGCAGAAAGCACAATTTCAAAGGAATAGATTTTCAGTTTCATTCGTCCGAAATAAATACAAGTTTCAAAAAAGCTTTTAGTTAATAATGAAAACAACGAAAAGAAGTCTCATTTTAACATTTAATGAACAACTTTATTTGTCATTCTCGTTAGTGGCTTAGGTAGGAGAGAGAAACAAATTAGTAAGAGTGTCCATTATTCATGCTCGCTTGTAGTAGTTGTGAAAAGAGTTTGTTGAAAGAGAGAGAAAATTGTTCAAAGTGTTTAAAGATAGAATTATATATTGCCGGATTGTTGAAGGAGAGAGCAGTTCAGTTCCGTTTACATGTGTTTATATAGTAGTCGTGAAGAGTTCCTTATATGGAGACGAAGATTAGATATCCGACAATTAGATATAGGTCAGGCTTGTTGAAAGAGAAAGAAAGAGACAGATGCTCTGTGTATATATATATATTTTTTTTTTACATACTGGTCACCACTTATCAAGCCACTCGGGGGGTAAGGGTTATTGCGTGTATAGTAGTCAATGGGATAATGTCATAGTAATCGTTAATAATGGAGATTTGATAAAGTGTCTTACTTAAGGGGGCACTTTATCAGGAATTTGTTTATGTTGGACTTGAAGACATCGAAGCTGTAGTCAGGTGGGAAACAGGCAAACGGAAGAGAGTTCCACAAGCGTGCACTTCTAAGAAAGAAGCTTTGTTCATGGAATCTACGTTTTGATTTAAGCACAGATAAAGAATGGGGAAAATTATTGACAGTGGTTTCAACTATACGGGTGTTTTTCGCGAAAGATTGGTGAGGGGGGACCAGAGATTGGAGCTCAGATAAGCACTTGCCATGGAAGTAATGATAAAACAAAGACAGGCTCGCATACATATGTAGTAGCGTGCATCTGATAGTAGAAACAGGGCAAAGGGTTAGTGTCTCATGGTAAGAAAGAGTAGGTGTGCGTGTGTGTGTGTGTATAGTATTTAGCATGACAAAGAATGTTCGTTTCGATACCACACATGGAAATAAATGTGAATTAGAAGAGAGCCATTGTTAGCTTGTAGTACTCACGTTCGGCCGGGGGCTAAATCCCCCCCCCCCCCGGCGATGTGTGCTCTGGGCAGAGCAGCGAGAAAAGAGGATTAATGGTTTCAGATTTCGCTTTTTATATACTCTGTCACATGATAGAGAGCTGGCTTTTAATTGGACAAGCCAAGGAGAAAATTGGATTTCAAATCTCATCGAGATAAGTAGCTCCTGCCTGTGACGTAGCGGGTGTCGGCTGCTACAGATACCCCTTCTTGGAAAGGTTTTCAGAAGAAAACCAAAAATGTTTGTTGTTTCAGATTTTGCCTTTTATATACTCTGTCACGTGATAGAGAGCTGGCTTGTGATTGGACAAGCCAGGGAGAAATGGATTTCAAATCTTGTCGAGAGAAGTAGCTCCTGACTTTGATGTAGCAGGTGTTGGCTGCTACAATTTTTTCTTACAAAAAACACAAAATCTACTTTTATTTGTTTTATCCTATGATAAAGCATAAAACATGAGTTATTTTCCATTTCCGATTCAACGTAAAGAAAAAATACAATTAAAAAAATAACTTTATCGGGTTAATTAGATTTGCTGTTTATTAATTTTTCAAAAAATGATTTTTATTTACAAAAATATGAAAATGTTTATTTTGATACCTGAATAAAATAATAATTAACAATGATAAAGAAAAAAAATGAAATTTAGGCGCTTCTACAGAATTGGGACGAGCTTTTGTAGTCGTTAAATGGAGTTTTCAAATAAAAAACAATGGTTTCAACTGATTTTTTTGGTCAATTTTAATAAGTTATAATGGTAGCTTCCAAATTATGTAGTCGGAATTACCTGAATATTGCTGAATTATTGAAAAAAAAAAAATGACTTTAATCATGGTAGCAGGTGAAAAATTGCCGCCATCTTGTTTAAATCGAAACGGGAAATTACCTCCCTTTTGAACTCTTCTGTGTCTTACGATCGTTTTCATCAAATTCTATTTTTTATTTTCTTTAATAAATAATTTTGTACCTTATCGATTTTTGTAAATTTTGGATACAACCATCTTAAAAATACAAGAAATGTGTAGATACAATTGTTTTCATGTGAAATTCAGTTTTACGATTTCCAAAATTGTGTTCTAATAGTATAGAAGCGCCAAAATTATTGTTTCGATTTTTATTATTGATAAAAATTGATATAATGTTTGGAAATTTTTAGATGAGGAATGATAATTTGGATTGTCCGAACTACTATTCTCATCTTGGTTACTATTTTCACAATATTTCAGTTGAAGTTTTTGAAGTAATCTTCCACGTTCTTAAGAACTTTCTGAACTCAAGAATTTATAAGTAATTTCGAACAAATCTTTTAAGTAGATTGTCCTCGTTCGACGACCATAACCATTTAAAATTATTTTTTTAATTATTTTTTATTATTATTTTAGGGTCCAGCATAGAACAACGAAACTACAAGGCATCTCCAATTTTCCCTACTCTGAACGCCTCACCCATCCTAACTTTCCTACTCTAGAATTCCGCAGACAGCGTGCCAATATATTACAGGCCTGCAAAATAATAAAGGGTTTTGTTGACAATGTCCGCTATAACAGACCTTGCCCCAACTGTGGCAAAAGCTTGTTCGCTTTAGCCCTTAACCCATCCAGTGGGCCATCCACCATGGTACATAATTTGAAGATGCAGATCCAGCATCATCCTGGCTCCCATGGCCACTTCTTCTCTAATAGAGTGGTTCCTATTTGGAACAGGCTAAGTTCCCACACCATCAGTGGTCCCTAAGTGCCTTCAAGTCATGCCTGGTTGCAGAATGGAAGAACCGCAAAGACCTATATCTACTGAGCCAATGACCCTACCCTCATATTTTTCATGTTAATTACTAGTGCTACTTGAAACTCTTCAACAGAAGACTATCAAAATCTTAGCATATGACCTTAATACTCCAGTCGGGTAACTAATGGCCTTAACTTATGATAGACTTAAGTTCAAGTTTCATCTGTGATTGTTTACACAGGATTTCTGCAAAGCCGTCGACTTCACGGTGAACATCCTAAAGACTCCCTTACTTTGAAATGTATTTTTACAAGTTTTTTTCCCCATAAAAAATACACTTTATTTGAACTTTTTCAGGCAGTCTTGCAGTTAAGCCCAGCAAAGTTGAAAGTAAGTTTGACAACTTTAGAAGGGTCACATCAGTATTTACACTGTCAAATCTGTGAGAAATTCCATTTACATTCACCATTTCTTTTTGTTCAGCCACCTATGCAGTTTAGCGGTCGGCCGTCATTGGTTAATTTTGAATAAGTCAGGTTATTTGCTTGGCGCGCTTTTTGTATCATGCTTTATTTTTCAGTCCACACAGGAACTCAGCATCGAATGGACTCCAAAACCAGCGGCTCCCACACTGGGGGGAGCCATGACAATTCCTTCATGTTTTATCACCAAACTGTTGATGAACAAAGAACCACATCTCTACAAGCAGAGACAATTTTATATTGCTGAAACTATTCTAACTAAAGGATGTCATTCAAGAACAGTTCTTCATGTTTTATTTACCAAATATTGGATTTTATTTCAATTCAACTAGAGTCCGAAGTGACACACATTATGCCTAATTGTAGATGCCAACATTCCGGCCGAGTTCACCATGAACATTCATGGATCCTTTTGAGGAACAAAGAACTAACATTCCGATATTAGGAATTCATACTACTGGCTCCATGCGTATAGAGGCAAAACTGGCCAACGTAAATACTTTACCAAAACCTTTCATTGCTGTTACATTTGAATAAATTTTGAGTTTGAAAGGTATGGCCTTTGTAATTGTGGATTCTTTTGCCTCTGCAGGGAGGAAATTGGGAATGTGAGAAATAATTTCTTACAAATCATGTGTTATTTTGTTAAGAAAATTATATTGAACGAATTGGAAGTAACCACTTGGTTAAATAAAGTAAACGAATAACAAATGGGACTTTTTTCTTCCACAAATCAATGCCTCTCCCCTGTGCTATTCGGCCACATCTCGACCAGTCAGGGGTATGGCGCATTGATACTTCCTATCCCCAAAGGAAATCGACCAGCATCCGGTTTGAAGAAGAACAACTCATTCTTACGCAGAAACGGAACAAACCTCCTTTTCTTCTCTCTCTCTCTCTCTCTCTCTCTCTCTCTCTCTCTCTCTCTCTCTCTCTCCACCTCGGTGTTATCTCTACAGTATTGACGATTCCACTGGAATAACTACCGTGATAATACCAGGTGCCAGAGTCCAGCTTTCTACAAGAAAAATACCACATTCTCCTCAATAAACCTTTTCTGTGACCTTTTATGAAGTTGTTGCGTTTGTCATTTCAGAAACTTGTATCAAATTATTTATTTTATTAGGGTGTGCCCTAAAAGGATTACAAACCCTAAATATACATTTTTATATATTTATGACTATTTATTTAACAGAAAAAGAAACAATTTAAAAAAAAAGGGTATTATTGTCTTAACAGAACAAAATATAAAAAAACTGAAACTTTCTCGCGTGTAAAGCATAAAACTTAAAATAAAATATAATTTAAAAAATATTTGAAAACATTAATAATTCGTAATGTCGTGATTTGCCGGTTTTACCCTCAAATTAAATAAAAAAAATTATTAAAATATTTTTTAAAAACTGTGAAACTTTGCTGCGCGTAATAAAAAAATAAAAATAAAAATATTTAAATAATTTTTTAAATATATTTTATAAAATATTAATTGAATATTTTTTATTTTATGTTTTAAAACTTTAATAATTCATAATATCGTGATTTAACAGTGTAAATACTAATGTGACCGTTCTTTTTTTTTTTTTTTTTTTTTTTTTTTTATTCAATTTTCACCCCAAACAAGGCACAGTGCCACTTTGAAGCAGGGGGCTACTATCAGGGACTTAATTAGCAGGGTCATTATGAAGGGAGATGAGTAGAAAGATGTTTGTTGACATTACACTTGAACTTCTGCATATTGTTGCAGTTGGGAAAGCAGAATCCCGGAAGGGAGTTCCAAAGACCCGCAGTTCTGGGGAAGAAACTATTGGAGTAAAAGGCTTTCTTGCACCTAGGGAGCTCTACTGTAAAGGGATGAGACTTAGTAGCTTGTCGGGTTTGTCGGGGGTAGTTACGTCGGGGAGGTACAAGTGTTTGCAGTTCGTCAGAGCACTCACCATTGAAGTATTTGTAGAACAGGCAGAGGGATGCAACATCTCGTCGATGGGACAGAGGCTGAAGCCTAGATGACAGTTCAGGACCTATCAGGTTGGCGACTCTCTTTTGAACCCTGTCCAGGAGCGAGAGACAAGAAGCAGATGCACCAGCTCAGATGTGACAACAGTACTCCATACATGGGCGAATGGTTGCCTTATAGAGGTATAGGATACTGTCAGGCGTAAGTAGTTTTCTTGCACGGTAGAGGGAGCCAACCTTCCTTGCAGCAGCCTTGGCAATGCTCTCAATGTATCTATTCCAGTTCATATTGCTATTGGTGGTAGAGAAGGTTTCTTGTAGTTATTGAAGGAAACAAGCTTAGTCTTAGCAGCATTGAATGTGACCAACCATTTTTGCCCCCATTCCACTACGGATTGGAGGTCATCCTCTAGTGTTTCTGCCATTTCCTTGGATATGTGTTCATTTGTTTTCCCCTCATATCTGTTATAGAGAGTGGTGTCATCGGCAAATATACCCATCTCCGAAACAATTTTATCAGGGAGGTTGTTTATAAATATCAGGAATAATAGAGGTCCAAGGATAGACCCCTGAGGTACTCCCGCATTTATGTCGGGAGTACCTGAGGGGTCTTCTAGAGTTGTTGAACTTTGCTGGGCTTAACTGCAAGAGTGCCCTTTTTCAAATTATATTTTTATACAATATACTATAATAAAATATATATATATATGCATATATATATATGGCAATAACACCTATTAACTCATTTCGAGCCATTGCTCCGTGACACTTTACAGGAAGTAATTGTTTGTATCATTTCGGTATTGATGTTAAATATAATGAATAAGAATATCGGTTATAGTCAGCTGACGCACTTCCTAATTTCCACTGTGTCTGCTACAGGAAGCAGTGACAAGTGTGTTTCTTGTGTGAGTATGTCAATGACCCTCATCTCCTCAATTGTCTCATAACAATAGCCTCTAAAGTTTTTCTTGAGCTTAGGGAATAACCAAAAGTCACAGGGAACAAGGTCTGAACTATAAGGAGGGTGAGAAACTGTCTTGACGCCCAATTTGGTCAAATAGTCTTTCACAGGGATGGAGTTGTGAACTGGTGCACTAGGACAAACTTTGCGCAAATCTTCCGCATCTTCAGTTTCTCATGAATAGTTGTGTGTACAGTTCCCACACTGACATCAAACTGTGCACTTAATATCTCTACAGACACACAACGATTCTTATCCACGAAATTCTTTATTTGGCCAATCAACTCTGGTTTTCTTACTTCCTTACTCCTCCCACACCTCTCATCATCCCTCACAGACTCCCTGCCTTTTTTGAATCTCTTATGCAAGATGGTCCAAAAGCAGTCTGAAGCATTCCATACGTTTCTGTAGCATTTTTTTCCAAGTTTAAAACAGAATTTTATTGCATATGGTTTGTCTAAATTATCCTCACATCCAGATTGCATTTTTTGAAATTCACCATCAAGCTTTAATAGGGTTTATTCCGCTTCCTGTTGCTGGTGTTAATTTAAACTTGGAATCATAAAAATTGGCCAATCATATCATAAGATATATAGCAATGACATACTGAATTTTCAAGAATCTACAACAATTTTAAATACCTGAACAAAAATGTCTGGAAACTTATTGAAGGTACTTTATACATAGATAAGAACGACTCTGATCAATTGAATTCATTTGGGAAAAAAATAAAACAATCGTGCTTCAATTGCCATATAGGGAAACGATGGTAGAAACAAAAGAGAATACAGTCGCTCAGCACCTGTCCAAATTCATCTTGAATTGTTGCATTATCAGTGCATTTATTACCTCACTTGGAAGTCTATTCCAATGCCCAGGACAAAGAACTTGAATGCCTACTAGACAGTATCCTCGGCTGTCTAAGGTCTCTCTGTACAAGGGTTTGCCAGAACAATCTAGCATGAGGATACTTTTCTCGAGAAGTAAACCCCGACCAAATATTCCAAATCACATAGTATTCTCTGCCCAAATAAGATCTCCTTTGTATGCTAACTCACATTAGCTTTTGCGAGGAATGGTGCATCTCCTCCAAGTGATGTTACCTCAAGTAACTGCATGAAGCTGGATACTCCACCAGACCAGATAAATTCTTGTCCTGGAATCCAGTAAGACCAAGAAACCAAAACGAAAGATATACTACAACATATGAAAATGGTTAATTGGGGAGAGGTAAATTATGTTCTTAATTTCTTTACTAACTCAGTGTTTGAGAGATAAAGAACTTTAATGGAACATTCGAATATCTATGTACCTCATATAGAGTTAAAGTATTAGCCCCAGGTAGTGGGCCCCTTGATTTCTGAGAACTTTGACTGGAGTAAAATAAAACAAAAAAGTAGAATGTCCAGACACTGATTAAGAAAGTGTCTCTCTTTCAGTTCAATTTAAATCCGTGGTGAAATAGTTTCTTGTTGTGTCTGTGTAGAGCTCTTTCTGGTGCAGAAGTGAATAATAGGTCCAGAGGTATATATATATATATATATATATATATATATATATATATATAATGCTTGTTGATGAGATTGTATCCAAAAATGAGACCACCACATAATCATCACCACCCAAGGGAGAAAAAATTAGGATTTTTGAGTCAGCTTTCATAGGGCAGATCTAACAGATCTTTCGTCATTTAAGTAGCCAGTCTTTAAACTCTCTCCAAATGCTGGATATCACATATTAGATATGGAGAAGAGATATGAACACCATATTCTAACAGTGGCCTAATAAGGAAGACATAAAGAGGGAGAAATATTTCAGGAGTTAGCATAAAGAAGAGGACTTTTACCTGTACACCGTATATAAAGAGAAAGTGACAACAGGGAAGAAATATTTGCTAATATAGATTATGTGGATTTGAAAAAAAATAAATAAATAAATAAAAACAAAAAATAAAAACGAAAGTAGACATGAGCGCTAATGGGAACATAATGCCACTTAGAATTTATTAAAAAAATGTACTCCCAAAACGTTGATGAAAACATAAAAGCAAATAATGAACAAAGGGAGATAACTACGTTATGGACAGTAAACGGCATGGAAATACCACAATATGGCTCAATAAAATTATGTACAATGTGTACAATTATGGTTGTGTGGGAGCCTTTCCTAGTCTCACACAAAAACATGCGTTCACATGTCAAGCCATATTTCTTGTCATATACATACGCGCACACAAACATATGCGCACATGTACACACAAGTAGATATATTCACGTTCGCGTATATACACTCACATTCACGTGTATACACACACACACACACGCTAACGTACACACATGTACTCACATACGCGCACACGTAGGCACACATGGGCAATGTCACTTCCCCTTTCAAAGGAAATCCACACATGCGCAAAACACCACCGGAAACAACTATAAAACAAGAGACAAGCTGTTTCCAGCTCTCTTCAGACCAGCTCTCGAGCTGAGAGGTTCGACGAACCAGCCGCCTCCCTTTCATGAGGCGCGCGCCCATGCACATCACGTTCCCTGCTACTGTATGTGTGGGGGCAAGAGTTAACAGACAGTACGTACACCTTACACGTTTTCTATCTCCATGGCCTGGATTGACTTTTTCTCATTTTCTCTCTCGCTATACTACAATAGACTTTCCTTCTCACCAGCTAATAGCGAGAGATGCACACCAAACTGGATTGACTTTTTCTCATTTTCTCTCTCTCTCTATACTACAATAGACTTTCCTTCTCACCAGTAAACAACAAGAGACGAACGTGGACATGAACACGTGTTGTACCCTTTTCTTTCATATGTTTCTTCACAAAATAAATCCTAGTTCATTTAAATCAAGTAAACGCGTTGTTCGTTCCTTCCTCAAAGCAATTCATTTTTCCTTTCTCAATTCAATTCATTTCTCCTATCTTGTATGACTGGGGGATATGTATAATATATCCACCAGTCCGCTCCGCCACAAATTAGTGACACCCAGACGTGAGATGAACACCCATTTCCTTCTATACCCTAGACCGCTACAGTTGGTAGAAAATCTCTGGAGGACTCTTTAGGGATTTCAGTTTTGGAGAAGATTTTTTTAGGAGAGATGGTTTTAGCAAAACATTTTTAATGAAAATCTGCTTTTAGGTCATACTCAAATGTGTGTGTGTGTGCGTGCGTGAGAGAGAGAGAGAGAGAGGGAAATGTCAGATGATAAACTCACCCAAAGTAATCTATATATCTATAAAAGTGAGAATGTGTGTGTAAGGACACTTCTCAACCTATCTACAGACTTGAAATTCGGTATATAGGGTATTTAGACACGTGGAAAACTTTTTACTCAGTTTTCATCCAGAAAAAGCTGCTAAGGGGTCAAAATTGTAAAAATTGGTACTTGACTGTCATCGGATTTTTTTCAATGGTTTTAACTGTTTCATGACTGTGCACGCGTGTTCGTGAAACATGACAGCTTGTTTATGTTAAGTATGAGTTTGTTTGAAAACATTTTTAAAGACCATGTCAAGCTGGTCTAATGATTATCATACTTTACTCGCTATCTTTAGGTTTTAGTTTTGATCTCAGTTTTTTTTTTATTTAAAAGTAGGAACATAGAAAAATAATTAAATTAAAAAATGGTAAAAATTAGACAAACATTCATGATATGAATGTACGGATGCATGGCTGAGAAAAAAGAAAAGAAAAACAGCACTCCCTACCTCACTTCAACTAAATACAATACAATCAAAAAGTAGGAAACCTACAAAAAAAGTATGATGCATCGGCTTTCAAAACTATAGCCTCGTATCTTTATTCTACCATTTTTGCCCGTACCTATAAAGAAAATATAAAATTAAAGAAATTAATAAATATTCAATAAAGTAATATGTATTTATAATACTAATGCAAAATTTAATCAAGTATTACTGATTTTTTTTTTTTTTTTTTTTTTGTAAAATATACATTAAAAAAATAAAATTGGTTACAAAAGTTTCACATTTTCTTTCATGCACATCAACGATACTCCGATTTCGTAACCGGACTATTTGTTCCACTCGTAGTTTTCAACTGACACCGGTACAGCCGGATGTAGAATTGCCCCCCCCCCCCCTGTACCGTTACACCGGTAAACATTAATCAGCACGGACTTTTCCATGGCATTCACCGGGATCTGAACGGTCAGCAGAAACTAAAAGTAAAAATAAATATAAAAACAAACTAAAATGTGGAGCGGAACTTGATCGCCGACCTATCTTAAAATTAAACAAGTATGAGCCAATACGACGTCGTATTACTTAAAATAGCAAATCAGCGAAAAGGTTTCGGTGGACAGTTGTTTTTAGAGATTATCGACGAATGTGTTGGGATTGATGTGAAATTATTTTGTAAGCGTGTCATAAAATGAACAACATTTTATTAAGCAGTAAATACTTAGAAAAGAAACGCATATGTAGAAGTAAGAGCGGCCATTTTGTTGCGAGAGCGTCTTGTTTTCATCTACAACTACGTCCGCGCGTCGTCTATAAATAAAAAAAACGTACGGCAAGTAAAGCCATCATATTTTTCTTATTACCATTTTCACAATGAGTGACACGGAAGCTTTTCCAACTTCAACAATGGTGATCAAGAATGAAACACTTATCCCTCAAATGGATCTCCGAGCATTAAATTTGGACGATTTGCTTTATTTAACGCGAGATCAGCGCAGTTTACTGGATTTTTTGCAAAGCTACAATTTAATAGCCAGCTCGCAAAAGTGTTCATGTCACAGAGAAATGGACATAAGACAAAAGAAAAACGAAAAATTTTTTTGGCAGTGTTCACCCTGCAGAACCACGTATTCTATACTAAAAGACAGTTTTTTTTATGGAGTGCGAATACCTTTAAAAGAGTTCCTTGTATTTTTATATTTGTGGGCCTACAAAATGGTTAGTTATAAAACATTAAAACGAGAATGCAGGATAACTGCAAACTGTACGGTACGTGATTATAAAATGGTTATCCGTAATATTTGTGTAGAGCATTTTCTTAGACACCCAGAAATAATTGGCGGAAAAGGGTGCAGAGTCGAAATCGACGAAAGTTTATTTTCTATCAGAAAGTATACCACTGGACGAATTCTAAAACAAGTGTGGATTTTCGGAGGGTACGAAGAGGCGACCAATGGAGGATTTTTGGTGGCGGTGCCTTCCATGGATGCAGACACCTTAATAGACTTAATCAAGGAATTTATTCACCCAGGAACGATCATTATTTCAAGCTGTTGGAGTGCTCAAGATCGGCTCGGGCTTAAAGGATGCAAAAATTTGAAACGTACTCATAAGTGTAATTTTATTGACCCAACACATCTTGATGTTGAGACAGTGTGGCAAGATGCTAAAAAGGAAAGAGACAAGGCTGAATGTGGGGCCCACGGGAAAACGGCGAATTCTTATTTTGCAGAATTCATGTGGCGACAGAAATTTGGAAATGCGCCGTTAGAAATCCTTTTTCAACAAATAGCAGAAATGTATCCCGTGTAAATATCCCCCCCTCCAAAATTTATACATTTAGGACTAGGAGTAATCTTAATATACACAGCGACAGCGGTAGCTGAGAAAAAAAAAAAAATGGTCGCCCGACTTTGTTTTATGTAAAAACGGAAACCGAACGATGTGACAAGATTAATTTCAAAAAAGAAAATTTATTAAAGTTGAAACTGAAAGCAACAACCACAATTCTTTACCGGAAACCCGAAGAACAAATTCAACAAAGCAATATGAGTGGAATCAAAAAGGCTTCATTCATAATAAAATCGTTATTTTTAAATTTTTTATTTTATTGTATTTTGGGTCTGTCGACACTAGACCATAATACTAAACGGGTTGGGTTTGTATTACTGTACACATAGATTCGAAAAAGTTGTCAAAAAAACAAATATATAACAAATAAATGTTATCAAAGGCAAGATAAGTTACTTTTCTACCTAATTGGATATTTTTTTTAGTGTTTTTGTTCAATTTAACATGTTTATTCAGCTAAAAAAACATAGTATTTACTGTTTATCGATGTATTGGAAAGTTAAAAATGTCGACCGACACTATTTAACACGGTAAGTTTGGGAAAAGGAGTTAAAAATAAAAAAACTAGACAAAATACTATTAGAAACTCGCTCAATATGTTATCGTGACATAGGCTGATATATATTCGGAGTATTTTGTCTAGTTTTCTTTTTAATTTGTCTTTTTAATTCTTTTCCCCAAACTTACTGTGTCAAAGAGTGTCAGTCGCCATTTTAAACTTTCCAATACGTCGGTAAACACTTTTTCGAGCTGAATAAACGTGTTACATTAAATAAAAACACTAAAAAATATCAAATTAGGTAGAAAAGTAACTTATCTTGCCTTTGGTAGCATTTATTTATTTTTTTTTTTTTGACAACTCTTTCGAATCTGTGTACAGTAATACAAACCCAAACAATATAAAAACCAACATTGTGTTCGACCATTTTTTTTCTGCACATTATAATTCTTTTAAAATAATAATGGTCGTCACGGCGATTTTTCCGTGACCGTGCGGAAGTTACTTGGAAGCCTTTAAACTGTTGAATTAAAAGTATGAAATAAAGATTTTTTTTTTTTTTTCACTTATGCAGAATACTAAAATAATAATTTTATTACTTAGAAATCCGTTCTGAATATGGCGAAGAGTGGTTAAAAAAGTATTTTAGTTTTGTATTACTGTACGTACACATAGATTCGAAAAAGTTATCAAAAAACAAATATATAACAAATAAATGTTATCAAAGGAAAGATAAGTTACTTTTCTACCTAACTGGATATGTTTTTAGTGTTATTTAATGTAACATGTTTATTCGGCTTGAAAAATAGTGTTTACTGATGTATTGGAACATTTAAAATGGCGCTCTCTCTACTCTCTTTGACACGGTAAGTTTGTGAAAAAGAATTAAAAATAAAAAAAAAACTATACAAAATACTGTTAGAAGCCCACCGAATACATATCAGCTTATGTCACGGTAACATATATTGAGCGAGTTTCTCACACTATTTTGTCTAGGTTTTTGCTTATTTTTAACTCCCTTCCCCAAAGTTACCGTGTCAAAAAGAGCCGGGCGCCATTTTTAATTTTCCAATACATCGGTAAAAACTGTTTTTTCGAGCTGAATAAACATGTTACATCAAATAAAAACGGTTTTGTATTACTGTATACATAGATTCGAAAAAGTTGTCAAAAAAACAAATATATAACATAAATGTTATCAAAGGCAAGATAAGTTACTTTTCTACCTAACTGGATATATTTTTCGTGTTTTTATTCAATGTAACATGTTTATTCAGCTTGAAAACTGTGTTTACCGATGTATTGGAAAATTCAAAATGGCGCTCGACACTCTCTTTAACACGGTAAGTTCAGGAAAAGATATTATAAATAATAAACTAGACAAAATACTGTTAGAAATTCGCTCAATATATGTTACCGTGACATAAGTTGACATATATTCGGTGTTTTTTTAATAGTATTTTGTCTAGTTTATTATTTATAACACCTTTTCCCAAACTTACCATGTTGAAGAGTGTTGGGCGCCATTTTGAATTTTCCAATACATCGGTAAACACTGCATGTTTTCGAGCTGAATAAACATGTTACATTGAATAAAAACAAAAAATGTATCCAGTTTGGTAGAAAAGTAACTTATCTTGCCTTTGATAACATTTATTTGTAATATTTGTTTTTTGACAACTTTTTCGAATCTGTGTAACAGTGTAACACTGTAATAGTGTTACAGTGTAACACTAACAGTAATAGTATTTTATACTTTCATGGAACAATTTCATAAACACGATCCGGTAAAAATTGAATTTAACTTGAAAATCCGATCTAAAAATATAAAATAGGACGGTTCGTATTCTGCACACTTCCCCCCCCCCCCCCAAAGTGTAAAGTTTCATTTGTTTCGTTTTATTTCGTTTCAGAATGTTTCACTACCGCTCACACAATCTTTACGTTCTGTAGTTATCTTCAAGTTCAGCCTCCCTTTGTTTACAAATGATTTCTAGGGAGCTGTCAACTGCACGATGAAGGTTGAAGGCATACACAAAATCTTAACATTTTTATATTTCGCCATACGAGATTGGAAGGGATCGTCTTTTTATCTCTCACTCTGCAGGTCCTGGATATGACCTTAAACTATATCCAGTGGTGAGGCCCAAGCTTGCGGGCTTTCGGGAGTGTGGAGCCACCCTTTAATTGCCATTGCTCCCAGGTCCACTCTGACCCGGAGTGGTAGTACCTGTTAGGGTCCCAACTATGGATTAAATAGAATCTGACATAAAAAAAAAATATACTCCATTAAAAATCGTTCCTCAAAATAACTAGATTCGGCATTAAATAACCTGAAAAAGATTGATATGCCGTAAAACAAAAACAACCAACCAACTCCCTCTGTACGTGCCCATGTGTTCAAAATTATTTTTATCGATAATTTTATTGAAATTCTGAAAATGCCGAGAGTTATTAAACTGTTGAATTGTCAAATGTTGTTTTTGATTATAACCAACCAGAGTTTGTATGGCGAAATATGTATAAAAATGATAACATTCTTGGACGTTTTATTTGTTGTATTAAAAAGTTATATCCTGTTTAAGCTTTTTTTAAAAATTTATTTCGGTAATTTTTTACCTAGTTTCCACCTTAACATTTTTCCTTACAAAGACCACTCTTACATATTTTCGGGTATGCTGAAAACGAATATCGCATTTAAATTTTCTGCAAATAAGTAGCTTTCCAGATATTAAGCAATGCCATTTCTTATATTACTAGCATGGGTGTTTGGAGGTTTGTGTTGAGCAAAAAAAAAAGTGGTAGTAGGAAGGCAGGCTCGAACCCGTACAGCAAAGGAGGAAAAGAACGTGAAAAAAATGTGACGTCTTTGCTGTTACGACCACTGCCAAACCAGAAGTAACATAGATTTAAATTAAGCCTAGACAATCGAAAAGAGGGTATGACTTTCGAAAATATAGGCAAAATAAAGCGACCCCTTCCCTATAAAAAAAAGTGCCCAGTTGAGGGTGAAGAAATTAATGTTTTTAGCCAATTTTACGGTATCTGTCGTCTGAAGGGTTGAGCTTCAAAACGATATTGATCTTGTGAAAATCCGTCGCCTCTGTTGAAACTTTTCGGCAGACATGCAAACATACATGATGATAGCAACGTCTTGTCAGACGAGTGCCACTCCCTCAGTCACTGAAAGTCCATGAGCCCAAAAATAACCTTTTTTAGTCCTGCCAGCGAATTCACACGCTCAAGCAGACATGATATTGAAGACGGTCCTTGGCATACATACATACATACATATATATGCATATACACACATACAAACACATACATACCCATAAACATGCACACATCCATACATACACAATACATATAACACATACATACACACATGCATACACATATATACTATCATATACAAATACATGCACACATATACATACATATTCACATACATATACGTACACATGTATGTACATATACATACATACACATAAAGTTATCTACATATACATACACATACATATATATGCACCTATATGCATATATACATATACATACACACAAATATATATACGTATATACATAAAAACACACATAAACATGTATACACAATAAATAAATAAATAAAAATATATACACACATACATACATATACAAATAGGTATACATACACATACATACACTAGTACATATATTAACATACATACACACACACACATATGCATATATAGAATGATGGCAGATCAATTATTATATGCTTCCAGCATTTCAGGGCTACACACATGACACTTTTTCCATCACCACGGACAATTTTTATAGACATATGCCTGAGGAAGTATCTATACAAAAATGATGTTACAGAGTTTTAGCTTTGTACGACAGCTAAGTCTCTCTCTCGGTTCAAAATGTTGAGATCCAGCAACAAGCATGAGCAAGATAGCCAGCAACAAATCAAACTGCAGACCAGCTTAATGCGGTTACTGGTCTCCCGCTTTATGTATTTTTTTTTTCTGGGTGAAGCAAACATACATACATAGATTTATATATTTGTAGCTCAAATTTTCGACCCAAACCGATTAAAAAGCTTGCCTTATCCCTGAATACCCTTTATGTAAAATTTCAAATGTTTAGACCAGAAATTGTCTGAGTAATTTGGTACAGACTGCAGAGGTCAAGATTTTTTTTTAACTTTGATCCCTATTATGACCCCTTAATATTTATTGCTTTGGGCTCAAATCAAGTTAAGTTAGATCCATGTCCAAGGAACCTATATCTAAAATTTCAAGTGTTTAGACCCAAAATTGGCGGAGGAGTTTGGTAGAGTTCTCAAAGGTCAAATCGTTGAACTTTCTGGCCGAAAACTGATTACAAAGATTTTCCCAAATCTCACTACCCTGTATATCAAATTTCGAATCTGTAGACTGAAAATTGACAGTTATTGTGTAGGGAAATGTACACAGATAGACAGGCAGAGACTTTCACTTTTAAAGATATATAGATTACTGGTGGCCATCTTGATATGCACGAGTTCGCACTCTTGCGTGTAAACGCCCCACCCCCACCCACGAGAAACTATGCGCTTGCTCGCGCGTACCAAAATGGCCACAGCAATATAAGTTACGAAATTGCTTAATATCAAAGCTACTTATTTGCGGAAAATTTAAATGCGATATTCGTTTTCAGCATACCTGGAAACCTAAAGAAGTCATTTTAAAGGAAAATGTTAGGGTGGAAACCAGGTAAAAATGTACCTTTTATTTCTGTATATATTTTTAGCGACACTAATTTAGGACATTGCTCAGTAGTTTATATAAAAAATAATCTGGCACTTCTGCAACATTTATAGATTGTTTTTAGAATTTTTTTTTTTTTTTTACAGTAAGAGTGTATAAAAATGTAGCAAAATATAATTTAAAAAACCATGAAACCTTTATAGAGGTTTAAGAATATATTTTTTTTGTACAGAAAGATTGTATAAAAATGTAGCAAAATATAAATTTACTTTGCACACACTTTTAGAAAAGGAAGGGTTATCGACCCCTGTTCTTTGGCTGACAAGCGACATCTGTCGACGGTTCTTGAAACTAAAATACGCACATTCTGATATGCAGAAGTGCCTTTTTTCAACTAAGGAAAAGGGGTTAGCTCTGTATTGCAAGAAATCGGACCTTGAGTTTGAGGGTGTGCTCATAAGTTATAAAAAAGGTAAATTTTCACTAGAATACTTTTTAAGACTTTCCTATGATTCAATTTTTAACTGAATCTTTCTGCTAATTATCACTATTAGTGAAAAAACTTTTTTTACAAAACCGTGGAAACGAAGGGTTTTTGTTATTTCTTAATTTGCAATGTTTTTTTTAGTTTACATAAAAAAATAGTATTATATTAACTTTTATAATAAAAATATGTTTATAAAACAAGTTTTTTTTTTTTTTTAAATCAGACATAATAAAAGAAAATTATTCATCACCGCCGCAAGAATTCTTGCAGATGATTTATCAATGTTTGCATCATTAATATCTCTCATTTTATAATATAAAAAGAAAATCTCCGTTTTATTATTGACAATTAAAAAAAAAAAAAATGGCAATCATGAAAGTTAACTCATTCTAATCTGCAGTGACCCTGATGAAAAAAAAAAGTGTATTTTAAAAAAAAAATTTTAATAAGAATATCCATAAACTTTAAAAAAAAATGTTTAAATTCTATTTTTTATGAATGTATAGTGTCATTTTTTTTTTAATGTTTTGATGAATGCTTAATAGTTCCAAAAATATGAATATTTTCATAGACATTAATGAAATGTTTAATAGTTCCAAAATTATGAATATTTGGCACTTGTACACTACTAGGATGGAATCACTTTTTTGGTTTTCGGTTCGAACATAGGGAGAGTGCATAGCAGAGGCAGACAAATGCAATTTCAGGACCAAAGTGAAAATCGAAAATAAGTGTTTTTTTGTTCCCCTGACAAAGAAAGGATTGGACCTAGTAATTCACTCTTGTTTGTTCGTACTTTTCTCAATAACCACACATTTTTTTTTTTTTTTTTTTTAATAAAATTTTGCACAAACATTAGTCATGGTGAAAATAAATTTTTACCAGAACGGATTTTCCGGGATAACTCTGGTTGCCCCCTACCCCCAGGGGCCATTCTAGGGATAAAATTGCCTCAAATTGTTCATCTGTTTATTTGTTTGCACTTTTCTAAATAACGACCCCTTTTTATTTATTTTAATGAAATTTTGCACAAACATTAGTCATAGTAAAAGTACATTTTTGCTAGAACCGATTTATTCACTTGTGGAGGGGGGGGACTCCGCATACTCAGCTTGTTTTTTGAGAAAGTCTTAAAAATGAATATAAGAAGCTCATTTAAAACAAGACATATTTTATTTTTAATAAAATATGAACATGCATTATTGAAATGCATGTGAATTTTGAGAAAATTATTTTTTTTCTATCAAAATTTAAAATTTTTGTGATAAAGGCAAAACTGTTTTTTGGAATGAATGAATGTGTATTTTTTATTTTTTTATTTTATTTTATTTTTTTTTAAACAAAAAAAATTCAGTTTTGTGTTCGGAGACGGTAAGTTTGGGAGAAGGAGTTATATATAAAAAAAAAGTCAAAATACTGTTAAAAACCTGCCGAATATGTCAGCCAATTTCACAGTAACATATATTGAGCGAGTTTCTAACAGTATTTTGTCTGTTTTTTTTTTTTATTTATAACTCATTTTCCCAAACTTACTGCCTTAAAGAGAGAGTCGGCTGCCATTTTAAATTTTCCAATACATCGGTAAACACTGTATGTTTTTCGAGCTGAATAAACATGTTACATTAAATATAAACACTAAAAACATATCCAGTTAGGTAGAAAAGTAACTTATCTTGCCTTTGATAACATTTATTTGTTATATATTGGTTTTGTGACAACTTTTTCGAATCTATGTGTACAGTAAAACAAACCCAGGAAAACTTCTTACGGAATTTAACCGACAGCGGAACCCCGATCTGAAAAGCTTTTTGCGGACATACACAAACGCTCGCACCCATTTTACAATTTATATATATAGATAAAAAAACTCTATTTTATTATAAAAAAACAACTCCATTGAATCTTGTGTTATAAGTTTCTTATATTTATTTAAAATACTTTATCGATAAAAATAAAAACCTGCATAGATAAAAAGTTTTTAAAAAAGCGCATTTATTTTCGATTTAATCTTAAAATTGCATTTGTCTGCCCCTGCTATGCACTTTCCCTATGTCCCAACTGAAAATCAAAAAAGTGATGCCGTCCTAGTAGTGCAAGAGTGCCAAATATTTGTACAGGAATTAATGATAATCAAAATAAATATTTATTTGAAAAAAAAAAAAAAAAAAGAAAAACAGTATAAAACAAAATTATCTATTATATATATTTGCTATATGTAAGTAAATAAATGTAAATATTGTATTTAAAAAAAAAAAAAGAAAAGTCGGAACTGGGATGAAAATCATTCTATGACAGTCTAGTTCAGCTTCTGGTTTACGTTACAGCAGATTAGAATGAATTAAACTTCATGATTGGCAAAAAACTTGTAAAAACGCATTTTAATATTTAGAACAAAAACAATAAAACAGAAGGAATTATTTAGTCTACTGGATAGTCGACAGGCCCACAAAAATCATTTTTGGGGTCTTAAGTTGAAGTTAACCAAATTTTTAAATCATGTTTTACGTTGTTTTAATAATATAAAAAACAAATGTTTTACATTCTGTTTTAATAATATAAAAGACAAATGTTTTACGTTCTGTTTTAATAGTATAAAAAATAAATGTTCTGTTTTAATAATATAAAAACAAATGTTTTACGTTCTGTTTTAATAATATAAAAAACAAATCTTTTACATTCTGTTTTAATAATATAAAAAACAAATGTTTTACATTCTGTTTTAATAATATAAAAAACAAATGTTTTACGTTCTGTTTTAATAATATAAAAAACATGTTTTACATTCTGTTTTAATAATTTAAAAAACAAATTTTTTACATTCTGTTTTAATAATATAAAAAATGTTTTACGTTCTGTTTTAATAATATAAAAACAAATGTTTTACGCTCCGTTTTAATAATATAAAAAAATGTTTTACGTTCTGTTTTAATAATATAAAAACAAATGTTTTACGTTCCGTTTTAATAATATAAAAAAATGTTTTACATTCTGTTTTAATAATATAAAAAACAAATGTTTTACGTTCTGTTTTAATAATATAAAAAACAAATGTTTTACGCTCTGTTTTAATGTTATATAGGGGGTCTTATTAAGAGATGAGTCTTAGAGAGATATGCTTAGAAGGAGTCTTATTACAGTGAGGGATGTTGAAAGACGCCGAGAGAGAGATTGTTCGTTTATAAGAGACTTAGAGATATTGTTCATGTTAGGAGAGATTCTTATATATTAAATGTTCATTCCTTAATTGTGTTAAATGGAAGAAGAAGAAAGCTCTTTGAGTGAGGACATATAGTGTTCAGACAGTTCGGACATGATGATGTTGAGACGTGTATGTAAAGACATATAACACAAATATATAATACAATTCCACTTTATCTTTTTGTAAGAATCATAAGACACAAGACGAGCTTTACAAAACACATAATGGTTTATTTCGTGACACGGCCGTGATTCCATCATCAAGAATTCAAAGTTTCACATTTTTTTCTTGAAGTAACGTCTCGCTCCTAGACGACTGAATCTCTTTGAGTTTTCTCACTGACTGTCTAACTCTAACTAAAGTTTTTTTCTATTCCTAGAACTTTCCATTTTCCGTGACGTCATACACATGTTAAAACGTGTGCCTTCTTTCACGTGTTATGGACATACGTGTCCAAAACTTTTCCTATTTCTACAAAAGGAATTTTAACCTATATTCAATATGTTAAAAACATTATCTTATAAGCTGCATTCTTTCAATTTAAAATTTCATAACAAACTTGATAGTTAACATTCTTTCCTTGAAATATTTATCTATATTCTAAACAAATGTTTGTTTTACATTTTTAAATTCTCACACGTAATCTATTTCTAAACCTAAATTACGAGGTTCGAATTTCGCCTATGCTATTTCATTTTCATTTTAAACTAAATTCTCCATTTTTATACTTACATGAAAAGGGGACAGCCCTTATCATGTAACATTAATAATATAAAAAACAAATATTTTACGTTCTGTTTTAATAATATAAAAAACAAATGTTTTACATTCTGTTTTAATAATATAAAAGACAAATGTTTTACGTTCTGTTTTAATAATATAAAAACAAATGTTTTACGTTCTGTTTTAATAATATAAAAACGAATGTTTTACGTTGTTTTAATAATATAAAAAAAATGTTTTACGTTCTGTTTTAATAATATAAAAAACAAATGTTTTACGTTCTGTTTTAATAATATAAAAACGAATGTTTTACGTTGTTTTAATATAAAAAACAAATGTTTTACATTTTGTTTTAATAATATAAAAAACAAATGTTTTACGTTCTGTTTTAATAATATAAAAGACAAATGTTTTACGTTCTGTTTTAATAATATAAAAAACAAATGTTTTACATTCTTTTTTAATAATATAAAAAACAAGTCTTTTACATTCTGTTTTAATAATATAAAAGACAAATGTTTTACGTTCTGTTTTAATAATATAAAAGACAAATGTTTTACATTCTGTTTTAATAATATAAAAAACAAATGTTTTACGTTCTGTTTTAATAATATAAAAATAATTTCACAAGTCTCGCTTTAACAATTTCCACTGGATTGATTGAATTTTTGACGGATGTTAACTTTAAAAAAAATGTCAGGGGTGTAAGATCAGTTGTGCTTGAAAGCCAAATCACAACGCAATATTATAAAAATATACAAATATTTTACTTGTTTGAAATTTATAATTTAAATATATTTCGGAGTAAAACTCCATCCTCAGTATTTTGTATATATTTTTTTTTCTTTTTCTTTCTTGCCATGTTGTAAAGTTGGAGAAAGAAAAGTCAGTTAGTAAAGATCTGCGCGTTGTCTCTCAGCGGTTATATTTTTGAAACTTTACAACATGGTAAGAAAGAAGAAAAAAAATGTACAAAATACTGAGGATGGAGTTTGACTCCGAAATATATTTAAATTATAAATTTCAAACAAGTAAAATATTTTTTTTATTTTCGTAATATTGCATTGTTATTTGGCTTTTGAGCTCACCTGATGCATATTTTATTTTCTTAAAAAAATATAGAAACAAAAATATATAGAACAAAGCTTCTGTCTTAGAACTGCACACTTGTGGAACTCTCTTCTGTTTACCTGCTTTCCAGCTGACTATATAATGGCAGTCTTCAAGTCGAATGTAAACAAGTTCTTTATGAGCCCCCTTAAGTAATCCAATTTACCAAATTTACACTTCTAACAATTGCTATGATATTGTCCTTTTGATCACTGTACACTCTTTAACCCTTATCTTCGAGCAGCCTCTGGGCCTTGATAAGTGATGATTCTTTTGTAATATATATATATATATATATATATATATATATATATATGTGTGTGTGTGTGTTTAAAAAGTCACTGACGGGTTTTGAACTTAATTAATTTCAAAATCCTTCAGTGAATTTTTGTATATGTAATAACTTTATAATTTGTTGAAGTTTAGTTATTAACAAATAAAATCAAATGTATTTTTTTATAATAGTGCATAGGAGAAAACATTTATCACTAAATTAGAAAGAAAAATGTTTTTCATATTAAAGACCTCATTAACTTTTGCTTTTCTTAATGGAGCAATGTTAAGATGTGACACTGATACTCTGTTGAAAAATCGAGACTGTTTTATCCTACGTCTTAATGAAGAATTTTACTTTTCTTTTTTTTTTTTCCAAAGAAAAGAATTAGAAAACAAATTATTCATATCTATTTACAAGTTTCAAAGTTCATTATTTGGAAATAACAATTCCCCATTAAATGTTTTGTTGGTGCTCCGACAAAAGGAGGGTGGACCTGTAAATTTACCCTTGTCTGTTCGCACTTTTCTCAATAACTACGTCTTGGAATTTTTTGAAATTTTGCACGAACATTAAACATGATATGAGTAAAAAAGTAACAATGGATTTTGTGGGAAAACTCTCCCACCCCCCAGGTGCCTTTCGGATTACAATGCCTAAAAATGACACTTGTGTGCTTATTACAAAAATTGATGCCTTGGATTTTTATAAAACTTTCTGAAAAGTTGTAACTAACTGATTTCTATATAATTTTGTTTGTCTATACTTTGCAATTACTCTTGGGTGTGCTCCAAGAGCTCTTTTAGGTCTAATAAAAACACTCCATTTTTGGGACTATTTTACCATATTTGTCCAAAATTTTCTGTGTATGTCTATTCAGCAGTTTTGCCTGATGCTGAAGTAAAATTTAAATATGTTAAGGCCTTGGGGACTTTTGAGGCTAAATGAGGTGGGGTGGGGGAAAATGATGGACTTAGTCATTTCTTTTTTTGCATGGTGTAGAACTCAAATTTACATATGTTAAGGCCTAAAACTGCACCATTTGTTCATTTTCACCAGGATTTGACGTCCCATAGAGACTTTTGGGGCTAAATGGGGGGGGGGGGGTAAATGCTGAACTTAGTTATTTTTTTTATGTCTCGTTCACTGTGCACTTGGGGGGGGCATGCGTGCTTCACTTATTTATATAAGAAATGGTGTCAGGTGCATAAAAAGGCAATGAAATATGCTAATATATATTACTATAATGATTATGTTGTTTGAAGTAGCAGCGGTAGTGAATGTTGTTTTAGGTATACTCTTCATCAGACGAAAGCGCAAATCAGCAATTTCTTTCAACCAAACCACACATCACTCAATTTCCGAGCATGACAAATAAAACTTCTTTTTATGCAAAATTCAACTTTATTCATCAACTTAGTCTCCTCCTAGGATGGTAGATTGAATCCAACGCTTCTCTTACAATTCGATGCATCTTTTTTTTTCGCAAAACAATTTATCTTTGATTTTCAAATGTTTCAGTTTCCGATATCATTTCTTCATTGGAGCCAAGTCTCTTTCCCTGGAATATTATTTTTATTTTCTAATTTCTCCAAAACAAGGCATGAAGTCACTTGATGTAAGGAACTACGGGAGAAAATTTTTTTAAAAATTTTATTTGAAATGATTTCAGATTAAAAAAAAATTTATTATCAACTCAGTCTCTTTTAGGATGTGTAAATTTATTCCACGCAACTAAAAAAAAAAACTGTTGACTTGAAATTTGCAAGCTATGATCTTGAGAGTTTTATTTGCTTCAATTTTGTATTGGAAAACATTGCTTTTTGTGAGATTTCAGAATTGGTTGCTGGCCTACTTGATTTTTTCTCCCTAGATTGAGGCAAGTCAAGTGTTTGTAGTTTTGCGATTTCTTCCATTGCATGTAGCTAAAGGTTCAGTGAGGCTCTTAATGGGAAAATATTTAATTCATCTTACAAGTTCCTGAACAGGGCTCTCTACACGATCAAGTTCATATAAGCTCCCAAACGGGGAAATTAATACAAGATCCCATGTCATGGAAAAACTACAGAAGGCATGAGTTCGGCTTTAATGCCTTTCTGCAAATATACAAGGCAAGAAACGTTCCCTTAATAATCAGATTTCATCCCATACAGTCCGACACGTGTGGTTGGGATAAAATCTTTGCAGGAACTGAAAGTTGGAGCAATTAAATTTCCACACCTTTCATTTAATTAATCACGTTTGAATAAAAGAAAAAAAGAGTTAAATACAACTCATGACATGCAATAGCGTTAAGTGTTCCAGCAAATGAATTTTAACACACTCCCAGTTTCCGATATCATTTCCTTTCTATTTTTCATTCAATATATCGTACATGTCCATACTAAACCTTGTTCTTATGCACTTACATTACTGTGCTGTTTTTTAAGATGGTATATACACTAGAGGGAAAAATAGGAGCCCCTTCCTCTAAAGATGTGATTGTGATGGTGCTGCTCCTAGGATGCAAAGAGTTTGTAAAGAGGAGGAAAAAAGTAATCAATATTCATTACTTTTTTCAATACTTGTACAAGATGTCTCTCCATCCGTCAATTTTACAAGTTAAATTTTAACCTCCTATAATTTTTTTTGTCGTTTGTCATTCATGTTTAACTTGAAATGATGCTGCTAAAGCAAAGAATATTACATGTTTTATAGAACTAATGTTAATATTATTTTTATTTTTTTAAAAGCAAGTAATTTTACAATTGTTATAACAAGTGATGAATAATTTGAATAAAATAAAATATGCATCGAGTGTGCTTGAAAGCCAAATCACAACGTAATATTAAGAAAATAAATATTTTACTTGCTTGAAATTTACTGCATAAATATATTTTGGAGCTAAACTTCATCCTCAGTATGTTGTTTACTTTCTTTTTTTTAATTTGCTTCTTTCTTGCCATATTGTAAAGTTGGAGAAAGAAAAGTCTGTTTGTAAAGCGCTGCGCATTGTATCTCTGCGATTGTATTTTGAAATGTTGGAACAGCGCGTAGGCAACACGAGAATGATGTCAAGGGTGTGAGTTCCATATAGAAACATTGATTTACTTTGAATAAAATAAAATATGCATCAAGTGCGCTTGAAAGCCAAATCACAACGTAATTTTAGGAAAATAAATAAATATTTTACTTGCTTGAAATTTACTACATTAATATATTTTGGAGCTAAACTCCAACCTAAGTACGTTGTTTTCTTTCTTTTTCTTTTCTTTTCTTCTTTCTTGCCATGTTGTAAAGTTGGGAGATACAACGCGTAGCTCTTTACAAACAAACTTTTTTTCTTAACATTAGTAGGAGAAGAGCCTTGAGCCTTACAATTTGGACAAAACCAACCTCCACAAGACTATTCCTCAGAGATAACCACTTATTCAAAGTGGAACCATTTGTTACATTCATCACACCATATCATTGAGGCAGAGCGGAACCGTCATTTCTAACAGAACAAGTAGGACAGAAATAAGATTCCCTCCTCCTTCTTCTTTAAACTCAGTTTGTGGATGATCTGCAGAAGAAACTTCTTTAATTCCTAAGGGATACAAATGCTTTAAGGAATGAATTTGTTCACAACTATCTCTTAATATACAACTGGAACATCGCGTCCATCCTTCCCTTGAATGAGATGAAGAACTCTACCAAGACTCCAGAATGGGCTGGTTTGGTTTGGTGACTTTACTAAAACAAAATCACCGACTGATATTTTCTCAGGACAAAGAATAGGAAATAACCCCAACTTGCTTGTTCTTTGTAACAACAACATTTATTTCCTCATTCTCTCTTTACCGCTGTGACGTCCCTCACGTGATTGTATTCTCAAGTATCTTTCATGCCTTGCACGTGATTGCGAACATTATCCATGTCTCTCCCCTGATCGTTCTCCTTCTCTTTTTTCAATAATCTTTTTTTTTTCTTTCCCAGTAACGTCATTTTGCATCCGCTCTATGTTACACACATGCATGGCAAGTTTTTGGCAGACAATAAGACAACATTATGCCTTTCATACTAATCATTTTTACCTTCTGGACTTCTATAAAACATTATTTTTATTTTTTTAATTGCAAATAATTTTACAATTTTTATAACAAGTGATGAATAATTTGAATAAAATAAAATATGCATCAAGTGTGCTTGGAAGCCAAATCACAACGTAATATTAGGAAAATTAATAAATATTTTACTTGATTGAAATTTACTACATAAATATATTTCGGAGCTAAACTCCACCCTCAGTATGTTGTTTTCTTTCTTTTTTTTCTTTTCTTCTCTCTTGCCATGTAAAGTTGGGTGATACAACGCACGGCTCTTTACAAACAGACATTTCTTTCTCCAACTTTACAACATAGCAAGAAAAAAGAAAAAAAAAGAAAGAAAACAGCATACTGAGGATGGAGTTTTGCTCCGAAATATATTAATGCAGTAAATTTCAAGCAAGTAAAATATTTATTTATTTTCCTAATATTACGTTGTGATTTGGCTTTCAAGCTCACTTGATGCGTATTTTATTTTATTCAAATTAAATCAACGTTTGTATATGGAACTCACACCCTTGACATGAAGATTAATTGTTTTGTTGTGTTTTAACTCAAGGTTATGTTATATTTGCATATCCCTCTATATTTACATGATAAACCAGAAAAGCAGCAGCTGCGACAGCTTCAATAATGGTGATGCTGAGAAAAATCCGTTCGTCGACGCAATGCACATGAGCTCACTAGATTCACATGGCATCTTCAAAGCACATTGTTTTCATATACACACATCGATAGAATATATAAAAAGTTTTAAGAAGTTGTGAGCCGACCGAGCGCTTCTCTGAAAAAAGCCTTTCTTGGACATACACAAAAAGCGAACATACATACACACATTTTTTTCATATACACACATCAATAGAATAGCTCGCACATCACTTCAACCAAGAAATCCCCCAGATAAGGCTGCACAGCAAAAGAAAAAACCAAAATGTAAAACACAAGCATTTCAGTAAATGCAACTCAGGTAGCGTATTAACGCAAATAAGTATTACACAAAACATTGCAACAATTCAACACCGACTAGGTTACATTCACAACTTTTTCAGCTTTAAATTGATATAAACCATGCGTACATACACCAAACAGACGATTCCCTACAATGCATTAAGACACAATAAACAAACGCAATTAAAATAGCAAAATATAAGCTAATTATCAATTTGCCCTTTGTCTTCAATTACGTCCACGCCATCATTATAAAAACACTACCCGTTGCGACAAAAAGTTAGTCGCCCAGAGTCACTGCAAATCCAGCATGGGATAATTATCAGCTCCGTTGGATTCATTCCTGACATTAAATCCACTCTCGCGCGCATCATCCTTGTGAACTTTGAACACTTTGTTTATTTTTACTTTCTCATTAAGTTTAATTTTTATAAATAAACGATCGAGAAATCAATCATTTAAATTTTAAATACATATTGTTTGTCTGGTTCCTTCTCGCCACCATACGCTTATTCATATAACACTGGTGTCAGAAGTGGGATGAACCTTGAACTCTGAATCTGCTCCATCAGCTACCAGTAGCCGCCACCGCCGCCAACTACTGTGAACCACGTTGTGAACACTGTTCTATCAACAACAAGTACCTACCTTACTGTGAAACCGCCCCATCTGCTACCAGTACCCGTCGCCGCTGCCGCTGTACTGTGAATCCGCCCCATCAGTTACCAGTACCCGTCGCCGCTGCCACCGCCATACTGTGAACCCGCCCCATCAGCTACCAGTACCTGCTACCGTACTGTGAACTTCGTTCTATCAGCATTAACCTCAGCAAGAATGACAAGGGTACAGTCCCGTGCATTTTAAAGACTTTATCATGTAAATATGATTGAGATCTGGGGGGGGGCATTGTTATAGTCCATTATCCCTCTATATTTACACTAGCAGGGGGTAACCGGCGTTTCCCGGGTGTTTGAAGGTGTGTGTGGTTAAAATAAAAAAAAAGTTTTGGTAGGTGAGTATGAGGATCGAACCCGAACCCTTGAGGCAAAGTTGGTAATTAAAGTGTGAAAAAAAAACCGTGACATTAACCATTGGGCCACCGCGACATACTAATGGCAATGCGTTTGAATTTATTTAATTACTTAGAATTTGCAGGTGCATAGTTTAATGTCTGAATGAGGTAAACTTTGACTGCTGGGTTTTTATTTTTATTTTCCCAAGATGTTGTGGGGTGGGCAGGACCAGCTCCCCTTGTCCCATTTGATAGCAATTGTCTGCTTTCGGACATTTCCAGCGATCAAGACCGGAAAAATACCGCCAGAATTAGAGTCGCTTTTATTATAGGAAAAAGCCTAATCCACATGCAGCGAGCGAAAACTGTTGATTATTTATCTTCCCGAAGTCGAACAAATTAAATAGACAGGTGAGATCCGTTGTTAACTCAGAGATATTATGATTTATATGTGATATAAAAAGTTTTAAGAAGTTGTGAGCCGACCGAGCGCTTCTCTGAAAAAAGCCTTTCTTGGACATACACAAAAAGCGAACATACATACACATATTTTCGCTTTTATATATATAGACTAGCGAAGGGTACCTGGCATATTGCCTGGGTGTTTGGAGGTGTGTGTGGTTTTGGGTAAAGCAAAACTCCGGGGGGGGGGGGTAAAAAAAAATATTTTGGTAGGTAAGTATGAGGATCGAACCCGAACCCGAACCCGAACCCTTGAGGTAAAGTTGTAAATTAAAGTGTGAAAAAAAAAAGAGTGCGACGCTAACCATTGAGCCACTGCGAGATGCGAACAGAAACACATTTGAATTTATTTAATTACTTAAATTAGCAGGTGCACGTTTTAATGACTTAATGAGGTCAACTTTTGACTGCGGGGTATCATTTAGTGCGGGAACGCTTTTTTTTTTTCCTCAAGATGTAGGGGGTAGGGGGAAACAGCTCCACTTGTCCAAATTGAATGACAATTGTCTTCTGATATAAGGAAATAATATTTCCATATTGATCAAAGCTGATGACTTTCGGACATTTCTGGCGATCGAGACCGAAAAAATACCGCCAGAATTAGTGTCGCTTTTATTATAGAAAAAAGCATAATCCACATGCGGCGAGCGACAAATGTTGAATATTTATCTTTCCGAAGTCGAGCAAATTACATAGACAGGCGAGCTCCATTGTTAACTTGGAGATATTATGATTTATATGTGATATAAAAAGTTTTAAAAAGTTGTGAACCGACTGACCGCTTCTCTGAAAAAAGCCTTTTGTAGACATACACAAAAAGCGAACACACATACATACATTTTCGCTTTTATATTTATAGATTATAAACCAGAAAAGCAGCAGCTGCAGCAGCTTCAATAATGGTGATGCTGAGAAAAATCCATTCGTCGACGCAATACACATGACCTGACTAGATTCACATGGCAACTCCAAAGCACATTTTTTTCATATACAGACATCGATAGAATAGCTCGCACATCACTTCAACCAAGAAATCCCCCAGATAAGGCTGCACAGCAAAAGAAAAAAAAACAAAATATAAAACACAAGCACCGCAATAAACGCAACTCAGGTAGCATATTAATGCAAATAAATATTACACAATACATTGCAACAATTCAACACCAACTAGGTTACATTCACAACTTTTCCAGCTTTAAATTGATATAACACATGCATACATACACCAAACAGACAATTCCCTACAATGCATTAAGACACAATAAACAAACACAATTAAAATAGCAAAATATAAGCTAATTATCAATTTGCCCTTTGTCTTCAACTATGTCCGCGCCACCACTATAAAAACACTAGCCGTCATGACAAAAAGTTAGTCGCCCAGAGTCACTGCAAATCTACAGCATGGGATAATTATCAGCTCCATCGGATTTATTCCTGACATTAAATCCACTCTCGCGCGCATCATCCTTATGAACTTTGAACACTTTGTTTATTTTTACTTTCTCACTAAGTTTAATTTTTATAAATAAACGATCGAGAAATCAATCATTTAAAATTTAAATACATATTGTTTGTTTGGTTCCTTCTCATCACCATACGCTTATTCAATAATATAACAGTTATATAATAGTTAAAGAATTGATTATTATTTTTAATCTCATGGTATATGTTTAACATTAGCAGGAGAAAAGCCTTGAGACTTACAATCTGGATAAAACTAACCTCCACAAGACTCTTCCTCAGAAATAACTACTTATTCAAAGTGGAACCATTTGTTGCATTCATCACACCATATCATTGAGGCAGAGCGGAACCATCATTTCTAACAGAACAAGTAGGACAGACATAAGATCCCCTCCTCCTTCTTCTTCAAATTCAGTTTGCGGATGATCTGCAGAAGAAACTTCTTTAATTCCTAAGGGATACAAATGCTTTATGGAATGAATTTGTTCACAACTATCCCTTAATATACAACTGGAACAAACTCGTCTATCCTTCCCATGAATGAGACGAAAAATTCTACCAAGACTCCAAAATGGTCTGGATTGGTTTGGCGAGTTTACCAAAACAAAATCACTGACTGATATTTTCTCAGTACAATGACTTGTAATATTTCTTTCCTTTTTTTCTCTCATGGAAAGGAGATAATCGTTTTGCCAAACTGCAGAATTTCGCCACAAGAGGCTTTGACAGATTATAGATACCCACGAAACGGTGCCTGCATATGAAATTTTTTTTTTGTGGCAGGAGGTGCGCAATCTCAAACTACACCTCTCCTGAGCTGACATTGTCAGATACCAGTGGCAAGTGAAGTGTATGTACAGGACAACTGGAAATAAATGCTGGGATAAGCAGAGAGCACATGCAGCACCCAGAGTTCCCAAATAGTTACCCATCTGGTACTAACCAGGCTCAACATTGCTTAACTTCGGTGATTTGATGAGAACCAGTGTGTCAACGCAAAGTCCTCTCTTAATTAAAGAGATTCCAGAAATTCGATCCTCTAAGTAGGATCGAGACAGAGGTCATCAACCTGATGGCTTCCCAGCAATAAACGTGGGTTGTAACCAGTTTGCAAAAAAATGATTTGAGGTTAAAATATCTTTACCTTTTTTTTTAGGAAAAATCGTTAAAAAAAAAAGAAGAAAAATTTACAAATAAAATCTTACCAAAAGCAAGCTAAATTACACTTCTACCTACCGAGATATTTTTGTTGTTGTTTTAACTTATTTTAATTTTTTTTCTTTTTGTAAAATGTAAAGGTAGTGTAAAATGTGTCGAGTTAGAAGTCAAAACAAAATAGTACTCGCATTCAAGCCTTGATAATCGCTCAAAAATTGAAAATTAAACAAAATACTGATAGAGTATAACAATTTTAAAATGCACTGTGGCAACTTTTTATTTACTACTTTGGTAAACTTTTACGATGTAAACACCCCAACCTCCCCATGTTAAGAACGCCTTTCGGAATACCCCTCCCTCCAACACGAAAGCCGTTCTTAGCATGGGGAGGTTGGAGGGGGGGTTATTCCGAAAGCCGTTCTTAGCATGGGGTCGTTGGGGGTGTTTATACTACGCTGAGACAGGTTGTAAAAAAATACCATTATTTTTTAAATTAAAGTGATTTTTTTGTTGCTTTGTCAATATCTTTCCTGCCCTCGGGCGGTGAAGGTGAGAGCCTTCTAAACTGAGGCAATTTATGCTTCCGTCTCAATTCGGAGTGCTCATTTTTTTTTTTTTTGGGGGGGGGGGTCTAGATTTTTCCCTGCATTGAAAGCTGACCTTAGAAATTCCTAGACATTTTTAATAATGATAAATAAAAAGTTATAAATATCTCCCTTTCCAAAAGAAAAAAAAAAAAAAGAAAGGTGCTCTCATTATCCGGATGAAAATGAAAATTGCTTCGGTCTTGGAATATTTCTTCCTCTCTGACTGAGGACAGAAAAGATATTGATAAAACAATGCAGAGCAGTTTTAGTTAAAAAAAAAAAAAAAAAAAATTTAAATGTTATTTAAGACACTAAGTTACAAGCATACTTATCGGTCAAAGGGAGATAATTGAGTACGACAGTGTATTGCGATTTTTCGTCTGGTGGTGGGCATTTTTCCAGTTTACGTTTTGTTTGTATGCTCGGGAATAAAGTCTCTTCATATCTCCAAACGGTTTTATGTAATACATGTTTACCTGCTGATATGGTTGCAGCAGTTAATTTACCCACATATGCTACTTTCAAAGCATTTTAAAATCCATACGTATATATTTTATTAAATTATTTTCAAAATATATACATACATATTTTATTAAATAAGGAAGATATTACCCACCAAATAATTAGGCAAGGAGATTAGTCTACCGACGCGTCTCTTAACTTTTCACCCCAGTATAATTTGTGAGTACTGGTAAAACTTCATTCAAATATATATCAGTTGCTCAAATATCTCTTGGTATGTCTGCATGCGCCCTGAAACAGTGGTGTCTCGTACAGATAGAAGATTATCTGTTCCTTTGAGGCATGGAGAAATAACCTCATGTACTGCCTGTCCCTTGATAACAACTTTCTCCTATTCTTCAAAGCTAACTAGGAGAAGTTCTGTGCCCATCCACACAGGTGATTCACAAATTAGGATATGGAAGTACCTGGGTTCAGCAGATACACTGCTACCCCCCCCCCCAAATAATAATATTGTTGAGGTGTGTTCAAATAGGTGAAAAGTACTGCCTCAGTACATTACGGAGCACTATTGTGAAAACCTCCACATGTAACATTGTCTGGGAACCAACACACGTTGTGTGTCGTTTCAGTCGCAAAGGAGACCAAGACAAAGAATAGGAAATAACCTCAGCTTGCTTGGTCTTTGTAGCAACAACATTTATTTCCTCATTCTTTCTTTACCGCTGTGACGATGTACCTCATGTGATCATCTTCTTATGCGTCCTTCATGCCTCGCATGTGATTGCGAATATTATCCATGTCTCTTCCCCGATCGTTTTCCTTCTCTTTTTTTAATAGTCTTTTTTTTTCTTTCCCAGTGACGTCATTTTGCATCCGCTCTGTTATACACATCCATGGCAAGTTTTTGGCAGACAATAAGACAACATTATGGCTTTCATACTGATTTTTACCTCCTGGACTTCTATAAACTCCATAAGACTCGAACTTAATGAAGCCCACAAGGTTTATTTAAGAGATTAACAGCCTATGTTATAAATTTCAAACAAGTAAAATATTTGTTTATTTTCCGAATATTACGTTGTTATTTGGATTTCAAGTGTGTGTATGTGTGTGTGTGTGTGTGTGTGTGTGTGTTGGGACGATTAATCAGAATCAGAAAACTCAGAACTTATAGGGTATTGGAATCAGAAAAATGTGTGCCTATTTTCCGATACCAAAAAACGACTCTTATAATTGTCCTTTTAATTTGATTTTGTTTAAACAAAATCTTTCACTGTTGGTAGTAATAATAATATAATAAATATTTGTTGATATTTAAACACCAGTAAAACTGAAATCCATACACTATCCCTCACAAACGTATTTTAGTGTTTTTTATGGTAATCAGGAAAAATAACAACTCTATAGTTAAATATATAAAGATTTATAATGAATCGGAATCGGTAATAGTATCAGAATTGGAAATTTTGTATGGAATCAGTAATTGTGTCAGAATCGGGAAATATATTGGAATCATCTCATCATTAATATATGTGTGTGCATATGTATAGATCTGTGTATATAGCAGTGTATGTATGTATGCATATATATATGTATATATATATGTGTATATATATATATGTATATATATGTATATATATATATGCATATATGTATATATATATATATATGTATGTATGCGAATGAACCCTTTTTCAGGGCCAACTAGCACCGTGTGTGTTTGTGTGTATGTATGTGTGTGTTGGGGTGGAAAGGGCTACCATAAGCCTTGGTGAAGGCAACCTTTCTAGGAGAAGCAAATCTCTGATTTAAAAAACCATAAAGCGGGAGACCAGTACCCGCATTAAGCTGGTCTGCAGTTTAACTTGTTGCTGGCTATCTTGCTCTTGTTTGTTGCTGGATCTCAACATTTTGAACCGAGAGAGAGACTTAGCTGTCGTTTCAAAGCTAAGACTCTATAACATTATCTGTGTATAGATACTCCCTCAGGCATTTGTCTATTAAAATGATCCTGTGGCAATGGAAGTCATTTTTGGGCTCGTGTCTGAGGGAGTGGCACTCGTCTGACAAGACGTTGCAATCATCATATATATATGTATATATATATATATGTGGGTATATATATATGTGGGTATATATATATATGTGCATTTATATATATGTGTATATATATATGTGTACATATATATATATATGTATATATTTATATGTGTGTGTGTGTGTGTGTGTGTGTGTGTGTGTGTGTTAAGGATTCACCAATAAGCAAATTGGTTGTCATTAATGATACTAGTATTAGTATCAATATGGTAAACAAAGATAAGTTAACTCCGTTTGTTTTGCTTGCTAGTGAAACTTTCTCTCCTTTTGCTTCCTATCAAATTAACATTTATATTTTGTACTGTCAAAGAAAATTATTATTCTATCTTAAAATTTTCATGTTGAGGAATTGTACGGTAAATTGCAACAAATATATACAAACCAAAAAATATAGTATTCTTCTTCAGTCATACTCTTGTTCCCCATTTTTGGACCCATGCTATCATTACGTGTATATTTTTTATTTTTCTGATTTTGATAATGCAAATTTATTGGTATAAATTATTAATTAGATATTAGACATGAGTAATTTAAGCATGTAAAAAATTAACTATGAGATGCCTTCAATAAGCTTCCAGATATTTCTGTAAAGGCATTTAAATTGTCGTAGACTCTTGAAAATTCAGTATGTTATTGCTATATATCTTATGAGATGACTGACCAATTTTTATGATTTTCAGGTTCAAATGAACCCTACTAAGTCCCGATTGTCACAGCTGGTGAATTTAAAAAATGAAATCTGGATGTGAGGACACTTTAGAAAAACGATATGCAATAAAATTCTGTTTTGAACTTGAAAAAATGGCACAGAAACGTATGAAATGCTTCAGACTGCTCTTGAACCATCTTGTATGAATCGAACATCAAAATTTCAAGTGTTTAGACCCAAAATTGGCGGAGGAGTTTGGTAGAGTTCTCAAAGGTCAAATCGTTTAACTTTGACCCCTTAATCGCCAAATTTCTGGCCGAAAACCGATCATCGATTTTCACAAATCTCAGTACCCTGTATATCAAATTTTGAGTCTGTAGACTTAAAATTGACAGAGTTATTGCGTAGGAAAATTTACACACACAGACAAACACACAGATACACAGACAGACAGATACACAGACACGTTCACTTTTATAGATGTATAGATTAGACTTTGTTCCAAGGGCAATAACTACGACCCTGGTGTCTAACTCTGTCCCGTGGGGAGGCATTGTAAATAGGAACTATTAAAACTTTTCTGATATTTTTATAAAAGTTGTTTTTATTTACTTGCCTCCCCACGAAGGCAAAGTTAGGCATAAGGTCAGTTTTTAATGTGGAAAAAATTCAGTTTCCCCCAAAAGAGGCACTCTGAATTGGGGGAGGGGGAATGAACATTGCATCTGTCTAGAAAGATTTCTCCTTCTCTAACTAAGGATGAAGGTTTAGTATCAGAACAGATACTACACTTCTTGCTCCTAGCCAAAAGGTCTAAAATTAGTTGTTATTCTGGAACGAAAGCTTTTTCTGATCTTCATTTACAATCTTATTCTGATATCATGTAGTGACATTTACATAAATGACACATCTGACTATGGCAACACCTTGATGAGCATTTCTTTTGACCTGGAGCATGTGATTCAATGGAGGAAAAATGGCTCATTACTTTTAACACCTAAAACAAAGCTCCTTTCTTTTCACTGCCAACACTTGGATCTTTGTTTTGTCCCAGCTGAAATGAATGGCTCTCTCTCCTTGAGGAAACTCCCTATTTTTATATGCTTCTAAGATTAATCTAAAATAGAAAAAAATAAAAAAAGTGGGGGATAAATCTACTGTCTCATAAATTATCCGACTTATTGTTAAAGATCGTATCGCAAGCAGAAATGCGAGAAATAAATTCCATATAGCCATGAAAAATGGCTTTATAGTTTTTGTTAAATATTATTAAATGAAGAATCATTTCTAGTTAAAGTCCATTAAGTATCACACATGTAAACTTGAGAAAAACACACCTGAAATATGCCTACATTATGTTTCATTTTTAGATGGACACGGGATCGGGTGAAATTTGGTTGTCAGCTTGTTTTAATTTCACTTATTCACATAATGTTGACACATTTCATAACATTGCATGATATTAAATGGACGATAAGAAAAAAAGTGAACAACTGACTCATGTGATATCCCCACTTTTTTTTCCCAAATTCTTCACTCTCGCCTGGTTTGTTATTAAGTCACAGTTTTGCAATTGTGGTTTTTTTTTTTTTTTTTTTTTTTCTGGGAACGTTTATTTTTCTTTATTTTTTTTCTTCATTTTCATCCTTTTTTTTTTTTTGGTAAAAGGCCTGGGCACTGGCAACCAAAATAAATATATGTAACAGGGCCGTTGTACCATTACATTTCAACCACTCGGACCCACATATTGTCTGGTACTGTCGCAGGAACAAACAAACAAGGAAGGACAAAAAAAAAAAAATACAACTCAACATTTTTTGGGGGAGGGGGGGAGTGAATACAAAAAGCATTTATTTTAGTAATTTCCAACAACACACTTCACTAGGTTTCAAAATCTCATGCATGTGTCATCGTTTCTAGGAAAGTTATGTTTCTTTTATGTTTTTCCTGTTATTTCCTTTTCCTCTGCATATATTTCACATATTCTGGAGTATGCAGATGGATTTCTCTGCAGTTTGTACATTTTAATTCATTGGTACACTCTACCTCTGAGTGGTCTGGCTCTCTATCCCTGCACTTTCCACATGTTTTTTCCTTTGCAGGTTTCCTTGTGGTGTCCATACTTGTGGCAATTAAAATATCTTAGAGGGGCTGGTATATATTGCTCTACATTTAAATAACCAATTTTAAATTCTTTTGGTATTGTTAAGGAATTGAAGGTTTGTATATATGTGTATTTGTCGCAATCAGCTTACCGTACGTTTTTATATTTATACGTATGTGGGTGAGCACTCTTTGTTTTTTTTTTCAGTTCCTTTTTTGTTTCTTCTTCTGATGCTAGCGATAACTCATAGCTTTGGATCACTCCTTTAGATATACTCAGTCTTTCATGTGGGAAGACTCTGCATTTGTATTCGTGGAATTTCTGGTTGGTGACTTCTATTAAGATGTTTCCATCTTTTTTTTTTTTATTATTTTAGGAGTGCTTCTGTTGTTTAGTATTTTCTCTATTAAGAATGGTGATAACTCACCAATATTTTTTCTGTTCTAGTAATTCAATAATCAGGAATTTTGAAAAAATTTCTTTCTTTTGTGGATTTAAGGCTTTCCCTTTATTTATTTTCTTGTCCTCTGGGCTGGGGAGATCAGAGGCATCTGAATGGTTTCTTTTCCGGTATTTAGCGCCTAAAAGACATTAGTTTTTATTTTGGTTTTCCATAAATAATTTATTCACTTTCATCTATCATGCTCCCTACCCACCTCGGAGTTCATAATTCGGACTTGGCAAGGAGGAAACCCATTCACCTTGCTTGTGTCGGAGCTACATGATAGACATACTCTTTTGGTCAATAAAATCTCAAGCACTTTCGGCTGACTAAATTATCTATATATTAATACGATAACATGTGTATTCTTTTGTGTGTCACGCTTACATTCGGATCGTTTAATCGTTATATTCTTCTATTTCTTGTAATAAATAATTTTACCAAGAATTCTTTATGTTTTGTTTTCGGTTTTGACTATAGCTGATGGCACTTAAATCATCTATTTTTTTTTATCAAGAATTCTTTATAAGTTTTGGTTTTGATTATGGCTGAAGGAACGCAATATATATATATATATATATATATATATATATATATATATATATGACCAATAGGTGGCCCTATTGGTAAATTTATACAAATAACGTGACAGCGAATTGGGTAAAAATCCGAAAGTGTATCCGAAATTGGGTAAAAATCGATTTTGTGCGCGTAAAATTGGGATACTGCGCATGAGCAAGTAAAATTGGGGTGGTGAAGTGGTGGGGAATTAATTAAAAAGAAAAGGAAATAATTAATTTATTTATTTTTTTATTATCGCTTATTTTCATTATGGATTATCTCCACTTGTTTTGATTTAAGAGTAGAGCCGATGTACGCCATTTTTGAAAGAAAATATTCCCTTTTAAAAATGTTAATATCTCCGAAACTATTAATTTGCGAGGGGTACGGTTTTCAGATTCGTGTTCAGCACACCGAAACGTAACAGAATACTACGTCTGTTTTTACTAATTCGCTGTCACGGTGTTTGTATAATAATACCGCCCTATTGAGAGACTTATACTCTCTGCAGAGGGGAGCACTGGAGCAGTCAGGGTGTTCTACAGCCCCGCTGACAGGGCGAGAGAATAGTTGTCTATCTAAAAAAAAAAAAAATTATGGAGCAGAAAAGAGTTGCCTACTTTAATGATACCACTCTCGTCTTCATAGCTCTTCAACATTTTAGTTTTTGACTTAAAAAATAGGAGGCTTTACTTTTTGGAATGAAGAAGTACTTGATCAATTTTTGTGATTTTTTTTAATATAAAATCTTCATCTCATGACAAGTTGGTACAATATAAAAGTTTTTGTTCATTTTTGTTTATCGCTATAAGTGCCAATTCTGAATAAGCACTGTTATTGCTAATAGCCTGCTTAGCAGCGCTATCGGGGACTACCAATGGAACAGCCCAACCATTTTTTTTTTTTTTTTTGCTGGCTAGAGTGCTCTTTCTCTAGGGTGGTGGCTCTTCAGTCTCACTTTCCCACCCTTGTGTCACATCATCCTTTCTTGGAAGGGAGATAAATATCTGGTCTTAATATCTTAGTTTTTATTATTAGACATAGTTTTATAAACAGCGAAATATACGAATATCGCTGAAGCCTATTCGCACTTTTTGTAAATTTACGATTAAAACAAATTTGCTAAAAAAAATTGGTAAGCTTTTAAACCAACGCATTCCAGGTGAAACCATTATGACGTACTTACGTGTCACGGCGAAATTAGTATACATTCCAAAAATTACGAAAATGATCCCGTAAAAAAAAAAAAAAATAATTGCAGCATAGAATTTATCGAAGTATCGATTTTTAGTGTATGTTTTAGTATGAACAAGACAAACAAGAGACATAACCTTTGGCATAACTGAAAAATTAAGGGTCCACCATTTTCCAATCAACGCATTTCAGAACGTAATTCAGCGTATTTTTTCTTTTCTTCTTTTTGTTAAAAATACACCTGGCGTTTTCTTATTTTTCGTGACTTTACATTAATTTCGCGATGACATGTAAGTACGTAATAATGTTTTCACTTGAAATGCGTTGTTTTAAAAAGTTCACTGTGACAAACATTCTTTTTTTTTTATTTTAATTTTTGTTATATTCGTTTGAACTTCGTAAATGTTCCAGTATATTGTTCTACCCATTAATAAAAGTCTAAACGAAAGTTCTCATTTTTTGTCTTTACTTAAATCAAAAACTTAAAATTTTAAAAAATTTGAGATTTTTGTAAAGAAAATAAAAAAAAAAAACAAACGATTTTTCTTTAAAAACGGCAAAGATAACGGAATCTCAAAACCCGATGTTTTTTTCCCCCACGTATTTCTTCTTTACACAGAGTTGAATGGTATGCCGAAAATAACTTGATCTTTTTAAATAAATGCTTTACCTAAAACTAAAATCAAATAAAAGTAACATTTTGTATTTTCAGAGAGAAAAATCTTAAAACTTGTATTTATTTCGGACGAACGAAGTTAACTAATTATTTAAGTATCTTTGTACGTGCACATCCTGATGATGTCGGCCAACACAGTGTCCGTAATAATTTAAATAGATTTTTCAAAATATAAATAATAATTAAATACTATTGGTAAATTCGTTCCCTAACAAACATAAATGATCTACAAATAGGTAAATTAATTCGGAATGATCGATGATATTTTTATAAAGAATTTTTAAGAATATATTTTCTATCGTCTAAAATGTAAGCGAGAAAAAATGGCGGTGCTGAAAAAGAATTTGTGTTTGTTATTGTAATCGGACCGAGTATAACTGGTGTATATGAAAATGTCAGCAGCTGATTTTTCTCCAGATTGTCGATATATGATTATATTTTAATTTAACGAAGAAAAAAGACGAAAATATTTTATGGCTTTGATTATTTTTAAGTTTTAATGAAGACCACCCTGATTTCGATGAAGCGACACGACGTCCTATTGTTTGAAATAACAAATCAGAAAAACTGTTCGTAGGTACAATTCTTTTTAGAGATTGTAGGCGATTGTGTTAAGATTGATGCAAAATGGTCAAATAATTGTTTTTGTGAAAAGACGACATCTTATAGAGCGATAAATGTGTAGAGAAGAAACACATATGACGTTGAACAGCTGCCATTTTGTTGTGAGAGCGTCAGTTTTGTTGTATGTCTACAACTACGTCCGCGCATTGTGTATAAATACAGATGATGGGCGCGAATTGCTAACAGAACACGTCACGTCGTTACGCTGCAAACTCTCAATACTATAATGGCTGATACTGAAGCTGCTCCAGCCCCTGCTAAGGTGGCAAAAGCAAAAAAGGCCTCAAAACCAAAGAAACCCGCTTCTCATCCATCTTACCAACAAATGATCACGGCAGCAATCACCTCTTTGAAAGAAAAGAAAGGATCTTCTCGCCAGGCAATCGCAAAATACATCGTTAAAAACTACAAAGTTAACGATGATAAAGTAGCCGGTGCCCAACTGAAACTTGCCCTGAGGAGAGCTGTTGGCAGTGGTGTGTTGAAACAATCCAAGGGAACCGGAGCTTCAGGTTCTTTCAGATTGGGAGAAAAGAAATCTGAAAAGAAAACCAAGAAACCCGCCAAGAAAACTGTAAAGAAAGCGAAATCTCCGAAGAAAGTCAAGGCGACCACCAAGAAGAGTCCGAAGAAGGTTAAGGCGAAAAAACCTAAAGCCGCCAAACCAAAATCCGTTAAAAAGGCAAAAACAACCCCGAAGAAAGCAAAAAAACCCGCGGCCAAAAAAGTTGCCAAAGTCAAAAAACCTAAAGCAGCAAAAAAATCCAAAAAGTAAAGAACTTTAAAATGACTTTTATAAAAGGTTATTTATTTTAGAAAAAAAACCCCCCAAAAAAAACAACTTGTAAATATTTCATTCACCGAACTCATTTTTATATCCACCTATTCATTTTGTAAATATTCCATCCTGCATCACGACATAAAATGAATTTTTAAGCGAATCTTCACTCTTGTCTTTATTTGTGCATGCCTTTTAAATTGTCTACATTGCTATAAACTTTTTTTTCAGAAATTTCAGTTCAACCTAGATAAAACGATTCTACACATCTATAACTGAACGAAAATGTCATTCCCAAAATCGCATAAATTGACCAACTAGTTTTGGTAATATTTTTCCGGTGCTAGTGAGTGCACTTAATGATCCGCGCTATTTTTTTTAACTTCGAATTTCCAAGTTAATTTCATTCACCGAGCTCATTATTTTTATATCCACCTATTCATTTGTAAATTCCATCCTGCATCACGACATAAAATGAATTTTCAAAACACCATCCCCTCCTCAGGTTTAGAATGTCTTTGGCACTCCTTGGGCGTTGAGTTCCATGGCGACCAGCAGAAAAAACAAGCGTTGTTGCTCCCTTATGCTCACGTAACGATTTGTCACATTTATTTAGAAATATTTTTACTCTCTATGAATATTAAAAGAAACTTACTAGACGTGTATTAATGTCTGTTTTACAGACATTTGTTTTTTTCTTTTTTTTTTAAATGACGACTTTTCTCGACTTTAATAGCATTTTTGTGTATGCTGACATTTGTTTTAATTTCTTTTGGTAAATTTTCAGATTCGATCACCTCCACAATTTTCTTTTAAATGACAACTTTTAAAGGTTTTCGGCCATGCTGGATACGAAAATCGCCTGTTATCGAGATATAAAGTTGTATTCTTTGGCGGCCATCTTGGTACTGGTCGCGGTAAGAGTTCCCTGCCGAACACCCTAAAAAAACAATGATTTCTCCCGCGCAGCCGCAAAGGACATGTTTTAGTTGCCATAGTAACAACACTTTTTATCGACATTGTTTTACTGTTTATGAATATTGAAATAAAAGACATTACTACACATTTTTTAATATCTCACTTTTAATCACTTTTATCGACTTCTTAAAACTTTTTTTTTTACTCTTTTTAAATGACAACGTTAATGTTTATGAATACACATTTATTAATCTTTTTTTTTACTGTTTATGTGTCAATTTTGAAATTATTATATTGAATATTGAAATAAAAGACATTACTACACATTTATTAATATCTTTTTTTGGTCGACCTAGACGAGAGTGCCCAAAATGCCGACCAGGACTGAATGGAAGAAATATCTCATGTATTTAATTTAAGCCGTCGTTTCGTATCTTACAACATATACAACAAATACTTTATTGTAACTTTTTCTTTAATCTTTAATAATTTATAAATATTTATATAAAATTATCAGAAAAAAGCCAAATTTGAAGCCAAAATTGAAAAAGAAACCAAGCTGTCAACCCTGATAGGCACTTGAATTTACTTTGGCAACACGCGTACTTCTCCAAGAATGGAAATTCTCCTTAATTTTACCCAGGAGAAAGGATTACAGTATGCCCAAAGTAAACAGCTCGTGTCCACCCAGAAAATATTTGTTGTATATGTTGTAAGATACGATGTTGTAAGATACGAAACGACGGCTTAAATTAAATACATGAGATATTTCTTCCATTCAGTCCTGGTCGGCATTTTGGGCACTCTCGTCTAGGTCGACCCTTTTTTTTTTTTTTTTTTTACTGTTTGTGCCACTTTTATCGACTTTTTCTTTTATGAAACTTATCGGCGGTTCTTGAAATTTACTTACCACAAAATAATGATAGAATAATAAATTTACTTACGTTTAATCAATGTTATTTTCTTTTAACGTAGTCATTTAAAACAAAAGAAAAAGTCGATAAAAGTGACACAAACAGTAAAACAGTAAAAAAAAAGATATTATTAATAAATGTGTAGTAATGTCTTTTATTTCAATATTCAATATAATAATTTCAAAATTGACACATAAACAGTAAAAAAAAAAAATATTAATAAATGTGTAGTAATGTTTTATTTCAATACTCATAAACATTAACGTTGTCATTTAAAAAGAGTAAAAAAAAGTTTTAAAAAGTCGGTAAAAGTGATTAAAAGTGAGATATTATGTCTTTTATTTCAATATTCATAAACAGTAAAACGATGTCGATAAAAAGTGTTGTTACTATGGCAACTAAAACATGTCCTTTGCGGCTGCGCGGGGAGAAATTATTGTTTTTTGAGGGTGTTCGGCAGGGAAATCTTGCGACCAGTACCGCCATCTTTGTAACGCGCGTAGATTTGTTTATGGTACGCGCGTAAAAACGATGCCCGCCAAAGAATACAATGCATAATACTTTTTATATCGATAACTAATTATTTCTGCAAAATTTCAATGCGATTTCCGCATTCAGCATACGAAGTCATTTAAAAAAAAATTGGAGTTGGACCTAATCAAAAAAAAAAAGCACCTGTTCTTTTTATCTTAGGAAAAAAAAAAAATGATTAAACCATTTACTGATAATTTGTCACTTTTCCAAATATTTTTAACAAATAGATGTTATCAAAGTCAAGATAAGTAACTTTTCTACCTAATTGGTTTAAGTTTTTTTCTTTAATGTAAAATGTTTATTCTGTTCGAAAAATAAGTTCTTGATGAGCCGTTCTATATAAGTTATCAAATTTACCAAATTTTCATTACTAATGATTACTATATTGTCCAATGTCTGTACACTTAACCCTTATCTTAAGTGGCCTATTGGCCTTGATAAGTGGTGATGCCTATGTAAAAAAAAAACTGTCCATAAAAGTCATTTAAAAATAAATGTCTAAAAGTGAAACAATAATAATCGTTTAGTTACTACGGCAACGTCAGTAAAAATGTTACGTGCGCATGCGTCAGGAAGGGAGCGACACTTTTTTTTTTTTTTTCTACTGATCAGCATGGAAGTCAACACCCAAGGAGGAGTACCGTCTTTTTAAATAACGTTATTTCAGCACGGATCAATAAGTGCACTAAAACGGGTTTGTATTACTGTACACATAGATTCGAAAAAGTTGTCAAAAAATAAATATATAACACATAAATGTTATCAAAGGCAAGATAAGTTACTTTTCTACCAAACTGGATATAATTCTCGTGTTTTTATTCAATGTAACATGTTTATTCAGCTCGAAAAGCATACAATGTTTACCGATGTATTGGAAAATTTAAAATGGCAGCCGACTCTCTCTTTAACACGATAAGTTCAGGAAAAGATGTTATAAATAATAAACTAGACAAAATACTGTTAAAAATTCGCACATTATATATTACCGTGACAAAGGTTGACATATATTCGGCGGGTTTTTAATAATTTTGTAAAGTTTTTTTTATTCATAACACCTTTTTCCATACTTACGGTGTTAAAGAGTGTGTGAGACGGAGACGCCATCTTGAATTTTCCAATACATCGGTAAACACTGTTTTTCGAGCTGAATAAATATGTTACATTGAATAAAAACACAAAAAATATATCCAGTTTGGCAGAAAAGTAACTTATCTTGCCTTTGATAACATTTATTTGTTTTTTGACAACTTTTTCGAATCTGTGTACAGTAATACAAACCTGAAAAAACAAATCGTTGTTAAACAATTTGAAGGCAGGGGTGTGCTCCTGCTCCAGTTTCTAATAAAACGTGTTTTTATTATTTTGAACCAAGGCACACCCCTCCGATAGTTTTTTTTTCGCTTTTCAGTGTTTGTTTTTTTTTGTTTTTTTTTTTCATAATGAAAAACGCAAAATTCCGTATTTCTGCAATTTAAACTTTTTTTATTTTTATCGTGAGTGACTCTGCAACGCATGGCGAACGAGGGAAGCCGCCGGATATACTGAGTGAGCAAAAAAGAGACGCGGCCGAAAAGACGGTAAAAACTAGAAGAAAAAGAAATGAAAAAGGCAGAGCATCATCATTTCGCTTCTTCCAGCAACAAGTCTTGTGATAAGAAAGGACAATGAATAATTGTAGGCTGGAATTTAAACATTCCCAACCTCCCCATGTTATTAAGAACGGCTTTCGGAATAAACACATAACCTCGAAAGCCGTTAATTTCGGGGAGTGTTTTTTTTTTGTGTGTAATTGCGCCAACTAAAACAAGTGCTGGTTGCCAAAAGAGCGCTTCTATCTAGTTGGCGCAATTACCCCAAAGTACGGTATTGGGGTAAAAAACGTGCCCCAGCGTATTATAATTACCTCAACCTCCCCATGTTAAGAATGGCTTTCGAAATACCCCCCTCCAACCTCGAAAGCCGGTCTTAACATGTTTTTTTAGGGGGGGGGCGTTATTCCGAAAGCCGTTCTTATCATGGGGTGGTTGGGGCACTGGCGCTGGGGGCAGGTCGTAAAAAATCCCCCCCCCCCGCAAATACCAAAATAACTTCATGCAAAAACAAAATATATTTGTTTACTAATTCAAAGAAACCAAAACTTGTTATCCTCCCCCCGAAAAAAACAGTTGCCATTAAAAAAAAACAAAAAAAAATAAAGTAAAATTTATGAAATTATTACGTAAGGTGGCGGACTGTACGAGGGTACCCACCCATAAAAATGCGTGTTTTACCACGGCCACTACTCGGTAGCCACGGTTTTACACTAAAAAAAAACAAACTTTTCCGATGATTATCATTACATGACTTTTAAGAAGGGGGTCCACTTTCTGATTATAACGTTCTACTTATTTGCTACCTGACCTACTGTCTATTTCTTTACCGACGTGTCACGTGATTAGAACGTTATAACGAGAAACTGAACCCCCTTCTTAAAAGTCATTAATTTTTTTTTTCAAATTTTTTTTCTATTAATATGATACTTAAGTCTATAATCTATGATAATCGTCGAAAGAAACAAAACTTAAAAAAAAAAAAAAAAGGTGAAAAACGCATTGTTAGGGCGTGTGTGGGCACTCATTCCGCCCAGTAGGTTATTTGTTGTATTAAATACAATGTATTTTCTATTTTTATTTGTTTATTTTTCATCACCATCATCATCATCATCATCATCATCATCATCATCATCATCACCACCACCACCACCATCATCATCATCATCATCATCATCATCATCATTATTATTATTATTATTATTATTATTATTATTATTCATCATCATCATCATTGACTTAAGTTCGTTCGGTATAATTCCGGCGGTTTCCGTCGTCCGCCGAGCGAGGGACTCCCGAAAAAAAAAAATGGGATTTAAACTGCAGAAGTACCAAAAATACAGTAATAATTAGGTCAAATGCGCAAAAGTATCAACTAAAACCTTATTCGGGTCTGATTTGAATGAATATCATATTTCAAATTGTCGCCGACAAATCATTTTCATCCAATGTGTTCTGTATTGTTTTCATTGCTTGTCATGTTTGTATTCACGCAAAAAAAAAAAAAAAAAAAAAAAATTGCACCTCCTAACAAATTTTCAAATATTTATGTTTTTTTTTTTTTAAATATTGCAGTAGATTAGTGTTCAGCTGATCTACCTCCCCCCCCCCCCACAAAAAAAAAAAAAAAAAAAAACGAAAGAAAAACAAGACGATCGTGTGTTTTCGCCTAGTGGTTCCAGTATGGGGGATCGATTTAATAGAACGTATTAAAAACTGAACACCCCCTACAAATATTTGAATGTTAGGCAATCATAAAGAAAGGCACCTTGGTCTAAGGGACGTAACTCTACTTTTACTAAGATTTTCTTTTTCGTACCGTAATTTCGAACCCTTAAGATGCAAGCTTTTTTCCAGTACTCTATTTAATGTAACAAAAAGGTGAGGTGCAAATAACAAAGAGGGACTGAAATTGATTCACGTGTACGAGCGTTACTCCCCCCCTTATATTTTTTATTATATAAAAAAAAGTCGATATTTAAATATTTGCAGGCTGTGCTGTGGCTGTGCTCAGTTTTTAATGCAACGTTTTAGTAAATCAATCACCCATTTAGCCTTTTTTTGAAGGCAGCCCCCCCCCCCCCCTTTCTTTAATGAAATTTCGCTTGCAATTTGTCCTTTTAAAGTATCGTCACCTGACATTTACAAAGGTTTTTTGCCCGGCGAATTCTTTTTTCAATTTTTTTAATACACAATCTTCAAGTTTTGTCACCCAACATTACAATTTTTAAATTAGCAGAAAAAACTAGGTATACTTTTGCGTGTACAGTTTCTAATACAATAAATTGGTCCCCATATTGGAACCATTCGACAAGAACACGCACACCACTTTTACATAAAGGATTTTTTATTTATCGATCTAAGGCCAATAATTAATGGTCAGTGTGCGCTAGAATACCAATTAAAAAGTGGATTTTTAGATGTATTCGAGTCCGTATTCCATATTGTTTTCACTGGTCACCATGTTTGTTTTTGTGCGTGCGCATTCAATTTTTGTGTGCGCGAAAAAAATTCGCCCGGGCAAAGCATAAATATGTATATAAAATAATCGGAAAAGGGAAAATTTCAAGCGAAATTTTTAAAAAGGCTAAATTCGCCAAATTTGGCTTAAAACTATGAAGTTGTTTTAAAATGGGTGATCGATTTACTAGAACGGTGCATTAGAAACTCAGCACCTTTTTTTTTTTTTTTTTACACAGGCATCACCAAATTATCAAGGCCAAGAGGCCACTCGATGATAAGGGTTAAAGAGTGTACAGTAGAAATTGGATAGTATAGTAATCATTAGTAATGGAAATTCAGTAAATTTGCTAACTTATATGGAACGGCTCATCAAGAACTTGTTTACATTAGACTTGAAGACAACCATATTGTAGTCAGCCGGGAGAAAATTCCACAGGCGTGCAGTTCTAAGAAAGAAGCTTTGTTCATGGAATCTACGTTTAGGTTTAGGCACAGATAACGAGTGGGGGGGAATTATTGATAGTGTTTTCAGCTAGACAAGTGTTTCTTGTGAAAGTTTGGCGAGAGGGGACCATAGACTGAAACTCAGTCGAACACTTTCCATGAAAATAACGATAAAACAGAGACAAACTCGCAACATCTCTTCTGTGAGATAGAGGTTGCAGGGAAGAGAAAAGGATATCTCCTACAAGACTACGAAGTCTATTTTGAACTCTATCAAGGCAGGACAAGCCCTTTCTAGCAGCTCCTACCCAGATGTGGCAACAGTATTCCATCCTTGGACGTACCTGGCTCTTATATAGATAGAGCATCAGCAGTGAGATATCTACTGGATCGACAGAAAGATTCCAACATTTTTCCAGCAGCCTTGGCAACAGATTTGATGTTCGTGTTCCATTTAAGATCAGAAGTAATGGTCAAGCCCAGAAGCTTTTCAAAACTTGAGGCCTCCTCAAGATGAGAGCCATTCATTTCAATTGATGCCAGATGTGGATCAGAATGTTGATGATGTAAGGAGAGAAGCTTGGTTTTAGATGCATTAAAAGTAACCAGACATTCCCCATTGTACTACGTGCTCAAGATGAGAGGAGAGAGAATCAGAGAGAACTTGGTCGTTTACTGACTTAGATGTGCTACCATAGATGGTAGTGTCATCAGCATAAATGTCTACAAATGATGTAAGGATGTGATTTGGAAGATCATTAATGTAGATCAGGAAAAGAGTTGGGCCCAGGATGGACCCCTGAGGGACTCCAGCATTAATACTGCAAGCTTCTGATTTTTGCCCCTCAACTGCTACTCTTATGAACCTATCAGAAAGAAATGATTTAATAATTGAGAAGACATTTCCAGCTTTACCATAGCTAGAGATCTTGTGAAGTAAACCTTTGTGCCATACCCTATCAAAGGCTTTAGATATGTCAAGAGCAATTGCCCTAGAAAGGTTGCCTCCGTCGAGAGATTTGCTAATCCTATGAGAGATAACTGTAAGCACATCTGCTGTAGATCTAGCAGAACGGAAACCATATTGGGTGTCACTAAGAAGGTTATTTTTGTTGAGATGGTTGATTACTTCTCTATTTAACACAGATTCCAGCAACTTACTCATGACGCACAGGAGACTTATTGGCCTGTACTGAGAGGGGGTTGAGCGATCACCTGAATTCTTAAATACAGGGCATACTGATGAGATTTTCCAGGTTGATGGGAAGCAATTCTCCTTAAGACAATGTTTAAACAGTTTTCTAAGTATGGGCGCAAGTTCTGGTTGAAGTTTTTTGAGTACTATAATTGGAATACCGTCAGGGCCGGTTGCTTTACTGGAAATAAGGTTTTTGATTAGCTTGCTACATCACATATAGATATATGTATATCACATAGCGTGTTTTCTGATACAGGAGGAAATATTGGGGGTTGGCGGCCTTGGTCACAAAGGGTAGAATTCAGCTGCAAAGTTCTTGGCAAAGAGTTTGGCTTTGTCTGATGCTGACGAGATTACCTCAGGTCCATTGATGATAGTTGGGATAAAGTCACACACTTCTGTTCAGGATTCTGTTTGCTATTTGCCAAAACTGGTGGGAACCAAGCCGCTGCTCAGCAAATATTTAAATATTGACTTATAAATTTTTACAAATAATCTGGTAGATTAGTGTCCAATCGATAATAATCTGTTGAAAAAAAAAAAAGACTAAAATAAAAACAAAACTATATAGGGGAGGGATGTACCGCTCACTTCAACAATTTCAGTTCACAATTTCAGTGCCCTCTCCGCTATTTACATCGAAAGTAAATTTAATTTGTTTTTCTTACATTTACTTGAATGCTTTAAGAAAAATTTCCGTACTGACAATCATGAAGTTTAAGTCTTTTTAAAAAAAAAAAAAAAAAAAAAAGTAGCATCTGACTTTTCGTAACAGGAGTTAAATTTTTTTTTCCTGTTTTGCGAATAATTAAATGCACACGCACGAAAACAAACATGGCGACCAGTGAAAACAATATGGAATACAGACCCGAATACTCCATAAAAATCAACTGTTAAAAGGTAAATCTTTAGTTGGTAATCTAGCACATATATGGTCCATCTTTGGTTTTGATTTGATGGATCCTTGGACAAGCTGCAAATGGAGATTCGTACAGCGCGAAGGCTTGGTGTTATTTACAGCAGCTTTATTTTGGATGTTTCCCCCCATTGGAAAGCTGCAACGCTGGTCCTAGCTTTTTACTATCGACATTTTCCCCTACTTGGAGCCATTAATGTCAGTGGACTGTCTTTCTCCCTCTGACTACCAACCGTGTCTGCTCTGTCTGATTCCGGACTCTTGACTATCTGATACGTGTCTTTAATCGTGGCTACTGTAATATGATGGCCTAGCGACGACTATAATTTAGTCTGGTGACGTCATGAACATCGGTCTGTTGAAATTTGGTCACGTGTCTCATGACTAAACCGGAAGTTGGTTTAAAGTTGTGGAGGGTTAAATAAATTTAAACATGCCGTCGAGATGTATAGTTCCAAAATGCCGAGGTAACTACGAAAATGGACCAAAAGTTACCGTATTTTCATTTTCCAAAAAAAGGAAATAATTTATCAGTGGATTAATGCAATAAAAAAGAAAGGATTTTACTCCATCTAAATATAGCAGAGTAAGTGTTAAAATGTTTGAGATACTGAAAAAAAAAAAAAAAAAAAAAAACGCGCCTTTTTTTATTTTTATTTATTTATCTTTTTAGAACGTATTTTAAAATAAAAATGAAAGTATGTATATAAAAAATGAATTTTACATGTAATTTAAGTTATGTGCTGAAATAATAAATTATTATTTAGAAACTTATTTAAAATGGGGAGTATGGTGAAAATATGTACTTTCACCTAACAATTTAATAAAAGCGACATTGTAAAAACGGAATTCCTTGTTTAAATAATTCTAAATAAGAAAAATCATTTATCTTTTTAGTTCAACTATTTTACTGTGGAATATTTATATCAGCGTGAAATAGATTAAACTTTTTTTTTAAGTTTATAACCGTTTTTGTTATCCCAAAAGCTTATTAATAATTATTTGTGGTAAATGTTGTGGCCCTGTAGGTGCCAGAATTTTGGAGAATATACCTCCAAAATAAACTATTAAAATTGTTTAAAAAAATAATAGAAATATTATTTTTTATTTTAAAAAAGTGTTTACAAAATGGCGGCAATAAAAAAAATAATATTTTTATCATTTTTTAAATAATTTTAATAGTTTATTTTGGAAGTATATTCCATAAAGAAAATAAACAACCCACTTTAAATGGAGAAATTACGAGTTTTGTATATGTTATTCGCAGTTTTGTGTTAGGGTTGTCAAAAATTTCCCCAAAATTCTGATAATGCTACTGGCGCTGTAAATGAAAATAATGTTTAAAATTATGGCCAACGAGTAGTTTCCAAGATATGAAGAAATGTTAGTTTTAAAAAATGGGGGATCACTTTTCTATAAAAATTTAACGTAAAATGAGAACCCACTTTATGGCCATCGTTTTTTTAGGGTGCTTTCTTTTTAACAAATAAAAGCAAAGAAAAATGAGTATGGCCACCTTTATGTTGGGGGTTGGGAGTCAACATACAATGAACACAGTTTAACGTTAAATGAACACTCCCTTTCAAAAAGTGTAAACAGAATTTTTGTTGAGGAGAGGGGGTCAACTGTAGGTGCTCATTTTACGTTTAGTTGTGTTCATTCCCACATCAAAGAGGCACTTTACCTTGTTTGAGGCGAAAATGTAATTTAAAAAAAAATTGCTTGTTGCCCATGTAAAAAAAAAAAAAGAATTGGTCATAAAGTGGGTGGTCGTTTTAGGTTAAATTATCCCCCCACACTTTTTTTTTTAACTAACATCTCTTTATATCTTGGGAACTACTAGGTTGCCGTAATTTTAAATGTTATTTTCGTTTTCAGCACCCCTGAAAACCTATAAAAGTGGTAATTTAAAAGGATTTTTCGAGGGTGGACTAATTCTGCACATTTACCTTATTTTTTTATTTTATCGTTTTTTGTCATGTAATTTTCTTCTTTTTTTTGTATTAAGTCAAACATGGTACGATTTTCTTTTAAATTATTTCTTTAGGTATGTAAACTTCATTTTCGACCTAAAGACATATAGTGAGAGGCATCAGCATTTGATGAAAGTACTGGAAAGACAGTGTTAAATTAAAAAATCTCTATCTTAAGGATGGTGCTATTCCTCGATTATTACCAAACTGTCCCTCCTATTTATCGTCATCAACTACTTTTAGAGAGTCTCCTAACGCAAAGAAAATGCGTTTAGAAAATTCTGCTCTTAAGCGTGCATTATGTGAAAGTGTTGCTGACGAGTTAGAGTTATGGAAACGTAAAACTTTCCATAATATTGATGATTTAGAAAAAAAACTAACGTTTATAGATAAAAATTATTGGACTTCTATTAGGCAAGACAATACCATCATTATATGCCATATAAAGAGATGCCTATGCCAAAAATAAAAATGCCTGTGATTGGACCAGACTTGGCCGTTAGAGTATTCTGTAGTGATGTGGAAATGAGTGCTATAGGGGAGTATAGAATTCCAAAACATGTAACAGAGGAAAATACTCTGCAGATTTTGATAGAAAACATGAAAAAAAAAAAAAAATGGACAGCGAAGAACAGGAAATGAAAACTTCTAATATAAGTTCTTTATTAAAATTAATCTTATCATTTTTGCAATTAGTGCAAGATGAATCATTTAAATGCCATTAAGTTCATATATGAACAAATTAACATAATGACAATGAATAAGGTTAATTATTCAAGTGAAATGATGGCATTTTCTTCCTTATTATATAACTGCTCCCCTAGAGGATACAGACTGTTAAGAGACACTAAAAGTGTAATTTTACCATGCTATTCAACCATTCGAAGATTAACCTTATCAACTTCTATGAATCCTGTCATTGAACAACACGATAACAATTTTCTCACATATATTAAAAGTAAGTTCAAATTACTGATGCAGAATGACATCACAGTATCTTTACTTGTTGATGAAATACATCTCAAACCTTATCTTGATTATAAAGGTGGTAATATTGTTGGCTTAGCTAACAACAGCAATGAACCTGCCACAAGCGCATTTGCTTTTATGCTTAGCAGTGTATTCTCACAATATAAGGATGTTGTGCATGTTATGCCAACTAAATGTCTTCTAGGTGAGAACTTATTTGACATAATTAAACGTGTAATAATTGGCTTAGAAGATATTGGCTTGGCCAAAAAGATGAACGTAAATGCATGATGTTCCCAAAGTTTTGTTATAATGGAAATCATGAATTAGATAACATCCAAAGTGCTCCATTTTCTAGTTTACATAAACTTTATGCCCTAGAATCTCAATCACTTGTGAAATGTTGCTATAAGTTAACTTCAAAAGCTCTTTCTCTGACTACTTTTGAAAGGCAAAATCTTAATTTGGTTTTGCAAATTTTCAACGAATATACTATTCAAGGTTTGCTAACCTTAGGAAAACAGGAATGCTTGCCAAATTATGCAGAAATCACAGAATAATTCAAATATTTTATATTTGGTGGACAATACTGAGTGTGAAAACACCATATAAAGGTTGTCGACTTCGTAATAAATATGCTAATCCACTTACATTAAATAGTGATAATTATAGTTTCCTAAATGTGTTCTGTGACTGGTTAGAAACTTGGAATAGCATTCCTGGAAGAACTGATAAGTTAACAAAGGAAACATACACTGCTTTGCACCATACTACTTACGCAATTTTAGAATTGACTAAATATTGTATAAATGTACTGAACATGGTGTATATATTACCAGGAAAGTTTCAGACAGATAACCTTGAGGCAAGGTTTGGCCAGTATCGACAACTTAGTGGAGATCAGTATCATATATCGATACGTCAGGTGTATGAATGTGAAAAAAAAACTCAGAATGTTGTCAGTTTTAAAATTGAGCTTACCAATTAATAATCAAACTATTGAATTGAAAAATTTAAAAGAAACTAACTGTGATGAAATGACAAGGGAGCAAGAGTTACATGTTTATAAATTTAACATAGATGTAACAGAAGATGATGTTAATCAATGCAAGGAAGTACTTCCTGTTGTACTTACCAGATTATTGCTGTCATCCAGTTTTAAAAAAAACTGAAATGCAATAGCTGCAAAAATTTAATATCCGGGAGAGAGGCTGTTGAAGAAATAGCTGAATTAAACAGCTACTTTCAGGGTATTAGCAGAGGTTCTCTGCTATACCCAAATGATATAACTAATAATTTAGTCTTATATAATTACATAGTTATAAACAAACTTACAAAATGCGATTCTTTTTTACATTCGATTCATCAGCGAAAATTAGCCATGTACATAACTTTAAATATTTTGACTGATAAAAATCGATTATTTCATGTTGACTCTTATGATGAGGGTCACACTATTCAGCAAATTGAAAAAATTCTGATATGGAGTTCATCGAATTCCCTTATAAACAATTTTTGTCGCAAAGAGAATGACAATATTAGTAAAAAAAAAAAAAATATCAGAAAAAGAAAAATTCAAGTTTTTAATTAAATTTTACAACAGATTTTTGAAAAGTTTTAATATTTAATGTTTGAAATATTTCTGCCTTAGTAACTTTGTTTATACTAACATTTGTTTGAATTTAATTTTTAACTTATTGTTTGTTATTCAGTTAAACTAATTGTTCATTATTCAGTTAAACCAATTTATTGTTCGTTTTTCAGTTAAACTAATTTATTGTTCGTTTTTCAGTTAAACTAATTTATTTTTCGTTTTTCAGTTAAACTAATTTATTGTTCGTATTTCAGTTAAACTAATTTATTGTTCGATTCTCAGTTTTGATTTTTAAAATATTGTTTTTTTTTTATTTAAAAAATATTTATTGTTCATTTTTATTTATTTCTCTTGAATAAACTTCAGTTTCGTACAAATCAAACCGTATTCCTTTTCTTTTTAAACTTTTTAACAACTTTTCTCCCTTTCAATTCGTTTTTATTATTAATATTTTTATTATTAATATTGGATGAGTTTCAGTACAAAGTATCATGTTTATCTTTTTTAATCCAATTTTGAAGTTTTCTAACGCTTTCTGTAAAAAATGTCTGCTCATTATCGACAGTCTGTGTTCCACTTATCTTGCTTTCTAGGACCTATGGCGATGACGTCATTTTTCAGCTGACAGGCCATCTATGATGATGGTTACGCTTTAATGCTCTCTCGTTACGTTATTAACTGCACATGGCCGAAGACATAAATTGAATGATTAATCTGTTGCCAAGGCCGCTGGAAAAATGGTGGGATACTTCTATCGATCCAGTAGATATCTCAGTGCTGATGCAATTCTATATCTATATAAGAGCCAGGTACGTTCAAGGATGGAATACTGTTGCCACATCTGGGCTTGTCCTGCCTTGATAGAGTTCAAAATAGACTTCGTAGTCTCGTAGGATATCCTTTTCTCTTCCTTGCAACCTCTATCTCACAGAAGAGATGTTGCGAGTTTGTCTCTGTTTTATCGTTATTTTCATGGAAAGTGTTCGACTGAGCTTCAGTCTATGGTCGCCCCTCGCCAAACTTTCACAAGAAACACTCGTCTAGCTGAAAACACTATCAATAATCCCCTCCCACTCGTTATCTGTGCCTAAACCTAAATGTAGATTCCATGAACAAAGCTTCTTTCTTGGAACTGCATGCCTGTGGAATTGTCTTCCATTTTCCTGCTTTCCAGCTGAATACAATATGATTGTCTTCAAGTCTAATGTAAACAAGTTCTTGATAAGCCGCCCCACTTGTTAACAAATTTACCGAATTTCCATTACTAACGATTACTATATTGTCCAATTTCTACTGTACACTCTTTAACCCTTATCCTCGAGTGGCCTCTTAGCCTTGATAAGTGGTGATGCCTATGTAAAAAAAAACCCCTTCGTCACGTATTTTGTAAATGTTCTAACATTCTTTTTTCACCAAGTTAACATTTTTGTTTGTGCTAGTTATGAAAACTAACATTCCTTTCTATTAAAACATTTTAACATAAATAATTTTATCGGTAAATATTTATTTCTCTATGATAACATTCTTTTTGACATTCTATTTTTACAAATATTAATAACGATCATAATAATTGTCGACCAGCAAACCTTTCGGCATTGCCCGGCTAATATTTAACATAAATACTAAAAACTGGCTAGAATGACTAACTACTTCACATTATGCAGATGTCATGACCTTAAGTTAGTTCCACCAGGCTTAACTTTGAAACTGCCAGTCAGTTCCAGGAGAACAGAAAGAATCACAAGACGAATAGGGCATGAGCTTGTTCGAGATAGAATCCACAACAGCCGGTGGAAGAAACATCAGTTACAGATCCAAATCTCAAACAACATCGTCCCCATCCTAGAAAGTATATTGCTGACTGATCACAAACTCGCGCATCCAAGAATACCTCGAGTTGTCATAAAAAAATAATTTGGCATAGGAGCGCTTCAACTTCTCACTTGCCGGAGTTGGATAATGCTGAAAGAAAGAAGTAAAGAAGACACAGAAGAGTGAGATAAGAATACTATATGTATTGAAAAATTAAATTGAACAATAATAAATGTCCTTGCAAAATTGAGTGTGTTTGCGACTTTAGAAATCCAACGGCAATAAAGTTCTTTTACGTCCGAGAATATAGACGGCCGTTAGAATGTTTAAAGTTTGGCCGTCACCTTCAAAATTAAGGAGGAGAGATTTCTTTACTTGTTGACTTGGACAGTCTCATTTAAAAAGGAGGAAGAATAAGGGCTTTTTGCATTTAGTCCGACAGAATAGGGTGTCTGCTGATTGGTCAAGGAGAATCGCTTTGGCCAATCGGACGGTGCTTTTTTTCTTTTTTTTTTCTTCTTTATTTGTTTTGGAATAGAAGAGCTGGACACGAGAATTATTTAATGGAAGAGAAGTAAAGAAAAATAATTTCTCACTTTTTAAATAATAAACAAGAAATGAAGGCGATCAAATCTCACCGAATAAAGAAATTGGAAAATCTGAAAGCTAAGGTGTAAGACTCCATGTCAACTATTGACTCGAGATGAGAACAGTAGTCCGAAGAATCCAAAAATACAAGAATACCTATTAGCTATTTATTTATAAGCATTAGTGCTATATTATTTGTTTGACGTCGTCTGAATTCTAGTTCACCTTTCATTCTTTTTGGACTAAAAAATGTCTAAACTTTGAGGCCAATTATTTATTAGTTTTTCTTACTTTCGTTCGTTTGTTCGGATGTTTTAATAAATAACTATATTTCTTATTGTGTCTTGTGATACACAAACACTCAAGTGACTCTTAAGAATAAAAGCATGCTCTCCAGAATTGAGTCAAAATGAAAGTCGGCATAAAATATCCCATTCAATAAGAATCAACAATCTCTCTCTCTCTCTCTCTCTCTCTCTCTCCCTCTCTCTCTCTCTCTCTCTCTCTCTCTCTCTCTCTCTCATATATATATATATATATATATATATATATATATATATATATATATAATGAGTGTGTGCGTATATGTATACACTCCCCGAACCACACACATACAATATATACGCTTCTGGAATGGTGTGAGCAATCTGGGAATCCATCTGGCAAACACCTTATGCATATGCAAATGATCATGAATGATAGTTTCCACAGACCCTGTACTAATCTTGACATCTTGGGCTATTTGGCAAATAGTAATGCGCCGATCTTCCAAAATGGCAGCCTCAATTTGACGGACAGATGCCTCATCAATGGCAGAAGAGGGGGGGGGGCGACCAGGTCTGGGAGCTGTTTCCACAGACTTCCGGCCATGTTTGAATTCACGATGCCAGCGTTTTACAAGGTCATATGATGGGGCATTATCACTATAAGTTTCTTTCATTTCATCAAAAGTCTCCTGTGGTGTGCGTCCTTTCAAATACAAAAACCAGATCACTGCTCGACATTCAACAGGCTCCATTTCATACCTGACTCAGTTCAAACACCTGTAAAACAGAAACCACAATTAGTTCAGAGCTGTAATTTGCCACATAACCCGTAGAGATATAAATCATTACACATGCAAAATTTCAGCTAAATCAGACAACTGGAAGTCGGTCAGGGGCATTATTTATTGCACGCCCCTCGTATATACATATATATATATATATATATATAATTAATTTATTATTCAAATATTTATTTATTTAAATATTTTCTACGTGCGTAAAATTAAGTTATCTATAGACATGATGTTTCGAAGTTTCACTTCTCATAAGTATAGCTATACTTTGGACAATGTCAAAACATTATTAATTCACTGCCCGCATAACAGCAACCGTCCAGCGCAACGGTTAGAAGCTAGCCGCACTGGTGAGCTGTGAAACAGCGAATCAGTACTCTATGTGGATGATTATAATGCTCCCTATCTCAGGTTGAGTATTTTGGAAGTGATATACAAATTACCATTAGTGTATGAAGCGATGCTCTTCGTATAAACAAATTGAGCTTAGGTACTTTGCACAATGTCAATATATATATATATATATATATATATATACATACATATATATATATATATATATATATATATATATATATCTCCATTTATTTAGTGTTTCCTTTTTTGTTTTGTTTTTTAACATGTTTTATTAAGTACTTGTTCTTATATATATATACTCTAGACACGCATGGCTTTCGAATCCTGACATTTTTATACCCTGAAAGACGGTTTACACGTAAATCATAAATTATAGTACTCAAAAAACTTCAACCAAAACTTGCGCCCATACTTATAAAACTGTTTAAACGTTGTCTTAAGGAGAATTGCTTCCCATCACCCTGGAAAATCTCATCCGTATGCCCTGTATTTAAGAATTCAGGTGATCGCTCAACCCCCTCTCAGTAAGTCTCCCAATAACCCCCCAATAAGTCTCCTGTGCGTCATGAGTATGTTGCTGGAATCTCAGCAAAACTAACCTTCTTAGTGACACACAATATGGTTTCGTTCTGCTAGATCTCCAGCAGATGTGCTTACAGTTATATCTCATAGGATTAGCGAATCTCTCGACGGAGGCAACCTTTCTAGGGCAATTGTTCTTGACATATCTTTATCTGTGCCTAAATCAGAACATAGATTCCATGAACAAAGCTTCTTTCTTAGAACTGCACGCCTGTGGAACTCTCTGCCGTTTGCCTGTTTCCCTCCCAACTTCAACTTGGATGTCTTCAAGTCCAACACAAACAAATTCCTGATGAACCGCCCCCTTAAGTAATGACGCTGTATCAAATCTCCAATACTAACTATTACTACGATACTATCCCATTGATTACTGTACACACAATAACCCTTATCCCTGAGTGGCTTCTGGGTCTTGATAAGTGGTGACCTCCATGTAAAAAAAATGAAAAATCAAAAAAAAATATCTAAGGTCTTTGATAAGGTATGGCATGAAGGTTTACTTCACAAGATCTCTAGCTATGGTATAGCTGGAAATATCTTCTCAATTATTAAATCATTTCTTTCTGATAGGTTCATAAGAGTAGTAGTTGAGGGGTAAAAAATCAGAAGCTCACAGTATTAATGCTGGAGTCCCTCAGGGGTCCATCCTGGGCCCAACTCTTTTCCTGATCTACATTAATGATCTTCCAAATCACATCCTTACATCATTTGTAGACATTTATGCTGATGACACTACCATCTATGGTAGCACATCTAAGTCAGTAAACGACCAAGTTCTCTCTGATTCTCTCTCCTCTCATCTTGAGCACGTAGTACAGTGGGGAATGGGCTGGTTACTTTTAATACATCTAAAACCAAGCTTCTCTCTTTACATCATCAACATTCTGATCCACATCTAGCATCAGTTGAAATGAATGGCTCTCGTTTTGAGCAGGCCTCAAGTTTTGACAAGCTTCTGGACTTGACCTTTACTCCTGATCTTAAATGGAACAGGTACATCAAATCTGTTACCGAAGCTACTGGAAAAATGGTTGGGATCCTTCTATCGATCCAGTAGATATCTCACTGCTGATGCAATTCTCTATCTATATAAGAGCCAGGTACGTCCAAGGATGGAATACTGTTGCCACATCTGGGCAGGAGCTGCGAGAGAGGACTTGTCCTGCCTTTACAGAGTTCAAAATAGACTTCGTAGCCTTGTAGGAGATATCCTTTTCTCTTCCCTGCAACCTCTATCTCACAGAAGAGATGTTGCAAGTTTGTCTCTGCTGTATCGTGGTTTTCATGGAAAGTGTTTGACTGAGCTTCAGTCTATGGTCGCCCCTCGCCAAACTTTCACAAGAAACACTATCAATAATTCCCTCCACTCGTTATCTGTGCCTAAACCTAAACGTAGATTCCATGAACAAAGCTTCTTTCTTAGAACTGCATGCCTGTGGAATTGTCTTCCGTTTTCCTGCTTTCCAGCTGAATACAATATGGTTGTCTTCAAGTCTAACGTAAACAAGTTCTTGATGAGCCGCCCACTTGTTAACAAATTTACCGAATTTCCATTACTAACGATTACTATATTGTCCAATTTCTACTGTACATTCTTTAACCCTTACCCTCGAGTGGCCTCTTGCCCTTGATAAGTGGTGATGCCTATGTAAAAAAAAAAAAAAAAAAAAAATCGTCTAATCCGTTCCAAGCCCTATGTAAACACTCCTTAAATTTTATAATTAGGATAAACCTGAATGAAATAAGAGCCAAATAGTACCTAACCTATCCGTTTATACCTGTAAAAAGTAGATAGAACATCACGCAATAATATTTTTTTTAAATACGAAAATGTGAAACCTTACCTTTCGAGCAAACTTTACAAAACGTATAAAATTAATTTTTATTTTTCAGTTTCTAATTTTCATCTCTTAGCACTTAGCTTTCCGAACACGAAATGAATTATTTACTTTCTTACAGTTAATTTACGATTTCTAAAAAAAATAATACCCCCTCCTTACAAAAATGTTCGAGGGTGTACGATAAAAATGAAAACATTTTTTTTTCAATCAATATTCTTCAAATCGGATAAATATGGTAATGCTTACATTAATTTTCCAATTTTTAAAATAATTTTGATTTATACGCGGACTAAGTAGATAAAAATGAAATCATGTCCAAGAAAAACTGTTTTCCTGATAAAAATCAATACAAATATTCTCTAAAAGTTACTAACCAGCATTATTTTTCAAGATAATCACAATATAAATCAGTAAATATGAACTTACTGTTTGATATACACATTTTTATAGCAACATGAGATAAGAGAAAAATCCAGGTTGTCCTCGACGGTCGTACATCTAAACAATATGATATAAATGCGGGAGTGCCTCAAGGGTCTATCCTTGGACCTCTATTGTTCCTAATATTTATAAATGACCTCCCCGACAAAATTTCCTCTGAGATGGGTATATATGCTGATGACACCACACTCTATAACAGGCACGACATTTTCCTTTGTAGCGATATTATTATTTGCTGTCAATCACTTTTTCACAATCTAATTGTTTATTTTTCTAATCATAATAATAGATCCAGCGACCCACAATCGCTCAAATCAATTAGCAACAATAACAACAACAACAACAACAACAACAATGTTTTGACCCTTTGCCCTGCCTACCACAGTTAACACAGATACTACGCTATGATCACAGCCAAAGCGTCACAACATTACAGTATTATCAGCCGTCACATGGATTAGAGGCCCTATTTGTAATCTCTGACAACTAAGAAACACACACGTAATAATTCATGCAAGAAGAAAAACCACGATGGTTTTAGTGGAGTAATTTTTGAAAAAGAAAGAAAAAAATCTGGCTGGGAGCAGTCTGGTCGGCTGAAAAAAAGCGGACGCATTTGCAGTCGGATAAAATCTACAATTAGATGTTCTCATGCCTACGATGAAGAAGAACAAAGTTATAGCAATGTAATAATCTCGACGTTGCCTTCTCCAAGTGTTAGGAAGTAAAAAAGTAAAAATATCAAGGAAATAAGTTTATCATCAGAACAATGGATAAGAAGTTAATCACAAAGGAACACAAAAGAAAGCAAAATAGAATTGTTAATCAGAGTGTGGCGATGATTTGAAACAAGAGGATCGGACGATGAATCAATCTATTTAGAGTTATTTAAGAGTTAGTTTTCGGTGTGGCAGTCAGTTTTGCGACAGTTAGGAACAATTGGAGACAGTCTTAGGTGTGCGACAGTTGTTGACAGTTATAGGTGACGAGTGTTGCGAGTTGGATACAGTCGAAAGTAGGTTGTAGCTTGGAGGAAATGGAGAAATGAAGAGATCAACCAACTGATGAACTCGACAGTAGATGTACATGTGGACCTTAACGGTCAGAGGGTCGATGGTGTCACACACACACATACACACACACCAACTGACATATACAGAATGTGTTTTCTTTTGAGTTGCTTTATTTTTCTTTATATATTTTGAATCAGTGCGCACACCCTCGACAGCAGCCAATGTGAGAGCGACGACATTGACAGAAGAGAAGGTGAAAGAGAAGAGGATCATGGAAACAACGTTGGGGTCGGTGATGTTGTCGAGTGTGAGAACACGCGGTGTTACAGTAGAACATCTTATTGATAATGACATTTTTGAAGAGAAGATTTTTAACGAATTACAGGTGGGCGTTAAGAGCAAACGCCAACCCAGTTAGCACTGTAAAAAAAGAAATAAACTAAACAATAAACAAGCAAATCATTAAAACTAACATGGTTGAACAAAGGTTAATCTGTTGTATATCTCGACGTGACTGACTGCCAACTTAAAAACAGAACGAAGAACTAATTGGGTCACCCTGTTTAGTAAGCTTAAAAAGTGGAATACAGTAACAGTAACTAGGTCACACTTGTGCGTGTTTGCTTAAACACACGTACGCGAGGAAGCGACCAATGAGTGCTGTATATTAATACGTACACACGTGGCATATATTCTTAAAACGAAAGAAAGCCCAATTTTTTTTTAAATGTACTAACGATTCACCGCTTATCAAGGATCAAAGGTCACTCGAGGGTTAGGGCTGATGAGTTTGTCAGGAGGACAGTGAAAAAACACCGTAGGGATTGGCAACGGAGGTTGAAATTGAATAGAATTTTATTATTTAAAGAAGACGGATCAACAAGAATGTGTTTACATTTGATTTGAATACGACCATGTCACAGTCAGCTGGGAAGCAGCCTCGTGGCACTGTGTTTCACAAACGGCAGTTGTTGAAAAGAAACTTTGCCCATGGAAGTTCTGATTAGTTTAAGATGCATAGAAGAAGAAAGGAAAATTATTTACAGTAGTTATAGCTAGATGAGTTCTTTTTTTTATTGAATGTTTTACAGGGGTTTTCGACATTTTGCTTATTGTAAAACCAAAAATATGGCACTTACGCAGAATATGGACCATCCTGAAATAATAACGTTATTTAGAAGCCGTTTCTTAATATAGAGAGAGGACGTTTAAAAAAAAAAATTATGTATTTTCACCTAACAATTTAATAAATACTAGCGGGTCTGTGGAAATTCCACAGTGGACTCATTCATACGTAATATATTGATGTTGGCATTCTGTGTATGTTCAGCGTAAATAGAGACGCCCTGATATTATTGTACCTATTTACTATGCCTCCCCACGGGACAGAGTTAGACACCAGGGTCGTTTTTTAACGTGGAGAAAAGGTACAAAAATAAAAATTGTCTCAGTCGTGAAGGACTTCTCCTCCACCGAAAGAGAACAAGAAATGGAAGTGCAGCATCTGAAGAACAGATACCACACTTTGATCTTGACCAAAAGGCCAAGAATCCGGTTTACGACCCTGATATTATTGTAGCTGTTTTGTTAAAACTGCAAAAGTATTTATCTAAGCTAGCAGAGACGCTCGGTGTAGGCCAGTCGTAAAATACGCTTAAATATGATATTTTAATTCATCCAGATTTCGTACATATATTATAGAGTCAATTTTCTATCGATTCTTATCTATCTATATATCTATAAAAGTGAACGTGTCTGTCTGTCTGTCTGTCTGTGTGTATGTGTGTGTGTCTGTCTGTGAACATTTCCCTACGCAATAACTCTGTCAATTTTTAGTCTATAGACTCGAAATTTGAAATACCGGGTACTGAGATTTGGGAAAATCGGGTGTCAGCCAGAAATTTGGCTGTTAAGGGGTCAAATTTCAACGATTTGACCTTTAAGAACTCTACCAAACTCCCCCGACAATTTTGGGTCTAGACACTTGAAATTTTAGATATAGGTTCCTTGAACCTGGATCTAACTTAATAAAGTGATTTGAGCCCGAAACTATAAATTTTAAGGGGTCATAATAGGGGTCAAATTAAAAAAAAAATTACTCTTTTTTTTTTTTTTTTTGCTCAGCATACACCTCCAAACACCCGGGCAACGCCGGGCTGAAATGCTAGTGTATTATAAAGTTGTGATTTCAAAAATAAAAGAATATATCTATATGACTTGGGTGCATCAACATGAATCGAAACCGAAACTTATAAAGAATATATATAACTTGAATTCCATCAGCTATAATTGAAACCGAAACCAAAACTTATAAAGAATTATTGGTAAAATTATTTATCACAATGAATAACAGGTCATAACAATTAAACGACAATCTCTAAGAAGAAAAAGTGGTAAGTGTGATACACAAAATAATACACACGTTGTCCTATTAATATATAGATAAAATGATACCGATAACATTGTACTTAACTTGAAAATCCTATCTAAAAATAACACGGTCGGTATTCTGCACAAGTACTAACAATATTGTGCAAGGCCAGGGATCTCCAAACACAATGCATTAATGACCACTTTATAAATAGCTGCACACTTGTTAAGAATATTGTATTCTTTTCGCACGCGAAAAGCATCGTATCGACGAATATAACAATAAGAGTAAAAGAAAATAGTTGGTTAACAAATGATATTCAACGTTTAGTCGTTGTTTGATTTATGTTAACAGGTGGTGTGTGATCCCTGGTAGAGGCCATCTTGAATGACGATCGCGTCTGTGAGTATTGTTAAGATCGCACCGACATTTAACATAAACTAGCAATGGGTGCCCGGCGTTGCCCGGGTGTTTGGAGGTGTATGCTGAGCAAAAAAAAAAAAAAGGTCAATTTTTTTAACTTTGACCCCTATTATGACCCCTTAAAATTTATTGTTTTGGGCTCAACTTAAGTTATTAAGTTAGATCCATGTCCAAGAAACCTATATCTAAAATTTCAAGTGTTTAGACCCAAAATTGTCGGAGGAGTTTGGTAGAATTCTCCAAGGTCAAATCGTTGAACTTTGACCCCTTAATCGCCAAATTTTTGGCCGAAAACCGATAACGTCGATTTTCCTAAATCTCAGTACCCTGTATATCAAATTTCGAGTCTTTAGACTTAAAATTGACAGAGTTATATATATATATATATATATATATATATATATATATATATATATATATATATATATATATTGGATTGGGTCCTTGCTAATGAAGCCAGGGATTACTGCTGTCGTCGGATTCAGATCTATCGACTGGTGTTAATTGTGACACCCTGCACTAATGATTCCTGAAAGGATGAAGTACTAGTGTCTGTAGGTATTTTTTTTTTTTTTTTTACATGGGAGTCACCACTTGTCAAGGGCCAGAGCCCACTCGAGGATAAGGGTTAATGGATATACATTAGTCATTGTGATTTTAGCGGAGTAAACATTACTGGGAATTTTATAACTTAGATTACTTAGGGGAACGGTTCAATAAGAACTTGTTTACGTTGGACTTGAAGACAATCAGATTGTAGTCAGCTGGAAAGCAGGCAAACGGAATACTTCCACAGGCGACCATTTCTAAGAAAGAAGCCCTGTTCATGGAGTCTACGTTTAGGTGTAGACACAGATAAAGAGTGTGGGAAATTGTTGATAGTGGTTCTAGGTAGACGAGTGTTTTTCGTGAAAGTCTGGCGAGGGGGGACCATATATTGAAGTTCAGATGAGCACCTGCCATGAAAATACCGATAAAACAGGGACAGGCTCGCTAGTCTCTTCTGTGGGAAAGAGGTTGCAGGGAAGAGAAAAGGGCATCGTCTACTAAGCTACGAAGTCCATTTTGAACTCTGTCAAGACAGGATAAGGTACTTCTAGCAGCTCCTAGCCAGATATGGCAACAGTACTCCATCGTTGGCCGAACCTGGCTTTTATATAAGTAGAGAATTGCATCAGGAGTGAGATATCTACTGGAGCGGTAGAAGGATTCCACCATTTTCCAGCGACTTTGGCAATGGATTTGATATACGTGTTCCATTTCAGATCGGGAGTAAAGGTCAAACCCAGAAGCTTGTCAAAACATGAAGTCTCCCCAAAACGAGAACCATTCATTTCGATTGATGGCAGCTGAGCAACAGAGCGTTGATGATGTAAATATATAAGCTTGGTTTTAGATGCATTAAAAGTAACTAGCCACTTCCCCATTATTATTATAGTAAATAATTATATATATATATATATATATATATATATATATATATATATATATATATATGTGTGTGTGTGTGTAGATTTCGTATTTATTATTATATCTCTATAGTTTATTATATTGTACCCAATATATAGTAGTGATTTTCCAAAATAAAAAAAAACATATGACTTGGATGCCATTAGCTAGAATCGAAACCAACACACACACATATATATATATATATATATATATATATATATATATATATATATATATATATATATATATATATAAGAGGCGCAGTTTTCTCTTCTGGACCAAAATACCATAGGTTTACAACAACAGATGCTATATACAAATTTCTGATGTCTATTAGCCACTATCTTATATAAGTAAGTAAATACTTTTCTGACACATCTAGGTGTTCAAATAAAATCCTAGATTCCTTCCGAGGAGCTACACCAGCACTATAGCATTAACCTACAGAGGAAGTAGCCCCCCCCCCCATTGTTGAAGTCCTGTTACTGATCTCCATAAACACCGCTGGGATTTATCTACATGATATAGATATTCTGGTTACACCCTTCGTAACTGATTCATAAACTAATAGCCTGAAGGTCCATTTTACTTTAAGTTAATATAAAAAAGTGATCCCTCACTTTCTGAAACTATAATTAATTACTTTATGATTTGGAAACTACTCGTCTCCTGGAATTTAAAAACGTTATTTTCGTTTTCAGAAGCCTCAAAAACCTGCATTAGTTGTCATTTTAAAGGATTTTTTGAGCATGGAAAGATACATCTTTAACGAAACATTTTATAGCTGTATAAAAAAAAAAAAAAAATAGGTTCCGGATTATGGATGATCCCCTTGATAAGAAACGTTAAGAGCAAATGTCACAGCCCACTACACAATTCAAGTCATTACCTTTTCAATGAGCCTTCATATGTTAAATTCTGGTCAATAGTCGCCGAAATTTGGAGCTTATAAAATTTAAAAAAAAAATGGTATATCTATCTATCTATCTATCTATATTAGAAAAGTTTATTTGGGGTACAAATTTATATATGACGGAGAAGAGAGTTCTTTTGTAATTCTCATCAGGGACAAACGATGGCTTTTTGATTTTTAAAAGAGAAAGTAGGGGAAGAAATTAAAAATAAGGTGAAAATGAGAAAGGCATATTACCTTAAAATAAATATGTACAGGGAGGAAGGAAAGAGAGAAGAGAAAAAAAAATGGAGTATACGTATAACAAATATTTAAAGAAAAAAAATCTCGTAATATAACACGAGTGAGAAATGATATCCCGCATATAAATATACAGGAAAGAGAAAAAAAAAAAAAAAAAAAAAAAAGGGAGGAGCATTTGCATAGCTTACATAGAAAATATACATAAGAGAGGGAGTAGAAAATTTATACATGTACAAGTATAAGTCATCATCATCAGCATCATCATCATCATGCAGTTCGTCAGTCTTGACGATGACTAGTTGCGGCCTCAGTGATTTATCCCTCGGTGTTGGCGTAGTCTCACTCCATCGCCACAGGATTTCCCACCTTGGCTCCAAACTTGCTTGCACAGTTTAGGTTCAGTATCTGTTGCGCATCAGATAGACACCCTCTGAACCTCCAATGCTTATGTCCAGTGGAGCGAACCCGTGACGACTGGCAGCAGAGGAGGCCGCAGCTTCTGTCCGAAAGTAATCTCAGTGAAGTAAACAGTTGCCCTATCGTGTCCGCTACTACGCCTTTTCTTTTTCTATATAAGTATACATATCTAATTATAGTATCCCTCTACAAGTCAATCAGAAGATCCAGGGTATTAACGAACGTCTTCTGCCTGCAGAGAGAGAGAGAGAGAGAGAGAGAGAGAGAGAGAGAGAGAGAGAGAGAGAGAGAGAGAGCTTGAGTCGCACAATGGAGACGGATTCGAGAGTTTGCAGATGTCTACTCGATCGGCCTCGAAATAGAATTGAAAAGAAGTTGTCATATATGCCAACCCACATCCTGGATTATCCAATAAATGTTGTCCAATTGCGGAATCTAAATTATTGTGGGTAGGGTTGAGGATAATTTTATTTTTTAATATTATTACGAAAACCTGAAGGTACATGTTGCCCAAGTTTTGTTTCAAAGTGAACGCTGTTTCCCCGGGCGTAGACAGCATCACACTGACATTGGAATTTATATATAATATTACTAAGTTTAGTGCCAGGAAAACTGTCTTTTTTGAAAGAAGAAAATGCGGGTTTCGTATTGAAAATTACTCGAAGTAGAACAGACGGAAAACAATTGTTAATCGTCTGTTTAAGTTGGTTAATAAGAAGGATACAATTTTCTCCAACCCATGGCAACTTAAGATATACAGGACACTTTGAAGGGTCACAGGGTATACCATTATTAAATTGATTGATTTTGAATTTAATACATTTATTAATTAAGAATTCTGAGTAGCCATTATCGACCAGGATTAATTTTAGTAATTTCAGTATCTAACCGACAGGGGAAACAAATAACCAAGACCCTATGTACCAACGTATGAATCAACAATTTGGTGGTTTTAGGTGCAAAAGAACACCATTTAGTATATAGACCGGTGAATGTAGGTTTTCTATATATACAGGTAAGAAAACCCCCTCTGGACGTTTCAATCAGCACGTCGAGGAACGGGAGAGAGTTGCCCTTTTCTATCTCCATAGTAAGAGACAAAGCGTGATGTAAGGAATTAAGACGTTTGTAGATTTCTAAAGCCAGGTCATGAGAAGGAAAAGTCGCAAACATATCCACATAACAAAAATATAAGGCAAGAGTGTTATGTGGTGAATTGAAAAGTTTTAATTAATAAAATCCAACAAAAATGTCGGCAAGGATAGAACCCAAGGGGCTGCCCATGGGAACCCCCATCAATTTGTTGGTATATCACGTTGTCGAAAAAAAAAAAAAACTCGAAGGACTTTGTGCAAAGAGAAAGGAGTTCAATAAATATTTTTCCAGTAAAGGAGGAACGAGTTGACTACGATAAAGCGCATTGCAGCAAATAGTAATGGTTTCGTCGATAGGCACATTAGTAAATAAATTTGAAATATCAAACGACCAAAAGAAAGAATTGTTTTGATTGGGAGTAATATCTCTAATGATTCTGGAAAAAAGTAAACGAGCCAGAGACACTATAAGTTGAATAGAATGTACGGATAGGTGAAAATAACCCAATGAGCTATTGGGCAAGGAAATGTTGAGCGAAACCAACCATGGATAAAATCAGTCTACTATGGCTTACTATAATAATATATATAATGTATAGTAGGCCATGGGTCTACAAGGCACATCATCTTTATGGATTTTCCATCCATCCATAACCTTAAGCTCCTACAGGCCACCTACAACTTTGTAGATGCTTTTGTAGCGAGGAGTTCTTTTTACAGGGTGAGGGTACTGGCTCCACGCCCAACCTTCCCAGACGGTACATACAGCGCCTAGCCTTCCCAAATGGTCACCCATCTGGTACTGGCAAGACTCAACGTTGCTTAACTTTGGTGATCTGGTGAGAACCGATGTGTCAATGTGATTGTGCCGTACTTTTATGAATTTTAGGGAGACCATAAAGTCGGGGTCTCAAGGATCCAGTGGGTCGTATTTTTTTTTTTAATAAATCTCTTTGGAGAGATAATTCTTTTTTAAATAAGAAGCGCAAACGTTTTTGCAATTTGTTTTCAATATTCGAAGTATCACCACACGAGTCGACCGAGCCGAGTTTAAGAAATTTAGTAGTGCCATCTAAAATATTTAACATTTTATTTATATAGTAAGTACGGTTCAGGACGACTATGCCGGCACCTTTATCAGGTCTGGAAAGATAAATACCTTTATTTTTCTTTAAATTAAGTGCAGTAGAAAAATGGGTTTTTTTCCAGACAAAATTCCTTGAGTCAATCGACGAATTGCTATAAGAACGTGCAATACTAGACACATTAGCTTTCATCACTTAAAGGAACGGTTAGAATCTTAAAAAGATCTCTCGGTTGGAGTGTCTAAAATAGCAGGTGTATGTTTGGCATCTGGTAGGATGCCCCATCCCTGGCTTAAACAAAATGATAAGAAAAATGAAAAAATAGCTGAAAAAGTATCAGAGGAAAGAGAGGTGTGATGTTTTAACTGAGAAAACAAAATTTCAAATTCAGTGAGAACTTCAATATCACTGATGCATTTAGGAGGAACACAAAAATTTAAACCTTTAGATAGAAAAAGCTTCTCAGAATCAGAGAGGACTACGGCGTAGTAGTCCGACTACGCTGAGAAATTGAAAATGTGTTTATCATGGTTGGTGCTGTCCGAGCCAAAACTATTCTTAATTAGTAACGACAAATGTCCGTTGAATTTCCGAGTAGATGATTTCGTATTAACCTCGTCATGATTAGCGAGAAGACGAGAAAAACAGAAGAAATCAAAGAAGGACAAAAAAACTATAGGCAGAGTGCCATAAGCGATGGCGACAAGACAAAAGGTATTCGAGTTGACGTGAAATTTTTTTTTTATATCATCGCTAAGAACAGTACGCTCAATAACAAAACTAGGTGACAATTTGGCATGGGAGATACGTTTAGAAATATATCAGGGGGGGGGGGCGGTGTACATTATTTTCGAAACAAGATTTAAGAAAGGGAATAAAAAGTCTGAGACGTGAAATTTTCTTTTTTAAACCAGAAAGCCGGTTGACGGTATTACTTTGGGATCAGGTGTACCGTCTTCGAAAATAGTAGAAAAGATTATTTGGGGTACAAATTTATATATGACGGCGAAGAGAGTTCTTTTAGACCCGAGGCGTCTATTGCCATCCCCATCAGGGGCAAAAGATGGAATTTTGATTTTTAAAAAAGAAAGTAAGGGAAGAAAACTATAATATAAATCTCACATGTCTGTTTAAATGCATTTATGTATGTATGTATGTATGTATGTATGTATGTATGTATGTATGTATGCCTAAAACTTTCAACGGACGCGACGATTTTCTCGAGATCTGTATCGTTTTGAAGCACGACCCTTCGGACAACAAATATCGAAAAAAAATTCCTTCACCCTCAATTGGGCACTTTTCTACAGAAAGGGATCGCTATATATATATATATATATATATATATATATATATATATATATATATATATATATATATATATATATATATATAAAGCTGAATGTGTGTGTGTGTGTGTCTGATCACGAATAGGCTCCTATAAGGTTGACTATTTTAAAAAATTGATTACATATAATGATAGAAGATGTATCGAGACACAGGAATGGGTATGTTTGATGCTCCAGAACAGTGGTCCATTAAAATTCTAGGGTCTGCGTTCGCGCCTGGTTCACTAAGTATGGAAATAAAAAATTAAAAAATTAAAAAAAAAACGTTTACAAGTGTTTTTGATATAGATGTACATAAGAATACTTTGATAAGTATGTTTTAACTTAAATAGGGATGGTATAATAAAATTGTGGGGTCTGCGTTTGCGCCTGGCCTCCATAGAATGGAAATAGGTACAAACTTTAATAAAGACTTTTCATATCTATCTGCGTAAGTATACTTTGATAATTATGTTTCAGGTTGAAGAAATATGGCATAATAAAATTATGGGGTGTTCGTCCGCGCCTGACCTCTATAGAATGGAAATATGTCACAAAGTTTAACAAGGTATTTTAATATAGATCCACAAAATATTGTGATAAGTGTTTCAGTGTAAACAGGTATGGTATAATAAATTATGGGGTTTATCTATTTTATTTTTACTTTCATCATATTTTGCTTTGGTTTAAATACACCCGAATCCGAAGCTATCTCTTTACAACCGTTCCTTTTCATAACCTATAACTCCAATCTCTGGTCCCCCCTCGCCAATCTTTCACGAAAAACACCCGTCTAGCTGAATCCACTGTGAAAAATTTCCCCCACTCTATATCTGTGCCTAAATCAAAACGCGGATTCCATGAACAAAGCTTCTTTCTTAGAACTGCACGCCTGTGAAACTCTGTTCAGTCTGCCTGCTTCCCACCGGACTACAACTTGGATGTCTTCAAGTCCAATGTTAACAAATTCCTAATGAACCGCCCCCTTAAGTAAACACTTCATCAAATCTCCACACTAACGTAATGTACTTGCAATAACCCTTATCCCTGAGTGGCTTCCGGGCCTTGATAAGTGGTGATCACTGTGTAAAAAAAAAAAAATCATACTTTAATAAATCAGAGTCCATTTTCTGTAGGCTATTTTTGAACCCAGTCAACAACGGGTACTTTTGCTAGTATATATATATATATATATATATATATATATATATATATATATATATATATATATATATATATAATATATATATATATATATATATATTAAGTAATGTGATTGTTATATATATTTATGTATATATATTTATATATATATATTTATGTATATATATTTATATATATATGTATATATATTTATATATATATTTTTTATATATATATTTATATGTATATTCATATATATATATTTATATATACCCATTTATATATATATATACATATATATATTAATATATATATTTATATATATATTTATATAAGTATATATCTATATTTATATATATATATATTTGTATTCATATATATATATATTTATATATATATATTTGTATATACATATATATATATTTATATTTATTTATATATATGCATATTTATATATATATTCATATTTATATATATATTTATATATATTTATTTATATATATATTTTTATATATATATTCATATATATATTTATATATATATCTATATATATATTTATATACATATATATTTATAGATATATTTATATGCATATATATTTATATATATTTATTTGCATATATATGCATATATATATATATTTAAATATATATGTTTATATATACTTATACATATATATATTTATGTTTATATATATATATATATATATATATATATATATTTATTTATATATATGTTTATTTTTTTTTTGACAAAAATGGAACAAGCACAAATTGTTTTTTTTTATTAGAAATTGTTCATTTCCAAGATAAGACTGAGAATGCCCACAGAATCGGTTATAAATACCATTTACTGATTTAACATTGATTCACAGAGTTTAATTTATTTTAGTTATCGGTCATTTATCGAGAGATTACTTGTCTATTTTTTTTATAAACTTTTCGTATCTATTCGCTAACTGTCTATATGTCTTATTCTGAGGGAGTTTACTTGCTTATTAAAAGGGTTTAAATGCTCTGTACGGTGTTTTTAATTTCGTTGGCGGCAGCTATATATTGACAGTGTCTGTCACTGGCTTCTTCTGCAATAATTAAAGATTTATGTCACTTCTCTTTGGATGCAAGTAAAAAATATAGATGAAAATCTCAGATGAGAATTTAAAAATCTTTGATAAGATACATAAAGAGAAAACATTCTGAAAATGTTCTTAATTAAAAAGGAAATTATATCTACTTTAAACTTATACACGTACCCAAAAAAGAAAAATGGGGTTGGGACAATTTTTACTGTGATTAACAGAAAAAGAAAAGAAATGCTAAACAAATATGCAACAAATAAATGTACTAAAGGCAAGACTCTTCTCCATACCTAAATACATTTATTTTTGTTTAAACTTTTTAAAAAGTGTGTTTTTGGTTGAAACAAACTTAGTTTCTTCTCTTTTAGTTAGAATTTTAAAAATGGCTACCCAATAACCCTGACAGAAGGACCATTGATAACCGCTCAAAATTGAAAATTAAACAAACGCTGGCAGAAACACATAAACAAATGTTTACAATCGATCGAAAATGTTATGCTGTACGCGTATTTTGTTTAATTTCCGATTTTTGAGCGATTAAGCGAGAATGGGCCGGAAATGATTATAATTTTATGTTAATTTTATGTGCGAAACACTTTTCCTACGCGAAATTTTAAAATAATTGTTTTTTTCTTTTCCTTTTAATCATTTAAAAATGTAGAATCCCATTTTGGGGAAGTGATTTAGTTAAAGAGATTAATATATTTGCTGCTGCTGCTGCAATTATTATTATTATTATTATTATTATTATTATTATTATTGTTATTGTTGTTGTTGTTGTTGTTGTTGTTGTTGTTGTTGTTGTTGTTAGTAGTAGTAGTAGTAGTAGTAGTAGCAGTACTAGTAGTAGTAGTAGTAGTAGTAGCAGTACTAGTAGTAGTATCTGTAATTTGTTTTTCTTTTACAGTAACACAAATTAATCTAACAATCGGCCAAATGAGTATAATTGCGAAAAAAAAAAAAAAAAAGATATGAACATTTTTTTTCAAAAAGGAATGGTACAGAATAGTTAATAGAAATCCCTCCTAATATTAAGACAGCTTTTATAAATAGTACGTTATTATGTAGAAACTCATTCTTGATATGGGACGGGCTTTCTAAACTATTCTCTCCCTACACCGTTTTCTTTTGCACACCAATCGTTAGATAATTCTTTTTTGGGACGCCAGATTTCAATCCACCATTTTTGTTTGCCAAAAGTATGCCAGTGCGCAAAATTTCATTCCGTCATGAAAACAAATTTCTCCAGAAAAAAAAACAACAACCTTATTTTTACATGTTTATCTAGCGAATAAACATAAAAGTACATATGAAAAACCACATTTATTATTTTTTAAAAATCCAACAACGGAACTAAAATCGATGTTTTCCTTATAAAACAAAATTAACTTTTTTGACAAATCTCTGTGTGGTGTACCGGAAAAATATTTTTTTCTAATAAATAAAAGTGAATAAAATTTACGCCAGGGGCGTGAGTTCCGTTATAGAGGCGTTGATTTAATTTGAATAAAATAAAATACGCATCAGGTGCGCTTGAAAGCCAAATCACAGCGCAATATTACGAAAATAAACAAATATTTTACTTGTTTGAAATTTATAATTTTAATATTTTTATTTCCAAGATAAATGTACAAAAATTCTTGTAAAAATAAACTTTATCATTTTGATTCTTAAAAAAAAAAAATATTTTTCTGGTACGCCACAAAGAGATTTATCAAAAAAGTTCGTTTTGTTTTAGAAGCAAAACATGCCCCGGTGTTGGATTAAAAAAATAATAAATTTGGTTTTTCATATGTAATTTTATCTTTATTCGCTAGATAAAAATGTACAAATAAGTACTTTTTTCTTTTTTTTAGAAATTTGTTTTTATGGCGGAATGAAATTTGGCGCACTAATTTAATTTTGGCGTACTTTTTGTGCAAACCAAAATGGCGGATTGAAATCTGGCGCCTTGCCGTGCTGGCGTCCCAAAAAAGAATTGCATATTATTTTTTATTTTATTTTTATTTATTTATTTATTTTTTTACATAGGCGTCACCACTTATCAAAGCCGATAGGCCACTCAAGGATAAGGGTTAAAGAGTGTACAGCAGTCAAAAGGACAACATAATAATCGATAGTAATGGAAGTTCGGTAAATTTGTTAACTTAAGTGGAACGGCTCTTCAGAGACTTGTTCACGTTGGACTTGAAGACAACCATATTATAGACAGCTGGAAAGCAGGAAAACGGAAGACAATTCCACAGGCGTGCAGTTCTAAGAAAGAAGCTTTGATCATGGAATCTATGTTAAGGTTTAGGCACAGATAAAGAGTGGGGGGGGGAATTATTGATAGTGTTTTCAGCTAGACGAGTGTTTCTTGTAAAAATTTGGCGAGGGGGTGTCATAATATAGGCTAAGAGACTATTAGTCGGCTAGAGTTATGCCCCTTGGCCCGTGACGTATGAATCTCGTCCGCCATTGTTTCTCAGTGCAACGTTACTACTAGACAATAAAGAACGCATTTTACACCACCTTCGAGTCTGTTTATCAATGCTTCCAAAGTATGTATTATCACGACATGGTATCAGAAGTGGGATCCTCTAAAGAATCAAAGGAATAGTAACAATATTACCCTAAAAAAAAAAAAAAAAAAAAAAAACGAACATTTTCGGGATCTAAAAAAAATTAATACAAAACACACGTGGTGTCGGTATTTTTCTCGCAATCGACGATGAATACATATTCGCAACTACCACCTCCAACAATCGATTGGAACACTTCAAATTTGGCCAAATCAATGGACCGATTTATCAGGCAAGTTCATTTATATTTCGACGGCCCAATGAAAAACGTAGATTCAGACACAAAGTTAAATTACTTGCTAATATGGTCTGGTATCGAGGGCCAGGAAATAAGTGACACTTTTCCCTTTCGACAGGGAGAAGAAAGAACATTGGATAAATATATCCAATTTTTTAAGGAATATGCGAATCCGCGATCGAACTTTCGTGTAGCTAGACACAACCTACTAAAATGTAAACAAAACGCGGATGAATCGGCACACGCATTTCTAAGTCGGCTGCGTCAGACAGCCAAACAGTGTGAATACGGTCGGACGGTGGAAGAGACCATTGTGTTGGACCTATTCATATTCGGTATTTATTTACAGTCTGCACAAAAGTCCCTAATAAGAGAAGGAAGCGATCTCACGATCGAGAAAGCACTCGGAATCGTCGAGACAGAAGAAGCCACGTGTAAACAAATGGAAGCATTACGTACAACAGCAGTAGAAGACAGCTCTACACTCGCAGTTAGAGCCAGACAGCCCAGTGGACCTACCACATGTGGTAATTGTGGCACAAAACACCATCAATATAAATGCCCAGCTAAAGGCAAATACTGCCTAAAATGCAATAAAAAGGGACACTTTGCTAAAGTTTGCCACTCTAAAATGGGAGACGAGGGGCACACACGCAGACAGTCATTCCAGCCACAGAGGAAATATAATAAGAATAAAATCCACATGGCAGCAGCACATATTGGTAGCAACGACGACAGTTCCACAGAGGAGCTGTACTTTCACACAGTAAAGGAATTACCGTTAGCGACCACAGAAGCTTTCACAAAACTGAAGATAGGCAACAGCAAAGCCCAAATAGAGGTTGACGCGAAAATCGACACAGGTGCAATGAGCAACCTGTTACCTAAACAGGTATTCAAGGAACTGAAAGGAGTACCACTGGAAAAATCAGCTATAAGGCTAATTGCGTTTGGAGGCTCAACGATAGACCAAGAAGGGACCTGTCGTTTAGGGGTCAGATCCCGCGACAAGTTCGTTAAAGCGACCTTTCACGTGGTGAAATCAAGAGACCCTATACTAATAGGACTCCAAACATCAAGAGAATTAGGGCTAGTCACCCTTAACTTGGCTATAAAAACGGACACAACTCATGTGACGGACAAAGCATCCCGGCCTACTCCCCCGCACGACATGAAACCGGTCCCCGTGCAGGAACCATGTACGATGGGAAACCTTGGAGAAAGGAGGAAAATCATTGAGGAATTTCCAGACGTATTCGACTCCATTGGTTGTCTGCCAGGTGAACACACCATCCATTTAAACCCCGAAGTACCACCAGTTGTCCACCCACCACGTCGAGTCCCAATATCCCTAAAAGGAAAGTTGAAATTGGAGTTGGACTCCTTAGAGGCCCAGGGAATAATTTCCCCTGTAAAGGACCCGACGCCCTGGGTAAACTCATTCGTCTGTACCACTAAAAGGAACGGATCGGTCAGGCTATGCCTCGACCCCCGAGACTTAAATAAAGCAGTGCACAGACCACACTATGCGACTCCGACATTCGAAGACATCACTGCGGAACTAGACAACGCTAGATGGTTCACAAAAGTCGATATCAAGTCCGGCTACTGGCATTTGAAGCTGGACGAAAAGTCGAGACGTCTCACAACATTCATTACCCCACATGGCAGATACATGTACAACAGGTACCCCATGGGAGTCAAATCTGCCCAAGATGAGTTCCAAAGAGCCATGCAGGAAAACTTCGGAGACCTCGAAAATGTCCTATCCATATGCGACGACATAGTAGTGTACGGATTCGAGGAAGACGGCAGTGACCATGACAAGGCACTGAGGCAGCTAATGTTTAGAGCAAGGGAAAGAAACTGCAGGTTTAATTCAGAGAAATTTGTGGTGAAAACCTCCGAAATCCCTTTCTACGGCCACATAATCTCAAGAGACGGTGTCAAGCCAGATCCCCGGAAAATAGAGGCGATCACACAGATGCAACCCCCCGAGGATGCAAAGCAGCTCACCAGCTTCCTAGGCCTGGTGAACTACTTGAACAAATTCTCTCCACGACTCGCGACACTGACAAAACCCCTACGTGAGTTAACATCGAAGAAGAATGACTTCACATGGTCTTCACAGGAGCAACAGGCATTCGAAGAAATCAAAAAAGAGATCGGAAATCATACGACACTCCGATACTTCGACCCTAAAGAACCAATAGTGCTACAGGTAGATGCGTCTTCAATGGGTATAGGCGCGGCTCTGCTACAAAACGACAGACCAGTAGCATTCGCGAGCAAAGCACTTTCCGGACCAGAAACACGCTACTCAAACATAGAGAGGGAGATGTTGGCTATCGTCTTTGGCCTGGAGAAATTTCACAGTTACGTTTGGGGCCACAAAACGACAATTCATACGGATCACAAGCCATTGGAGTCGATAGCATTGAAAAATCTAGCACAAGCACCCCCAAGATTGGCTAGAATGTTATTGAAGGTCGAGGGATATGATTTTACTGTAAAATATACCCCAGGAAAAACAGTTCCAATTGCAGACTGCTTGTCACGAGTAGCACCCAGACCCAGTGGGCACATTGAAGGGATCGATCTCAACGTCCATAGCATGATCTCATACCTCAACTTTGCGCCGACGAGAGTTGAAGATATAAGAGTGGAAACATCCCAGGATCCACTCCTAAAGCAACTTGTAAGCATGGTATTGACCGGCTGGCCTTCCAACCGGGCTGACTGCCCAGGAATTCTCCTGCCATTCTGGAATTTCAGAGATGAGATTGGGGTCCAGGATGGAATTCTACTCAAGAGCCAGAGAATCATTATCCCAGCCTCGTTGCAAAGAGGCATACTGGAAGAGCTGCATGCTTCACACCAAGGAGTAGAGAGAACGAGGTTACGAGCGCGTTCAGCGGTGTACTGGATAGGGTTAAATAAGGACATAGAAGATATAGTCCGAGAGTGCCACACATGCTAGAAATACCAAGCCAGTATCCTGCCCGAATCAATACTCCAGCACGAAACCCCTACGTACCCCTGGCAGTACGTCAGCACAGACTTGTTCACATTGGCAGGGAAAGAATATCTGCTTGTGACAGATCAGTACAGCCGAAACCCCTTCGTACGACGCCTTCCGTCCGCCTCATCAATATCCGTTATTAGAAGTATTAAGACGATATTTGAGGAACAAGGAGTGCCGGAAATCTTGTACTCGGACAATGGTCCACAATTTACAAGTAAAGATTTCAAGGATTTCGCCAGGACGTACAGCTTCCAACACAGGACATCGTCCCCACATTACCCCAAGTCTAACGGATTCGCCGAAAGAATGGTGGGAACATGCAAGAAAATTTTGACGAAGGCAGGGGAAACTGGTCAAGACAGCTACCTAGCAATGATGGCTTACAGAGCCACGCCACTGTCATCAGACATTAAGTCCCCGGCAGAGTTACTCAACGGACGAAAAATACGGACACCCCTAGTATCCAAGCAACAACTTGGCGATGAGCAGACTAGGACAGCCATACAGAAACAGAAAGATCAGTCTAAGGTCTGCTATGACAGGAAACATAACAGACACCACTCCCACCTACATGCAGGACAGAATGTCTATGTCCAGCAGGAAAAAGCAAAGATATGGGAGCCTGGAAAAATTCAGCGCTCCAGCGTGACACCCAGATCCTACATAGTTGAATCTGAGAACGGTAACACCTATAGAAGGAACAGGCAGTTCCTCAGACCAGCTGGGAAGAGATCAACAACCGCAAATAGATCCGACCAACCTCGCCCCAGCGACTCTCCACCGGATCCCACCCAGAAGGAAGGTCCCCCCCCTAAACAAATCGAACAGCCGACCACCGAACAACACTCCAGCGGCACGCCTCACACCCGAACTGAGAAACTCACCCCCGAATTAAGAAGATCTCAGAGACGAGTGAATGCTCCTCAGAAACTGAACTTATAGGTTACACTATCCTAAAAAAAAGAGACAATACCATTACCCTAGAACAATGGAGACAAGCTAAATAATATATTAGAGACTATGTTATCCCTTAATCAGATAAAGGCTAAATATCGCCCTTGGACTATATACATATATATGGAAGGGAAGGGATGTCATAATATAGGCTAAGAGACTATTAGTCGCCTAGAGTTATGCCCCTTGGCCCGTGACGTATGAATCTCGTCCGCCATTGTTTCTCAGTGCAACGTTACTACTAGACAATAAAGAACGCATTTTACACCACCTTCGAGTCTGTTTATCAATGCTTCCAAAGTATGTATTATCACTACAGGGGGGACCATAGATTGAAGCTTAGTCGAACACTTTCCATGAAAATAACGATAAAGCAGAGACAAACTCGCAACATCTCTTCTGTGAGATAGAGGTTGCAGCGAAGAGAAAAGGACATCTCCCACTAGGCCATGAAGTCTATTTTGAACCCTACGATAGGAATTTAGCTGAGAGTGTTAATCTACAAATTTGTCATTATTATTATTATCATTATTATTATTATTATTATTATTATTATTTGCATCTCATTTTCGTTTTTGTTTTTTACAGCAAAGCTAATCAATTTCATAACCCACCAAATTTTTATAATTAAAATAAAACTTTCACTTCATTCATAGAGAGAAGGCACAGAATAGTTAACAAAGCCCACGCCCTCCCCATGTTAAAAATGGTTTTCTAAATAGTAACATTAGTTAGAAATTCGTTCGTAGCAATGGGAGACGACGTTGTTAAATATTTTGTTCTTACATCGATTTCTCATTTTGCCTAAGAATCGTTAACTATTTGCAACTGTTTATGAAAAATTCAATTAGCATATTGTACACAAACAACGGACTGATACAATCAGGTTTTGTTTTAAAATAAAACCTTTTATTGTCTTAAAATTTTCAATCAATTACAAGAAAAATATTTGAGAAAAATATACGCGAAAATTATTCGAGGGTTTATGCAATAATTTGAAAATTAACAAAAAAAAAAAAAAAAAAAAAAAAACAACAACCCCAAACAAATCTCTAATTAAATATTTATTAATTTTAAAAGAATCAGAATCGGGAATCGTATCGGAATCGGAAAAATTTTGGTATCGTCCCATCACTAATATATATATATATATATATATATATATATATATATATATATATATATATATATATATATATATATATATATATATATATAAGAGCAAATAGTTAATAAAACATGTTAAAAAACACTTCGAAAAAGAGTTAAAAGCATTTAATCTGAAAAGGAAGCACGTAATTTGTGTGTGCGTGTGTGTGTGTGTGTGTACGAGGAAAAATGTTTACTAAATCATATTTCACCTTTTATTTATACCGATCCTTTAATTTATGAAGCTCAATGTAATTACAGAGCATATAACAAATAAGTCACAAAAGTCTATATTCCAGATTTCAAGATGTTGACCATCTTACCATTTATTTCTTTAAATACGTTGACATGCGCAACTCTTGACAGCACCTGTTTCGTAGCGCAAAATCATTCATGTAATTATTATATCAATCAATCAATTTATTTCGCCGTTAACTCATCAGAAGGAACATCACTTATCAATGTTAAAAGAAAATAAATGCATATGCATGATTACAAAACCCCCAAAATGGGAGAGAAGTTACAATTATCGTTTTTAATTGATTACGTCATCCTAAATTCAATAAGTGAAACAATAATTACATGAATGATTTTGCGCTACGAAACAGGTGCTGTAAAGAAATGTGTATGTCAACATGTGCTTAAAGAAATAGATGGTAAGATGGTCAGAAATAAATGGTAAGATGGAAATGTGGAATATCAGCTTTTTTGCCATACATACATACATACATATATATATATATATATATATATATATATATATATATATATATATATGCATGCATATGTATGTATATATGTGTATATATGTGTTTATATTTATATATGTATGTGTGTGTGTGTGTGCGCGCGCGCGTGTGTGTGTAAGCACACAAAAAAAAAAAGGATTTTCTATGTGATAGACACACATTATTTGGAATTAACCTTTAAAGTTAGATAACCTTGAAGTTCGGGGATGACATTTCTGAAACTGTGAATATCGTGGTGGGTGGGAAGAACAATTTGAGAACCAAATAACTTTACCATTTACATAGAGAGAGGGGAGGGGAACACCCGAAACTCTTAACGCGGAAAAGGCGAAATATAACGAACTAAAAATAACTAATTACTCGTTTAATTTAGTAATTCTTTCTTTTCTTTTTCTTTTCTTTTAACAAGTTGGGCGGGAGGGAGTATGTATTATTTATTTTAATTGTATTGCTCCTCTTTCTTTTTTTCGATTGTATTGTTTGCGTTTGAATTTTTGTAGCAGGTTTGTCTGATGATGACGGGATGAGTACTTGAGGCATCTTTAACTTTCTATTGGATTTGGCCGACGAGCCAGTTTGGATATGTAGTTGGTAGTTCCTATTTTAGAAGTGAAGTAAGAGAGAGAGAGAGAGAGAGAGAGAGAGAGAGAGAGAGAGAGAGAGAGAGAGAGAGAGAGAGAGAGGGGGGATGGAGAGAGAGGGTGAATTTAAGGAAATAGAATACAAAACAAAGCTCTATGCAAAGATCAAACACAGTATAAAGAGATGAAATAGTGCGAATGAGAGAGAGAGAGAGAGAGAGAGAGAGAGAGAGAGAGAGAGAGAGAGAGAGGGAGGGAGGGAGAAGCAATGGGGGAGCTCAATTGTTAAGTGCACACTGCACATTTACGCGCATATAAATACATTTACCGCCAGTTGAATCTTCCCTCGCTTTCATAATGAAGCATTTTTTTAAATGCTGTTTTGCAAATTTTTTACTGGGACGTTCGCATGCCCGCCGAATAAAAAAAAAAAAAAAAATTGAAAATTTATTTTTGATAGACAAAAAAAAACAAACAAACAAAAAAACAAAACAAAAACAAAACATATAGTTTAAACACTCCAAATTTAGTTGCAATTTAAAACGAACAATCGTATCTCAAATTTGGGCACAAATCAAGTGAAATAGGCAAGATATTCTAACAGCTCCTATACTAAAATTTAACATAAAAACAATAGGTTCTTATTTAGATTCAACCTAATCAAAAAAAAAAAAAAAAAAAATACAGAAAAATATTTATGTGTACTTCACGGAAATGTCATATTCCAAAAAATCACGTAAATTGATCAAGTAATTTTTGTTTAAACGATTTTTAGCAATTAATGTGAAATCGATAGCATTACAAGGTTGATCTCGCAAGTTAAAACTATTGTGAACTGATCTACCCTTGCTACTTTCCAATATGGCGGTGCGAGGCAGTTCGTCTTTGCTTACTTATAATATTTTATTTTCTTTGTTAAAAATAAACTACTTTATCAATTTACGTAATTTTTGGAATATGATCTTCGGTCCATGACGGCATTTACCTTCTAATATTTAGTCGTATGTCGAGAACATCACCAACATGACCTCCCACAACACACAAAGCCAACTTGATCACCTCCATCCGCCGAGTATTCGCTGAGTTCCTGCCGGTGCTTGTGGAAAGGGCATGCTCCCAGTTCCAGACCCGTATCGAGGCAATGATTGAGGCTGAAGGCGGCTACATTGAATAGACGTCAGCTCTACTACATAATCAAGTTACCTGGATTGATTTTTTCAAGTTTAAAATAAAGCTGTAATGTTGTTTACTTTAGGGTGAGAATTTTTACGTTCCACCCTGTATGATATGATTCTAGGGTGCAATAGTTGAATCGCCTAGATTTACTTGGTGTATATTTTCTTACACTCCCTAATGCTAACTATTCCAACTTCTACTTCTACATAGTTCCCTTACCCACATAGGTAGAGATGTTGATTTCTTGTTCGTTTTTTTAACTTGTTATTCTAAATGAAGGTGTATGGTAACGAAACCTTTCCTACCCATGCACCATGTTCTAGTTCTATTTTTTCAATGATTTTGCATGTATATACCATTTCCTAAATAAGGCATTTACCTTCTAAAGAGCATTCATTATTGTTTCTACAGTTACAAATTGGTTCTTTATCAGTATTCTGGTTGAGATCTAGTCCACTTTCCTTAATTACCTTATCTATTTTTGCATTATTTGAACCTATTATAATTTTAAATAAATTAATCGATGTTGAGAAGGATAATTTCACGGTGTTGTTGTTTATGAATTTACCTATGCCTTGAGAGAAGTCCTTATCGGTGTTGTTGTTTATGAATTTACCTATTACCTTGAGAAAAGTCCTTATCAAGAATCTTATAAAATTCCTTGGGTATATTATTTGAGGAGTGCACACTGTAAGGTGGATTAAACCATATACAATTGCTATGTCTGTTTTATTTCTTTTATTATTATTCCTGTTTTTGTGATGCTCTTATTTAATTGGATCAGAACTATTTGTGCTAATTTTGTTGCTTTTAGAATTTTTATGTCTATGACTGCTCATAGTCATATATGATATAACATGAGATGGTTTCCGTGTTCTAACTTCTTGATTCATTAGGTTCATTTATAATATAATTTATTTCACTGCTATATCCTGACCTGATTAAGGCTTCATTATAATACTTTTTCTTACTGCTAAATATTTGTTCATTGTATGATAATCTCGATATTCTCTTAGAGATGCTAGTGATAATTTCCTTTTTTCACTGAACCTGGGTGATTAGATTTATAGTCAATATAATAAAAGATTTGATTGGGTTTATGGTATGGTTCGTATGTTTTGTTATCTAAGTTAAGGTTAATACCTAAGTTCACTACTTTATGGTTAATATCAATGGTTATTCTTAGGTCTATATCGCTAAAGAATTTATGTAACATCTGTTTAGTTTTATCTAAATTTCTGCCAAAGAACAGCGTGTCATCCCTATACAGACCCATTCTCATACCCCTATACCTTTCTATAGATTTCCTTTAGATTCTTTTTACACAAGATCTTTTACCTTAGCTGAGTCGGATTTATCTCTCTCTCTCTCACACACACACACACACACACACACACACACACACACACACACACACACACACACACACACACACACACACACACATATATATAAAATCATATATATACATATATAATCACACACACATACACACAAGGTGCCTTTTATATATAAAATATCAAATTAGGTATATCTGTATGTTTATGTATCTATAGGATTTACTCCTAAACTAATTAACCGCTTATTAGTGATTTTGAAACACAGCTTATATGCGTAAGGAGTTCCAATGTAGGCTAAAAGTTAGTTTAATTTAATTTCAAACGAATGGGGTACAAATGGGGAGCTTTATGAAAATTCAGATATCTCCAGTTTTTGTGAAAATATAACAACATATAAAACATAACAAAAATTAATAAATGTTCTTCAAATTTCAGTTTCTTGAAAGTATTTTGACAATTCAAATAATTCAGATTTTTTGTGTCATTGCTTCATAGTCATTAGATAACAATTAAGCAAGATTTCCTTTTTCAAGGTCTTAAGGCCCCTTAAGCTTAAACCTTTAGTTTGAAACATTCTCTAAAATCAAAACCATATAATGGATTTGGATTAAAATTGGAATAATGATTCTAGATATAAAGCTTATTGCATTATATATTGATTTTAATCTTTTTAACCATACGTCAGTCCCATGGAGTATTTTGTCACCTCAATTTTGCTTAAGTGCTCACAATTTCTAGTTGGCAATTTATTTCCCCCAGTACTCTCCTGACTCAGTGAGGGTATAGCACACGTAGTATGGCGCCGTTGGAGGTAGACATCGATTTGTGCTTCTGGGGTGTCCAGTTACCCCAGCTGACTAATTTAGGTATGATTTTATGATTTATATAATGTTGTAGTTTTCCAGTGGAAAATGAAAATTTGTAGATATAAACGCATATTATGTATCATTAGGCTACTCTGTAATATTTAATATGGAATTGATATGTTTTGGCATTTTTCGTTATCATAAGTTTTGATGGGATTATGATTTTATTTACAATTTATTACTCTTTCAGTCTTGTAACATTACAATCAAGTCAACGAAAACAATATTTTCGCCATAAGCGTAACTTGTAGACATATTTTCAAAAATTACAGAAAATGAGATATTTAACATACGCCATCATATAGACAAAATGCTATTTTCACTATAAGGTGAGATACTTTAAATTGAATTTCAGCCATATACCTAACAGATAAACGTAAATATTATTAAACATTTTCGCGTTAGACTAAACAATCTGTTATTTCAACCTTCCACCTAATATATATATATATATATATATATATATATATATATATATATATATATATATATATATATATACATACATACATACATACATATAAATATATATATATATACATACATATAAATTTATATATATATATTTATATATATATATATACATGCATATAAATATATATTTATGTATACATACATATAAATATATATATATACATATATACGCATACACACACACACACATATATATATATATATATATAAATATAAATATATATATATATATATATATATATATATATATATATATATATATATATATATATATAAAATGAAAATTACAATTGAATTTACCAAAATGACCCAAGATGGTAATATTAAAGTAAATTATAAATATTAAAGAATTAATATTTATAAAATTATCTCAGCCACATATAAAAGCTCGATAAAACCAAATAGGAAATAGAGCTTATAATATGAGCAAACAGTTAATAAAATATGTTAAAAAACACTTTGAAATGAGTTAAAAACATATTTAATCTGAAAAGGAAACACTAGATAAATGGATAGTCCTTAATCCGCGGAGTTTCAAAGAAATACTTTCCTTCTCATCAGAAGGTAGGAATTAGCAAAATGCGGGATTGGATGTTGCAGGCAGAAGTATTTGATGAAACAACAAGTAAGTCAAAGATGAAAACAAAAAAAGTGAAGCAGAGGGAATATGGTAAAGAAAAAGGTGATTACACACGAATGGATAGTCTGGTGGAAGATAAAAAATCCAGTGACGGTAAAATCCAAATGTAAAACTTCAAGAAAGTTAAAAGAATTTCCATTTGTACAAGTAAAATCCAAAGAAATCCCGTAATTGGAAGAAGATGGTCCATAATAATCCAAAGGCAGAAATCCATGGAATAATTCACAAAAATGTGTTCAAGAAAAAAAAAAGAAAAGATTCCAATACTATTGATAAAAGAAAAATAAGATGTGCTTTTCATTCTACTTCCGAGACATAAATATAAATAATAAAGATCTGGGAAGAGAAAGAAGAAGAAAAAAAAAATGATGATAAAGTTAAATATAAAATATAAAATAAAGGGAAACAAAAGTAAAAATGACCCAGACAGGAAATGTTAAAGGCGCGAAAAAAATATATAGGGTAAAATAATATAGGTCAACTGAAATGTACAGGTCATCACTTAAAAAAATGTCAGCCAGAGTTGTTAAACGACACTAAAAGGAAAATAAACCAGTTTAGTCGCCGGTGACCCAACCATGAGGCGTAGTACTGGTTTACATGGTACCAGTAGCATATGACATGACCTGACATACATAAATACATACATACATACATACATACATACATACATACATACATACATGCATAAACAAGCCCCCCCCCCCGGTGATAAAAGCAATGTTAAAGTTTAAATTGAAAATGTAAGTTTAATTAGCCCATTCAACGCAAATATTAAAAAATATTTGCGATGAATTGGCTTACTAAACCTACATTTTCAATTTAAACTTAAATAATGCTTTTATGACGCAGAAAAAACAACTTCATATTTTATACCATGCGTGACCTCGCGTATCTCCTGGCTTGGACATTTAAAAATAACCTTTAGAAAAACCCCACGCTTCTTAATTTTCTTAGTGGCATCATAGCACGAGAAAAAAAACTGTTTATATCCAGAAGATGACGCGATTACGTCGAAGAGTTTGATTTATATACAAATAAATGTTTGTTTATGTATAAAAAATATCTGCGTTGAATTGGCTTACTAAACTTACATTTTCAATATATATATATATATATATATATATATATATATATATATATATATATATATATATATATATATATATATATATATATATTCATCCACACACAGTACTGTTTCGTTGAATCACAACTCATCAGTGTGGCTTGACTAGCACATTTTCCTAGACGGGAATTGTTATCGCGTTGATAGTTGGCAGTTCTACCAATCAGCCCATGGGATCGGTGCCCGCAAATGACCCCAACAAATGTCTATTTAAATAAACACTCGCCCATCGCTTTTATAGTGCTCGAGCTGATTGTTTATTTATAAACAAACAAAAAAACAAACAAACAAATAACCATTTAAGTAGCGGGTGAGATACATTTACGACAGTGCTCAAGTGCTCAACCCAACGAGAGGAAGGCTTAAATTATATATAAGTGAGAATGTGCGTGTTTACGAGGACACTTTTCAACCTATATACTCAACGAATGTTATTAAAATGTCAATTTTCTCTCTTTTTTTTAGTTAAAATAAAACATTGTAGATGTTAACAATAGAAATAAAAAAATATATTTCAGGAACATTATGATAAAAGTCCCTTAAATCCGTCTTAGTGCAATCAATATAACTAGAATTTTTGTTTTTCGAACTAACGAATTGAATGAAGTATTATTTTATTAAAAATTTTTACACACGCACGCACGCACGCACGCACGCACGCGCGCGCGCGCACACACACACACACACACACACACACACACACACACACACACACACACACACACACACAAATAATTACAAAAAATATTTCATGTGTTTTTAATTATTAGTTTCCGGGGAGCTTTTAAATCTAATATAACATTTACCTTGTACGCATGAACCTTTAAACATTAGAATTTTTTTTAATAATCTGGAAAATAACAATAAAATTGCAAAAATTGAGAACCCGGGTCACTAAGAAAAAAATGATACAAAAAATAAATTGGTATGATTTCTACTAACGATCAATTCGAAGAAGTAATTAGAAAAATAATCATTTTCTTTCAAATTTGAATTCTTTTTAATTATTAATAAAGAATTGTTTTAGCTTATTTTTTAAAATCTACTATTATATGAAATAAACTTGTGTGTGTGTGTTCGTTCGCTAGGAACTCCGAAATGGCTGGGTTGATTTTGTGAAATTTCACACACATGTACTTTATGTAAATGACAGTGTTCTTAGATAGATTTTGTACTAGGATGTCTTTGATAGGTATCGATAATCGATAATCGATAATCGAAGTAATCCGATGAATGAAGAAACAGGCGATTTTGACCTTATACAGCCTAACATCACAAATGCATTTCACAAGTGGAAAGGCCCGGCATATAAAATCAATAGTAGGTTCTTTGATATGATTGGGGCGCGTCCGAAATAAATGTTTCTGTTAAGAGAACAATTGAGCCATGATACTTGACTCCTGCATTTTAGACTTAATTCAAACTATTAAATAAAAAGAATTTTATAACGACAGGTTCTCTACAATGCAATGTAAACAACATTGCATTGTGGACTAAGCCACTGTGGGGAGGTAAGTGAAGCTGAAGCTTCCCCTCGGTGAACAGCGGTGGGTTCCCAACTAGAGCAAGCATCAAGCAATTAATAATCAATTTGATAAAAAAAAAAAAAAAAATGGTCGATTTTATCGATTTTAATGATAAGGATGAAACATTCATTGATCTTCATTCAATCCCGAGCAACGTAGGATTTCTCTGTTCAGAATATATCGATTAACAATAAAATTGTTTCCTTTTTTAAAACAAAATGTTTTAAAAGAACTTCGTACGAATGGAGTTGAATAATTTGTAGGGGTTCAGAAGTTTAAGTGAAATTAAATTTCCTCGCACCAAACAAAAAAAAAAAAAAAAAAAAAAAAGGAATGAAACAAAACGACTCCTTCTGATTTAAATGCGCCGAATTTATTTTTTAACAAAAAAAACAATAAGGTGATTACACAAAGGTCCAATTCGTGAGAGTTTCGAAGTCATTATGATTAAAATGTTAGGTGAAAGTCCTTCGTGGAATTAATGAGTTTTGAAGGTTAAGGTCCTGTGTGAAAATAACAAGATTAATTTAAAGTTTGTGTTTATCTGGCAAAGCGCGTTTTACTTAAAGAGTCAAACGAGAAAAGTAATTCGAGAAGAGAGTGATGTGTTGTTATCAATTAAGAAAATGTGTGGAATGAATGCGTGTGTGCAAAAGTGATTTTGGAGTGTCCGCGTGGCGTGTGTATGGCGGTGTTGGCGGTATTGGCAGTGACGATGTTGTGAACACGAGGGGCATGTTCTCGTTGTGTCGTCGAAGCGAGAAAAGCTGAAACCTTTCATCTTTCAGTAGACGACTGTTTTATACATTTTGAGCGGCTCCAGAACACGATTGCTACTGCTGATATTTTGGTTTTTGGAAAAGCGTTAAAAGACAATCTTCTTAATTTTCTCATTGGTTACTTGTGTCACGTGATGGTGCTTTCAACTACGTACGCGAAAAATATGTTCATTTTACTTTTGTTGTTTGTGAAAAGTGTGTAGGCGTATTTGAAATTGTGCCGTTGCTTTATGGATTTCGTTTTTCGGACTCACTTCCTCATCTTCGGTGTTTTTTTTTTTCACTACGTTTCGGCCATACCATCCTTCTGCCTTCTTCAGGTGTATCTCGAACTCGGGCCGAAACGTAGTGAAAAAAAACACCGAAGATGAGGAAGTGAGTCCGAAAAACGAAATCCATAATGAAATCAACTCATCCCAGAACTATAGACAATTAATGCGCCGTTGCTGACAAAACATATTTTTTTGCAAAATGCGCGGGGAAAATTGAAATGAATAAAGGTTCGTTTATTTGCGCGCGGCGTGTGTGTGTGTGTGTGTGTGTGTGTGTGTGTGTGTGTGTGTGTGTGTGTGTGACTGCGCAAATTCCTTACGCATATTTGCATGGGCAAAAACCAACACAGAGACCGTAATAGATTGGAATATAAATAATCTCTTCTCTATCTTCTCTTCTTTTCTTCTTCTATCTATCTATTCTTTCTATTCTATCTATCTATATAAATAAAATGGACTCATTTTTTCCCGTCTGATTTTGACATTAATAGGATTAAAAATCAAGATATTTCATGCAAATATAATATGCACAAACGGCAGAACAATATCTGAGGTGTGTTATAGGCTTATTATTTCTCAAATTCCTCGATAATCTTAGATTTCTATACTTTTTCTGCTGAGAAGTCATGGCCAAAATCGGTTAAGATCAATGGAAGTGGTAAAATATTTTCTCTCTAATAAATTCCTCCTCCCCCTGCCACCACTTAACACCGTTTGGGGATCGTTCACAAGGAACAGTTGAGAAGAGAACACCGGTTTGGCTTCGTAGTTCTTTCATGTGAAGTTATTTAAAATCACTAAACTAAGCTGCAGTGCTCTGTGGCGTAGTGGTTAGCGTGCTGGACAATTCACATTATATTTTCACGTTCGCGCTGACCTACCGTCGAACTGTTAACGTTGCAGATGTTTTTTTTTTTTTTTTTTTCACACTTTATTTTCCTACTTTTACTCATGACTCCGGGTTTGATCCTTCCTACTTACCTACCATAACATTTTTTAAAACTCACCCCCCCCCGTCCCGGAAACAAACACTCGGGCAACGCCGGGTACCCCCGCTAGTAGTTAAATATGTTCGTGTAAGTTTACCTGTAACAAAAATAAATGATCTACAAATAGATAAATTAGTTCGGAATGATCGATAACATTTTTAGAAAGAATTTTTAAGAATATATTTTTTATCATCCAAAATGTAAGCGAGAAAAAAATGGCCGTGCTGAAAAAAGATATTGTGTTTGTTATTGTAATCGGACCGCGTATAACTGGCGTATATGAACATCTCAGAAGCTGATTTTTCTCCAGATTGTCGATATATGATTATATGTTTTGATTTGTTGAACAAAAAAAAAAAAGACCAAAATATTTTATGGATTTGATTATTTTAAAGTTTGAATGAAAACCACCTTAATTTCGATTAATCGGCAAGACGTTCTATTATTTGAACAAATCAGAGAAAATGTTTGACAGTATAATTGTTTTTAGAGATTGTAGACAAATATGTTGGGATTGATGTGGAGCGGTTAAGTAAGAGTTTTTTTTGTTGTTTTTTTTTGTTTTTGTTTTAATGAACAACGTAGCAAATGCGTCATGAAGAAACACATATGACGTTAATAACTATAATGGCTGACACCGAAGTTGCTCCAGCCCCTGCTAAGGTGGCCAAAGTGAAAAAGGCCTCAAAGCCAAATAAACCAGCTTCTTATTCATCTTACCAACGGATGATCATGGCAGCAATCACCTCTCCGAAAGAAAAGAAAGGATCTTCACGCTAGGCGATCGCAAAATACATTGTGAAAAACTACAGAGTTAATGATGACAAAATAACCGGTTCCCAACTGAATCTTGCCCTGAAGAGAGCTGTTTTGAATGGTGTGTTGAAAGAAATTAAAGAAACCAGAGCAGCATCAGGTTCTTTCAGATTAGGAGAAAAGAAACCTGAAAAGAAATCGAAGAAACCCGCCAAGAAAACCGCAAAGAAAGAGAAATCTTGAAAGAAAGTCACGAAGACTGTCAAGAAGAGCCCCCCCCCAAAAAAAAAGAAAAAAAAAAAAAGAAAAAAGGTTAAGGTGAAAAACCGAAAACTGACAAACCAAAACCCGCCAAAAAGGCAAAAACCCCAAAGAATGCAAAGAAACCCGCTGCCAAAAAACGTAAAGAAGCAGCAAAGAAAGCAAAAAAGTAAGAATTGTTTAGAAAAAAAAAAAAAGTGAAAACGCACTTTTCAAAAAGTCCGCCATTTTCATTTTCTTTGGGAAAAAAAATTATTTTCATTAATTGAACATTTTCATAAACTTTTAAATCACCCAAATAAGTAACATTTCACATCACTGTAAATTATTTCACTAATTAAAATAAAATGAGATTTTTTAAAAAGATTTTACCAATCTTTTTGCTTATCTTTATTTCCAGTAATGTTTTTTTTTTGTTTATTTTTGCAATATCCAACAAATGCAAGCTAAGTTACTTACCTGGATCAGTTTGTGTTTTAATTTTTTCAATAAAACAAAACAACAACAACAACAACAACAACAACAACAACAACAAAGCAATACTTGTAAACCAGGGACATGCAGGGAGGAGGTGCCCAAGCATCTGCACATTTTACTCCTGTTTAAAAAGTGCCCTTTTCAGATGAATGTACTATAGGCCAGTGCCCTCACCGAGACAGTGTTCATTACTATATTTTTGCCGTTTTTTTTCACTTGAACACCTGCCCTGAAAAAGCTTTCTACACGTCACTGTTGTAGGCCATGACATTTAGTGACATTTATTAGGGAGTGGGGTTTACTTTTCGACGTAATGTCACCGCGAGCACACCGATGTTATTCATTCTAACAGTTTAAACTGTAGTGATCATTACATACGGCCGGAACAAATCTTTTGCAGGAACATTTCATAGCACTCCCCGTTTTCAACACGCACACGTATGAAGTACGCGCAGGCACACAACGTCGTAATTTTCCCATCCGCACACATGCGATAAAAGGACTACGTTACGCTCCATGCGCAGTGATACAACAAACAGACTAGAATGTTCTAGAACATGCGTGTATAAGGTTTTGCTCGCGAAAATAAAACCAGTCCAGGATGCAGTTTTATGAGTAAACATCACCGCTGCCCATCCTCAGCACTTTAAATTCTCAACATGGAAAATTACCATACTGAACGGAGAATTCTTCTTCTTTCAAACAAAGTCATTTCGAACTGTTGTTTTCTTATGCAATGAACACATACACACGTGCATCACGCTTACATAAGTTAATGACTTTCTTTTCCTTCAGAAAATAACCACGTGTGCCACTCTGTTAATGAAAACCAATAATCTTAAACTTCATGCCTTTTCCACGAGACACTTATTAGCTAGGATTGCCTAATAAATACTCGTTGCAAAAACATTAACCTTGGAACAAACAAAAAAAAATTGTTTTGCTTCAGATCAACAGATTATTCGTTGTTGTAAGTATTAACTTAAACTACATTTAATATTTTGCTTTGGTTTTGGTAACATTTTTTCTTCAATTAAAAAATTACTACAAAAAAGTACTACAGACGAACAAAAGAATTTTTGTCCTCTTGTGCTAGACTGTTGAAACTTTATTACTTCATTCAAAGAAAGTTTTGAAGAACGTCTGAAAATTTCCTTTTATTTTTACACACACACACACACACACACACACACACACACACACACACACACACACACACACACACACACACACACTAAAAAAGACGATTTTTCGTTTTCGTATTATTTATTAATTGTGGCATTTTATATTTGGAAAAAAAAAAGTTTTTTTGTGTGCAAATTTCTCTTGGGCAGCTAGTCCATAAAATTTTCTTGTGTTCATTTGGTCCGTTCGTTTTTTTTTGTTTTTTTTTTTTTTTCTCACTGCAAAAAAAAAAAAAAAAAAAAAAAATGAATTTTATATCTCTATGCCAATTCGCTGAAGATGCGAAATTATGGTTTGCACAAGTGGACGCCTTTTTTTGAAATTCACGATGTTACCACCTCCCATAATCAACTACGCATTTTGTGTTGTAGTATGCCGATACCATTAGCTAAAACAGTTCTGGATATAATAAACAACCCACCTCAAGGAAAAACTCAACGACTGGATGTTATGGAAGAAGTCACCATTGAAAAACTCGACGACTGGATGTTCATTGATTCAACCAACGTATAGGGAACCCGATTGAACGATGCACACCGACATGGGTACAAACTCGCCTGTACTTGGTACTGCAGACTCGTTTGCAAACCTTTGTGTAACTGACTTCAACTTTATCGCTTAGACTCTGCAGACGCACTTGCATACTAAGAATGTGCAGATCCACTTGCACTCGCTCAGCAATTTCAATCTCCTCGCTTAGACTCTGCAAACACTCCAGCAGACTAAGAACACAATTGTGCAGATCAGCTTGTACTCGGTCATCGCTTTCAACCTACCAACGAACAATTGTGCAGAATTGCTGTATGCCACTAACCTGGCTTTATCTGGTACAATATTCAGGCCTGAAAATTCATCCAACACAGATATCTCGTCGTACATCTCACGGGTTCGGACATATTTTTCGAGACTACTTCACCGTGTCCTCGTCCACAAATTATTTCAGCACATGCCCCGAGAGATATGGATAAATGGACTCATGTATTCATTCGAAATGATGCAGTCCGTGGACCTTTGAGCCCTCCCTATCTGGGGCCATTCAAAGTTTTGGCAAGAAAAAAAAATATTTCAAGCTGAGACGGTGTCTGTGGATAGATTAAAGAAAGGCCACATTGAGTGTGAAACTACCGTGTTGGATGCGCCTGACGCAGACATTTTCAACCCTTTACAGTCACCGATAAAAACAACTGAACAAGCAACTCAACCATATAAACAAGAGCAGGGAGGACAGTTCACTGGCCCAAGAAACTCGCAAGAGATTACTGTACCTAAATTTTATGATTACCTTCTGCTATAGACGCATCAGTGTTGAACGGTGGTGATATTCCCACAATCGTTCTTGGTGGGGATCCCTGTAGCAGAGAAGAGATCTCCCTGTGAGACCGAGCGAGAGTTAAGCTAATTGTCATATAAATTGACACAAAGAGCATAAAATCGGTAAACAAGAGGCAAACAACACATGCTATCTGGGTATCCACTGTGATGAACGGACATCGCTAAACTGTCTACACCCAATGTGGTGGAAAATATAGTCTATTATGCTATTCTCATCCAAAAATTTCTTGGGGAGGAATTCCAATGCAACCCCATAATTTTCTTCAGACACGGACAAATGCCTAATCAACTGAAAAGCGTATCCTGTAAGATAATTTTTTAAATGCTACTAATCTTAACACATCATTATCAAGGTTAGCAATGCAATTCATGAATTTTCTATGGAAGGTTTAATATGCTAATTTATCTGCCTCTAAGTCTCTATCATTAAACTTACGGCATTCAATCCTAGGAGCTAAATCAACTTTAATATTCCCTGACGACCTTATACAAGGGTCATTATCTGCAACCATGACAGATAATTTTTCCAGTACCAGTATCTTAAATAAGGCACCATCTCTATTGAAAAATTCAATGACGCTTTCATCAGCATCTTCAGTTAAATAAATATCCACGATCTGCTCCTCCAATAGGCCTGCAAATGCTAAATAGTTATCCATTTGACTTTTATACAAAGAATAGACTCGAATACGACTAAAATTTTAAAATGTTATCAACTTTAACTTTTTCAATAAAAATTTTACTGAAATAGTAGCCACTTTACTAACTAGTCCCCATACATCCTAAACCTACAACCTATCAGAGCTAAGAACAACAGTAGGGAAAAGTAAACTAATACAGGGAGGGATATAACTGACAATGACATAATTCAATTTTGGCGCTCAAAAGACCCGCCAAACACAGCTTCTAACAAAGACAAGATGGCAATGTAAAAGTTCACCAAACTCAAACTGAGCAAGAAGACAAGATGGCAACAAAAACAGAAGAAAGAAAGCCTAGAGAGAAAGAGAGGGAACAGCAGTTACATAGTGAAAACAATACACATTCCATACAAAATGCCTGAGCAGAATTGTTCCCCAAAATTTTATTCAAACTGAGAACGATTCTATTGATCGAATTCTCAAGTGTCGGTTGTAGAGGAATGATTTTACACAAATTCTTTATTCAAGACAGGATTTAAACCATTGTTGCGGGCCAGGATATAAATATCCTAACTCGCTACAAAAGAAAATAATGAAATGAATGGAAAGAAGGAAACAAAACTCAATTGCTGGATAAAATAAACATGCCATTTATTTTCTGTTGAAAAATGAATGTTTTAGGTGTAACTCGTGTTCATGTCCGCGCGTGGAAAGAGGAGTGAGTAACGTAGTGGAACGAGAAATGACAGTCCAGCGTGTAGACAAAGAAAAAGATAGGGTGTTGACATCAGTAAAGCTGCGTGCACATGTTGGTACTTGTCCACGTGGAAATGTCTTCAGGCCACTAGCTGCGGACGTGAACTTGTCTGGTTGATGGACCAAAGCAAAAGGGAAAAAAGAGTGAGAAAGTCAGTCCAGTTCATGGAGATAGAAAACATGTAAGGTGTACATACTGTCTGTTGACTCTTGCCCCCACACATAGTAGCAGGTGATGCGAGGCGCACGGGCGCGTGCGCACCGGGAGGGAGCGAATGGTCCGTTGACCGCTCAGCTTGGGAGCTATGTCGAAAATAAGAAAGCAGCTTATTGCTCTTGCTTTTATAGTTGTTTCCGGTGGTCCTTTGTGCATGTGTGGATTTCCTTTGAAGGGGAAGTGACGTTGCCCATGTGTGCGTACGTATGCGTATATGTGAGTACATGTGTGTACGTTAGCGTGTGTGTATATGCACGTGAATGTGAGTGTATGTACACGAACGTGAATATATGTACGTGTGTGTACGTGCGCGCATATATTTGTGTGCGCGTATGTGTATGACATGAAATATGGCTTGAGATGTGAACGCGTGTTTTTGTGCGAGATTAGAAAAGGCTTGCACAATACTCCCGTTCCCAGGAAAAAAAAAATACGCAGTATATATATATATATATATATATATATATATATATATATATTTTTTTTTTTTTTCTTTTTTATAAGTAACGTTTTGGGCAATTGACTGTTCATCCTGCTTTTTTTTTGCTGTTGGTGTGGTTGTTTAAAAAAACGTCAAAAACGGAGTGTGTTCGTAAAAAAAAAGTATTTACTAACGCGCGGAAAAAGGCGTTTACTCTTTTTTTTGGCTGACATTTATTTGTTTTTGTTTTTTTGTGTGCTTGCATGTGCAACGAGTTGCTTGGAAAGTGAAGTGAATTATTCGTTTGGAAGGAAAAATTTTGTTCGTATTGACATCGTGTGTCAAGTTGACGGTGTCTTCGCAAGTGAGTCAGCGGTAGTGTGTGTACATTGTCTGTACGGGCGTTTGTTGTGCATTCGTTCGTGTTGAACGGTGAGTGTGGTTGCCGGCTGTCAACGAAACTTCCAGTTGTGAGTTTATCAGCGTGCGTGGGGCATCTCAACTCGTATTGTTGATTCAACTTCTTCCTATGTGTTGATAGGGATGTCCTGTTATTGTTTCTTTGTTGTTGCGTCTGCTGTGCGGGAAAGAATGTGTATAGACCCATGTGATTTTGCTCCTCGCGTTTGTTGCAGGGTAATGTCAGTAAAACGTGAAAAATGTTTGTCGAGCTCGAATTTTTCTTTATAAACGGTATGAAGTCGACAGCTCCGTGTTTATTTTTCTGCCGAGTCTGATGAGGGGTTTTGTCATTGTAGTTCGTTGAGATTCTTGTTGGTAGTAGTTCACTTGTTTTTCTTTGTTGAAATGTTCGTTTTTTTCTTTATCAAATAAAACGCGCGTCTTGCTCAAAACAATTAATTCCAAAAAGGTAGAGTCACCATGTGTGTTTGTCTCACATCGGTCGGTCGCTGGTTTGTTGCGGGACTTGTGGTATAGAAGGAAATGCGTGTTCGTCTCATGTTCGGGTGTCACCAATTTGTTGAGGTGTGCAAAATAGGAAAAATGGATTGCTTTGAAGAAGGAACGAACAACGCGTTTGTTGAATTAAATGAACTAGGATTTATTTCGTGAGCAAACAAATAAAAGAAAAGGGTACAGCACGTGTTTAGTTTGGCATGCGTCTCTCGCTGTTAACTGGTGAGAAGGAAAGTCTATTGGTGTAGAGAGAGAAAGAGAGTGTGTGTGTGTATGAGTGTTTCGTTCAAACACATCCATTTCATTCTAAAATAACGGGATCACCATCGTTTGTTGCGGGCCAGGATATGAATATCCTAACTCGCTACAAAAGAAAATAATGAAACGAATGGAAAGAAGGAAACAAAACTCAATTGCTGGATAAAATAAACATGTTTATTTTCTGTTGAAAAATGAATGTTTTAGGTGTAACTCGTGTTCATGTCCGCACGTGGAAAGAGGAGTGAGTAACGTAGTGGAACGAGAAATGACAGCCCAGCGTGTAGACAAAGAAAAAGATAGAGGGTTGACATCAGTAAAGCTGTGTGCACATGTTGGTACTTGTCCACGTGGAAATGTCCTCAGGCCACTAGCTGCGGACGTGAACTTGTCTGGTTGATGGACCAAAGCAAAAGGGAAAAAAGAGTGAGAAAGTCAGTCCAGTTCATGGAGATAGAAAACGTGTAAGGTGTACGTACTGTCTGTTGACTCTTGCTCCCACACATAGTAGCAGGTGACGTGAGGCGCGTGGGTGCGCGCGCCCCGGGAGGGAGCGAATGGTCCGTTGACCGCTCAGCTTGGGAGCTACGTCGAAAAGAAGAAAGCAGCTTATTGCTCTTGCTTTTATAGTTGTTTCCGGTGGTCTTTTGTGCATGTGTGGATTTCCTTTGAATGGGAAGTGACGTTGCCCATGTGTGTGTACTTGTGCGTATATGTGAGTACAGATGTGTACGTTAGCATGTGTGTATATGCACGTGAATGTGAGTGTATGTACACGAACGTGAATATATGTATGTGTGTGTACCTGCACGCGTATGTTTGTGTGCGCGTATGTATATGACAAGAAATATGGCTTGAGATGTGAACGCGTGTTTTTGTGTGAGACTAGAAAAGGCTCGCACACCATTCAAGTTAGAATTCCAGCAATTCAAATGACAGCTAGCAGAAATTTATAACTAAATTTAGCAAAGTTTGTGGAAAATTTATCGCTATGTCGCGGGTCATAGTTACCAAGGTACATAATAAAAATGCAACAATAAAAACAAGAAAGAAACAAGAAACAACCATCAAAATGTCAAAATTATTTATTGAAAAAAAAAATGAGGTAAACAAAAAAAATAAATAAATAACATGTAAAATGCGCCAGCAACTGCTAGTGCTAAATTTGTTCCTTTAGCAAGGTTCAGCGGACCTTAAGTAACTAGAAAAAAAAATTAAATAAACACATTAGAGAGAGTGCGGAATCGAAGAAGAGAGAGAGAGAGAGAGAGAGAGAGAGAGAGAGAGAGAGAGAGAGAGAGAGAGAGAGAGAGAGAGAGAGAGAGAGAGAGGACACACTTACTGAGACCCTTTTTACAATAGACGACATGTTATCACTTTCCGTGCGGACGGAAATAAGTCAACAGAAGTTACGTCCCCTTAACCGTCATCAATATCTCTTTTTTGCCTCAATGATTTTAGTTGAAATTGATATAAAAATTAAGAGCATTCCGGCATATTTCTTGAGACATCTCATTATTGCACCACTTCCCCTGTTTTCTAGACGGTTATAGATGATTTGGCGTCCCGACGAAACATCTTCCAACAGATATTTTAACTGAAAAATTTATCACATTCTCAGAAAAATTATTATTATTATTACTATTATTATTATTATTATTATTATTATTATTATTATTATTATTATTATGTTTCTTATGCGTAGTAGTAGTATAAGTAATATTAGTAGTAGTATTTGTATTATTATAAGTAGTTTAGCGTAAGAATGATACTTTTCTGTAAAAAAATATGTTTATTTGCTTTTAAGAATGTTTCACAAGAAAAACGTTGACAGTTACCAGGAATAAATATTACACATTTATTAAATAAAAGTAAAAATTGTTCACATTATTCCACTTATTTTCATATAAAATATTAATAATAAATAATAAAAAATAATATTTAATATTACATATTATATATTATAATATGCTGCTGGAAAAATGGTGGGATCATTCTACTGCTCCAGTAGATATCTCACTGCTGATGTAATTCTCTCCCTGTATAAGAGCCAAGTATGTCCAAGCATCGAGTACTGTTGCCACATCTGGGCAGGAGCTGCTCGAAGCATCCTACCCTGCCTTGACAGAGTTCAAAATAGACTCCGTAGCCTAGTGGGGGATGCCCTTTTCTCTTCCCTGCAGCCTCTTTCCAACAGAAGAGACGTTGCGAGCCTTTCTCTACTTTATCGTTATTTTCATGGCAAGTGTTCGTCTGAGCTCCAATCTATAGTCTCTCCAGAATTTGTTATAAAACAAAAACTAAAAGACTTTCACGAAAACACTCTTTTAGTTGAAACCACTGTTAATAATTTCCCCCACTCTTTATCTGTGCCTAAGCCTAAACGATGGTTCGATGAACAAAGCTTCTTTTTTAGAACTGCATGACTGTGGAATTCTGTACTGTTTTCCTGCTTTCCAACTGAACAAGTTCTTGATGAGTCATCCCTTTCAGTAATCCGATTTACCAAATTTCCACTACTAATGATTACTACATTTTCCCATTGACAACGATACACTCATTAACCCTTATCCTCGAGTGACTTCTGAGCCTTAATAACTGGTGACTCCTTTGTAAAAAAACAAACAAACAAAAAACAACATATCTGTTGCAAATGTTTTGTCAAGCACACCGAATCATCTGTCACCATCAAGAAAACAGGGGAGGTAATGCAACAATGAAATATCTTCAGGAATATGCCCAAATGCCAAATTATGTAGATAACGTTATTTCTTTTAGTGAAAACTCGGTTTTATGACTTTCAATTTTTGTTCTTATTCCAAAGAAACGCCTTATTAATTGAATAGAATTTGCTATAAAACAAAAATTGTCGTTAATATTATGCTTTAATCGATATTTATAAATGGTGCTTCTTTGTTATTAGCGCGAAATTCGAAAATCGAAATATTGAATTTCAAGTAAAACCAATTATATCTACTTAATTGTTATGTCACAGTAATGAACATACCCAAAAATTATGAAAAACAATAGAGTAGAAAATTAATTATTAATGAAAATATTTTTTCAAAGACAATTAGTGAAAATTTAGTTTTGCTAAAATGAAAAAAAAAACAAAAAAAAACAAAACAAAAAACAAAAAGAACAAAAAAACTGGACAGTTCAAATCGTAACAAGAAAGTTTTCTTTTTTTCTGAAAACTTGGGTCAATTTAACAAAACTCAATTTTTCCTACTTGTCTTTGAAAACTGTTTTTATTAATAATTAATTTTCTACATTATTATTTTTCGTAATTTTTGGATATGTTCTTTACTGCGACATGACACTTATGTAAATTCTATTGGTTTTACTCGAAATCCAATATTTCGAATTTCGGTCTAATAACGAAAAAGCATGTTATAAAATTATCGAAAGTAAATAGCTTCCAAAACTTTCAATCTTTTAAGTACATAAGGATTTGATAAGAATTTTATCGACAGTTTAAATACTCTGAAATTTCTTTAAAATTCGAAGTGTCATAAAGTAATTCATCCTTCTTCCAACTATTAAACGGTAAAAAAACAAAAAACAAAAAAAAAATAAATAAAAAACAAACTTATTTCGGAAGAAACCGAAACGCAATACGATGGATTTAAGGATGTTATTAAATTACTTTTTTTTAAAGTTGGACTTTAAAAAAGTTTGTTTCAGTACTTTACGCTATCGTTCTTTTGATTAAAAAAATAATGAGAAGTAAAAAAAAAATATATATATAAAAATATATAATAAAGTCACGTAGATATGGTAGACACAATTAGCGACACATATTAATAAAATTGTAATGAATAATACTGAAAATAGCAGCGATAAGAAAAAGTAGCTTAAAATTTGTCTATTTGTTATTAAGAGTTATTTCCCCTTAATCATAACGCCACCTTGTCACTTTTTGAAACGTGAAATCATCACTGAAGTCTTTCTTATTTTGTTTATTGTATTATCAGCACACACACACACACACACACACACACACACACACACACACACACACACACACACACACACACACACACACACACACACACACACACACACACACACGAGAGGGTGGGTCTTCGCACACATGTATGTGTATTAATGGACATTTCTGCAGTTTATTTTTTTGGTAGTATGCCCTACAACATCTTACTCCATCTAGCATCGATGTGGTCTTGAACTGTTTTCTATATACAAACCAAAGTTATATACAGTGGAAGGAGGATATTTTTTTTAATTTTGAAAATGGCAAGTATAGACACTAACCAACAATAAAATTGCCCAAAACATCAATCAGCATTATGTATGCTAGGAGAGAACGAGTGCCTGCTAGGTAATGTCCTCCAATCACTGAGGTACAGGGGTTTGTCAGAACGACCTGGCATGGGGACCCCCCAAATAAACTCTCACTAAATGTCCACCACAGCAAGTGTTTTCTTTAGTTGCACAGACGCAGCTGGTAGCATCGCCCAAAGCTTTTCTATACCCCATTCCCTGTCACAGACAGTCATGCTCCTGACCCGTTTGACAGATTGACAGGATCAAGAAGCCTCACTTCTAGACCTATTTCTGAATCACAGGTCACGAGGATTGTGTAACAAATGCCCATTGCCCTCTTGGAACTGCTGATCATGTTCTGATACTGATAGACATCACCCTGAACTCTCGATCACCAGTTGAAGAGCCATTGCTCAAAAACGGCAAGGTAATTCAAGAAGGCTGACCGGGAAGCCATCAGAGATAACATCAGAGATGCTCCATAGGTAATATCTTTTTTCATCTTGCGGAACAGTGTGCAAATGAGTATACTGAATAGTTCAAGGCAGCAATTGAAGTGCGTGTTCTCAAACAGAAGTTCTATAACAAACATCATTCTTATGTCCAAATGAAACGGTGCCTTATTTGAGGTAAAAAGCAATAAAAAAACAATTTAAAATAAAATCCCCTCAGTATTGCTAACCTACATTCGGTTATACTGGTGCACCTTCTCTAAGTAATAACTAGGACAACAGCATATTCTTTTCATTGTTGTTACTCTTGAGTGCATATCCGTTGATATCTTACATGCTTTTATATAGAGTGATGTGATTCTCAGTTGATTAACTGGGTCTAACTGTGTCGGATATGTACTTAAGAGTCAAAACAATGATAAGAATATTCTGTTGTCATAACCCTAGCAATAACACTTAACTGGATACTCCACAAGAATAGATGAATTCTTGTCCTGGAAACGAGTAAAACTAAGAAACAAAAAGAAAGATATAACAAAGTTAACTGATCTATTGAGGAGAGGAAAATAAATATTCATAACTTCTTTATTAACTCAGTTTTTTTATTTTTTTAGAGGCAAACAAAAACTTTAATGGAACATTCAAATATCTATGCATCTCATATAGAGATCAAATGTTTGGTCTTCAGGAAGGGACCCCTTGATTTTTTTAGTACTTCGACAGCAATAAAATTAAATATTCTTGAACTGTTCTCTTTCTTGTCCCAACTTTTATTCTTTGGGAGAAAATGATAAAAAAAGAACAAAAAAAAAATGTAATAACAAAACATCAATAAACAAATAATAATAATAATAATAATAATAATAGCAAAATTGAAATAGAAACAATATTTTATTGTTTTAAATGCATAGAATAACAGTCCTGTTCAGTTTTGTCAGATTATAGATACCCAGTGAATGGTGTCTGTGCATAAAATTATTGTGGCAAGAGTTGCACACTCTCCAACCACACCTATCCTGAGTCAGAACTGTTTTAATTCCAGCTGCAAGTATATACAAGTTCAGGACGACCGGAAACAATGTGGAGATAAGCAGAGAGCACATACAGCACCTAGTATTTCCAACTAGTGACCCACCTGATACTGTCAGGGCTCATCGTTGCTTAACTTCAGTGATCTCTGTCCCAATTTCTTTTGTTACTTAGACACGGCCCACTCCCTATTTAAGAAATGACTCTCTTGTTTTTGGTATTAACCTGAAAACAGTGAGCCTTTCATACATTAGATAGGCTGGTAGAGTTCCCGACTGACATAAATATAATTAGCATTTTATTGGGTTCATTTGTTTTTCTTTATTGTTATGTTGCTTCGTTTCGGGGTGTTTTTAAGGTTTAGTAACTTCCCATACTCTTTCATCATAACTTTGTATATGTCATGAACTGTTTTCAAGAACATTTTAATTCTTAATACTTAAAAACATTCGGTATTTTTATTATTTCATTTTATTCTTTTTATATGGAGGAAAAATACACGCACATTGTAAATACTTGCACATCATAACACAATATCTGGGGATATTTTAAGTAGTTTAGGTCCATAGAATGAATGTCGTATTGTGGTGCTTGAAAACTAGTGTAGGGAATAGACAAAGTGGACTACCCACGATCCCCTACCCTTTTTTAGCCTTGTGCCACATCTTTTATGAAATTGTATAAATAAATTAACTTTGGTGATCTTATGAGCATCGGTGTGCTAACGTGACTGTGCCATATCAGAGGATATCATAGTTATTATTAATTTTATTTATGAAATATTCAAGTATTTTATTTTTTTAAATATCACCTGTTGTAAGCATGACTAAACTTTTAACAATAATATGATGGGTGATACCCAGTAACACGTGTTTATGAATAACTTTTGTACACATTTAATATTTAATAAATATTGAAATAAAATATACTTAAATGTTTAATAAATCATAATAATAATAATAATAATAATAAAAAGTACATCCCAAAAGAAAAAGACTTTCTGCAACGGTAAACGTAGTTCATGCATATGCTCAGGGAAGGCTGGTTGTGGTCAACGTTGTCATTAAAAGCAGTAAGTTTTGGATCGCCACAGTTCACGCATTCAATATTGCTAGCAAGAAGGTCTCCTTTTTTCAACGTGTGGAGGTGTTTCTCTCGGGTACAGAGCAGATAGTTTTAATGGGAAACTGAAATGCCATCCTGGACCCCAAGATAGATAAGGTTGGGGGGGGGGATAGAGGGTTATATAAGTGTGAAAGCAGTCTGTCTGACCTGATAGCCTCATGAGATCTTGTAACAGGTTTTGTCTGGATCACCCAGGGAGGGAGATGTGGACGTGGCATACTAGTGCAGCATTCTGTCCGAGTATTTACCTGGACAGAATGTTAGTTAGAATGGGAAACATAGATTTTCTATCTTGTCCCACATTCCATTGGTTAGGTCATTCAGACCATAAATTAATAATGGCCTGTTTGAAGTTAAGTGATAGGCCTAAGTTGGCTGGATACTGAAAGTTGAATGCCTCCCTGCTGGAAATGGTCGACTTCTAGGAACAGCTAACGTCACTAATTCAGCAGGAGTTAGTGGGTGCGGTTATTGGGAATAGCTGTTGGGTTAAGCTTAAGGCCACAATTAGATGCTTTTGCATCCAGTATAGCCAATGCGTCATTGTAACTAGGGCTTGGACGAGAACGCATGCAGAAGATAGGCTGACCCGTGCAGTGGCTGGGGTGATCTCCTAGAGTTAGTGTTAGTTAAGGGGAACCTCAATTGCTTGGCTAGCGAGTGATATGAAGGTCAACTAGTTAGGGCAAGGTTAAAAAGAGTCTCTAACAAAGCCATCAATGTTGACACTGTTGAGCATAAGGCAGCTTTATGCTGTGGCTCGGATGGGTACATTTGGAAAGTGAAAAACTTGGAAAAACATAATCTTGTATTAACTTGTGAGATTTGCGAAGGGTTATGTGAGCATTTGGAGGAGTGCTTCTCCTAACTACACAAACTCCGTAGGCCAAGAGTTTATAGCAGTTATTTAGCAGGCTCACCTCGCCTTACTGCAGCCTGAGTGGCTAGCTGTGATGGGATGGTCACGGAGTGTGAGATCATTACTGTGTTGAAGCAGGTTCCTACAAATCTCCAGGACTCGATGGTCTGTTGCAGGAAACATATTTGAGGCTGTCGCCCATGTTTGTTCCTCTTCTGAAGGATGTGTTTAATCACTGGTTTGTTCAGGGGTCTATCCCGGAAAGGAGTTATCACATTACAGAAGAAGAGATCGGCATGGTGTGGAGGATTTAGATGCCTATCACTCTGCTAAACACAGAGTTGAAGATTTTGGCACAAGTTCTTGCAAACCAACTGCAGGTTGTCATTGGCGACTTGGTCAAACGGATCAGAATTATGGTGTAAAGGAGAGAACAATTTAAAACAACTTGCACTTGGTGTGCATGATCTTAGAGAGGATAGAAGATGATACAGAAGTCACACTGATCAATTTAGATCAGTCCAAAGCTTTCGATAGGGTCGATCATGGTTTCTTGGAATCTGTTATAGAGACCGCCGGTTTTGATCCAGACTTCCAAAAGTGGATCTGTTCTGTATCGCAGACCAATAGTAGCAGTGCAAGTTAATAATAGGCTCTCGGAGTAATTCGGGGTCTCTTGGTTGGTGCGTCAGTGTTGTTTGCTGTTGCCTCTACTTTATGTCCTGGCGTTGGGACCCTTCTTTCACAAAATAAGGGACAAGGTAGCGAGACAAGTCCTGCGCAACATTGCTCTTCCTGGCGGAAGACATGCCAGGGTGTCTGCATATGCCGATGATATCACTGTGTGTGTGTCGAGCCGTAACTACATTGGAGTGGTGATTTAGGTGCTTGCTGAGTATGAAAACATCACAGCATCTGATGTCAATTGTAGCAAGTTTGTTAGCCTGCGGTTGGGAGCCTGATCAGAGGTTATCACACTTCCAGGCAATTTCGGCTGGTCAGATGGTCCGGTTTGTATCCTCACCATTTGGTTTAGACTGGATCTCGAGCTGGAAAAGAATTGGCCGGAGGTAGAGGCTAAGGTCGAATCGTTTATAGGGACTGCAAACTAACTTAAGGCTTTTGAGCAACTCCTCTTCTCGCTTCTGCTCGCTTCTTTGGAAGAAGGGAAAGCCGTATGTTTGTAGACAGGTCTGTACGCAAAGTCTTAGCATGGAAAGCTTGGAGATGCCCGATCTGGATTGCCATCGACATGCTGAAAGGTTGACTTTCCTAAGTCGAACTCAACTCAAAGATTCTTTATAGCCAAGGTAGCCATAAAATGGGTGCTCATTTTACGTTAAATTAATATAGAAAAGTCATTCCACACTTGTTTAAACCATAATATGCGACCTTAAGGGCAACATCACATAACCCATTACACAATTCAGGTCATTATCTTTCCAACGAACCTTCATTTGTTAAATTCTGATCAATAGTCGCCGAGATTTAGAACTTCCCAAAGCAGCAAAACTAGGACACTATATCTATAAATATATGCTAATTTTGGCATATTTTATTGGTTTGAAAATATAGGTTCTTTTTTACCAATTGTCATAAAATTTTAACCATGGAATACTATTATAATCTTCTAAAAGTCTGCAAATTTTCATGTAGTTTTGGCCCATAGAAACAATATTCAATTTGGCGACAAGTATAGATATATCCATATAAAGATATACCACTTTTTTGACAATTTTATAAGTTCGAAATCTCGGCAACGACTGATCAGAATTTAACAAATGAAAGTCCGTTGGAAAGATAATGACCTGAACTATGTAGTGGGCTATGTGACAATTGCTTTTTCGTAAATTACTGTTTCAAGAATGGGGGATCACTTTTCTTATTAATATAAGGTAAAATGAGCACCCTCTTTATGGCCACCTTGACTAAAAAGTGGATGTTCATTTTACGTTAAATTAATATAGAGAAATGGTCCTCACTTTACAATTTCTTCATATCTTAGAAACTACTAATTTCCTGGAATTTTTACTGTTATTTTCATTTTCAGCACCCTCGAAAACCTATTATAGTGGTAATTTAAAAAGATTTTTCGCGGGTGGAAAGATACTGCACCTTTACCAATACTTCAATCATAGTCATTTGTTTTCCTAGTTTTGTATATGAATTATAAAATATTTGATATCCCCCCATAATATATATATTTCCCCAAAACCTCTTGCCTTGATGAAGGGGAAACAAAAACTTGCTGCTATGGTTTCAAATGATCTGAAATAACAGCAAGGAAAGATTTGATTCTAAATATTTTTCATATGTTATATCTCCCCTCTTTGGTTTTCATACGTAAAATTTTACAGTGTATAAGGCTTATTTGATACTGGAGATATTCATAATCGTACCCTATTTTCAAAAAGAATTAAAAAAATATTTGGAATCAAGTCTCTCCCCTTGCTATTAATTCAGATCATTTAAAACTTTCGCAGCAAGTTTTAGTCTCCCGTCAATCAAGGCAAGAGGTTTTGGGGAAATATATACTTATGGATATATCTATACTCGTAGCCAAATGAAATATTGAAATGCTCATTTCTTTGGTTCTATAGGACGAAACTACATAAAAACTTGCAGGCTTTTTGAAGATTATAATACTATTTTATGGTTAAAATTTTATGACAATTAGTAAAAAAGAACCTATAATTTCAAACCAATAAAATATGCTCAAATTTGCCTACATTTGTATATATAGTGTCCACTAATATATATATATATATATATATATATATATATATATATATATATATATATATATCACTGCTTGCCTTCTTGCTTGCTTGCATCTTGTCTTCAATGATCGGGCGACGGGCGATTCAATCTTTTAAAATACGGGTGACAGGTGAATAATATATATATATATATATATATATATATATATATATATATATATATATATATATGAACAAATGATTAATAAAACATGTTAAAAGACATCTTGAAAAAGAGTTAAAAACATATTTAATTTTAAAAAAGGAAGCACAAGATAAGTGGATAGTCCTTAATCCGCGGAGTTTCGAAGAAATACTCTCCTTCTCATCAGAGGGCAGAAATTAGCAAAATGCGGGATCGGATTTTGCATGTAAAAGTAATATATATATATATATATATATATATATATATATATATATATATATATATATATATATATATATATATATATATATATGATACTTGCAGAATTAAATGAGGATCAACATATGTTCCACACTTCGAATATCTTTATTGTCATCGAAATCAGTGGAATTGCATACTTTTTAATCAAATCATGCTCTAGTTGGGGACCCGTCGTGGTGCACTTCACATACCTCCTTGCAATCATTTAGTCCACAATACATTGTTGTCTACATTGCACTGTAGATAACCTACAGATAACCTAATACCTAAATTATTTTTAAATAATGACTTGAATGCAAAAGTCAAGTATCATGGTTCAGTTGTTCTCTAAACAGAATCATTCATATTGAATGCGTCCCTGTCTTATCAAAGAACCTACTGTTGACTTCATATGCCGGACTCTTCTGCTTGTGCAGTGATAAAACTTTTTAAATGCACTTGTGATGGTAGGCTGTATAAGAGTGTTAAATTTGATCAAAATCAGACCGTTTCTTCTTTGATCGGGTTTTTTTGATTATCGATTTTCGATACTTTGAAATTTCTGTGAAAGGCCCAGCCGTTTCGGAGTCCATATGGAATTCTCTCTCTCTCTCACTCAGACACACACATAAAATGCTTTATATATATATATATATATATATATATATAAGTAGATATGTATATCTTTTTTTCATTATTATCTTGATTCTAACTAATAATTAATGTGATGAACACAAGCAAAACAAGACTCTCAGTTGCCAGTATGCTGTGTATATTTCCAGTCGAGGTCTAGCCGGTGTTATCTCCCCTTTTCATCCCCCCCCTCCTCCATGGCACTATTACACCTCCACTAATTGCCATACGTGGGGGTTACTCAACGGCTTTTTAATAGTGTTAACTGTGATTGATAACATATAAAACGTTAATCATATTCCGACAACAGGAAATGTAGTATTTTAAAGATGGCGTCGAAAACGTCGAGAAGCTATGGTCGACCTTTTTTTTTTTTTTTTTTTTTTTTTTTTAAAGCATGTTATTAAACACACTTAATACTACACCGCACTATTCTTAAACGTCGTTGAGGGTGATTAACGAACTAGTTATGCGAATGTTTAAGGAGTTGGCTGTCAGCCATCTTGAAAATACAGGGTATTCCCAAAAATAAAACCGCTTACTCATGATTCACCGCGTTCTTTTTTCTTTTTATTTTTTTACAAATGGCACCACTTATAAAGGCCAAAAGCCATTCGAGGATAAAGCTTAATGAGATTCTGAACTAGACGACGGGCAACATCATGAGAGGAATGAAAACAAACAACAACAACAACAACAAATCTCAAAGGCCAAAAATTAATTACTTAAGACGTCCACGACAAAGTTGGTATATTCTTGACCCGAGTTGCCCCGCATGAATAGTATCTAAAATTTAGAAAAAAAAAAAAATATATTCATTAGGGTTTTTATCTTCGGTCCCCAAAATCAACAGAGATTAGACCATTCCTATAATAACCTGGGGCCTATTGATTGCGATGTAATGCTGATTCTGTGCAGTTCTAGGAGGTCCACCTTTCCAGGCTTTGCCTTCTTTCTTAGTGAAGGGGGGGTGTTAGTTTATTGCTAATCGCCTGAGGCGCCCTTACTGGAGAATGTCGACAGGGCTGCACAGGCACTTTTTTTTGCAGGTCAGAGTGGCCTCTTTGGGGCGCTAACATCTCAATCCCACTTTCCGACCTTCGTGTCACAGTTCTTGCAGCGGGAGAGAACTAAATACTCTCTGGGAGTCAACTAGGTCAGGTTTCGTCGGGTGGGCGGGGGTGGGGTCAGTTTTATTATGCACTAATTTGGAAAGAAAATGCCAATTCATTATTGGCGGAATTTCTTATATAAAGGAGAGTTGTTTGTACGAATGCATGAGAGGAATGGGATGAGTGAAGGAGAAGGAAGTCATTCCAATGACATAGATAGGAAGAGGGATAGGGAGAGGTGGAGAGATAGAAGTTTCAGTCTGCTAGTCTTCATATAAACGCTAGCTCCTATAATAATATGCAACAAAATGATTGCCAAATGAGAAGGAAAAACAAAACCCTTCTATAAACAACGAATGATAACTGACCTACACCTTTGGGTGTAGGTTGACAACATTTTAAACAGTGTCATGGTACGAAATAAAACAAAATTACTATGAAATTAGAAAAAAAATTTAACAAGTTATAAAATTACATACATGCTCATGTAGAGAACCTAACATTCACATGAAATATAAGTATATATCCTATAAAAATCTCTAACAAAACAGAAAGAAAAACAAGGATTTCTGTGAATAACAAAGGATTTATTTATTTAAACGAACTACACCGTTTGATGTAGGTTGTCAGAAGTGTAGACAGTGACAAAAGGAATAGTAGTAATAAAGATTGTCTTTCGAAAGTCTTATCGAAGTAATATATCTTCAAGTGAAGATAGCTTTGCTCACTGTCTCGGTGACGATGAGGCAAAAGAGAGGACGTCTATCTTTGCGGGTGCCTGAAAGCTCATTTCTTGTCCTGAAAATCCGAAATGGTTTGACTGCAATCCTACAAATGTCTGATCGAAATTATTACACCCTACAGTCTAATTGGTCGTAATGTGACCAAATAAATTCTCTAGAGCTGCTCTCTGCAAGAGGAAATTAATGTCAGTGTTTATGACTCCTACAGTATAACAAAGTGCACATACCTTGTCAAATACTTACGAATTTTTAAGGTTCTGAGAGAGTGCCGATTCAGGAGAGGTGTGGTTGGGGATTGCACACTCCTTGCCTCACAATTACACATGCAGCTGTCCCTACAGGGTGTATCTTTTGTCTTTCAGGATTGAACAGAGTCATCGAGAGAATAAGAGAAATTATTGAGAGTTGTTGTAGTTAGACGAGTATTTGTTGCGAATGTTTTGCGGAGGAGTAGCATAGAGTGAAGCTCAGTCGAGCACCTATGATGGAAATAACTACAAAGCAGAGATAGACATGCAATGTCTCTTCGACAAGAAAGAGAAGTAAGGAAGTGAAAAGGTCCACGCCCACTAGATTTTGAAGCCTTTTTTTTAACCTTGTTAAGGTAGGAAAGGGTACTCTTTGCAGTTCCTCCCCAGATGTGGTTACAGTACTCCACCTTAGGCTCTTGTATAAGTAGATGATTGCGTCAGGAGTGAGATACTTTCTAGAGCGGTAGAATGATCCAACCATTTTACCAGTGGCTATGGTAATGGATCTGATGTAAGTCAGGTTAGGAGTGAAGGTCAGTCTCATACGTTTGTCCATACCATCCTAATGGTACATAGGAAATAGACAACTGTCCATGCACAATGCTAAAAAAATGAAACGATTTTATGAGTAGGAAATGAGCTTTGTATAAAGAAATTGAAATTATTTATTCTTGGGATATTTTTTTTTTTATATGGTGGTCACCACTTATCAAGGCCTGGAAGCCACTCAGGGATAAGGGTTATTGCAAGTACAGTACGTTAGTGTGGAGATTTGATGAAGAGTTTACTTAACAGGGCGTTTCATTAGAAATTTGTTAACGTTGGACTTGAACACATCCAAGTTGTAGTCAGGTGGGAAGCAGGCAGACAAAACAGAGTTCCACAGGCGTGCAGTTCTAAGAAAGAAGCTTTGTTCATGGAATCCACGTTTTGATTTAGGCACAGATAAAGAGTGGGGGAAATTTTTCACAGTGGATTCAGCTAGACGGGTATTTTTCGTGAAAGGCGAAGGGGGACCAGAGATTGGAGTTCAGACGAGCACCTGCCATGGAAATAACGATAAAACAAGGATAGGCTCGCAACGTCTCTTCTGTGGGAGAGAGGTTGCAGGGTAGAGAAAAGGGCATCCCCCACTAAGCCACGAAGTCTATTTTGTACTCTGTCAAGGCAGGATAGGCTGTTTTTATCAGCTCCTGCCCAGATATGGCAGCAGTATTCCATAGTTGGACGTACTTGGCTTTTATATAGATAGAGAATTGCATCAGTAGTGAGATATCTTACAAAATATAATGCACGCATGCTGACCTTTAAGTTGCTGCATAAACTTTGCGCATTTATTTTAGACAGTGACCTGCCATGATGCATTATACTGATTTATATTTAAATAGTGTTCATTTTCAATTTTTTCAATCGTTCACATATATAAGACTAGCAGATATCTGGTGTTGTCTGGGAGTAGATATTTACTTGCTGCCCACCTCAGCAGGATGAGACACAAGATCATAAAGTGGGGATGTCAAGCCAGCACCTCTAAAGGAGGAGCACTCTGGACTAGCAAAAATTGCCTGGGCATCCATATCAACACTCCATGGTAGGGGCGCCTAAGGCAACAAGCAATCAACTTTTCCCACCTGAAAGCCAGGTGGCAAAGCCTGGGAGGGTGGACCTTCTAGGTAATTCTCCTTCTTGTCCCATATTATTACGCCAGGCTTAATAGCCCCATTTTCTAGGTATGTCAGAAGGGTTTCGTAGTCATAGTGGACTTTTTATGTCCGTTATATATTTCAAAATGTCAATGCTTCTAAACCATGGAAATACTTCTACACTTTATTTAGTTGAATAATATATGGCAATTATTTAATATTTGCTTCTATCGTGATAAAGAGATGTTCGATATTGGGGATAGAGCCTTATCAAAGGAAATATCGATGACATCATAATATTATATCAAAACTGATTGGTTTTCAAAATATGCGTTTATATAATGACATTCTGCCCGCTAGTGAAACCTTTTCTTTTTTTATAACTATTTTCTCTTTAAAAATAACCTAAAAAATAAATTTGTTGGAAATTTGCAAATTAATAATTTCAATGCTGGAGGCTGAAATAATTGTACGCAAGCTGTTATTAATAAAAAACGAACATTTTGAAAATGAGTAAAATACTTGTGTGTCTACTCCTTTTAATGTGGTATCTTTAAGAATATATATATATATATATATATATATATATATATATATATATATATATATATATGTATTTTTTTAAATTCCATTTTCACCCCAAACAAGCACAATACGACTTTGATGTAGGGGGCTACTATCAGGGGACATGTTGCAGGGAGATAGCAGTAAGATGACTGTTTACATTACACTTGAACTTCTGCATATCAGTACAGTTGGAAAAGCAGTATTCTGGAAGAGAGTTCCAAAGTCTAGCAGTTCTGAGGAAGAAACTATTGGAGTAGAAGGCTTTCTTACACCTAGAGATCTCTACTGTGTAGGGGTAGGATTTAGCTGTTTGTCGGGGGTATTTACGTCGAGGAGGTACAAATGTTTGTAGTTCGTCAGAGCATTCACCATTAAAATACTTTTAGAATAGGCAGAGGAATGCAACATTTTGTCGATGGGGAAAAGGCTGAAGCTGAGAAGACAGTTCAGGACCTATCAGGTTGGCGACTTTCTTTTGAACCCTGTCTAGAAGTGAGAGCCTAGTAGCAGATGCACCAGCCCAAATGTGACAAGAATACTCCATACATAGGCGAATGGTGGCCTTATAGAGATACAAGATACTTTCAGGCGTAAGTAACTTTCTAGCATGGTAGAGAGAGAGCCCACCTTCTTGGCAATGCCCCTGGCAATGCTCTCAATGTATCTGTTCCAACCTATGTTCCCTGTGAACGATGAGTCGAGGAGTTTAAAAGAAGTACTTCCAGGTAATGTGTCTTTGGCCATTGCTATTGATGGTAGAGAAGATTTCTTGTAATTATTGAAGGAAACAAGCTTAGTCTTGGCAGCAATGAATGTGAATATCCATTTATGTCCCCATTCCACTACAGATTGGGGGTCTTCCTCAAGTGTTTCTATCAATAAAATAGAAGTAAAATTCAATTTTACTTCTATTTTATTTTCATCTTTATTATTACTACTATTATTATAATTTTTATTGTTATTATCTTTCGTACTATTATAATTACCCTACTATTATTTGGTATATTTTTACCACAATCATAAGTAGTAATGGTTTCCTTACTCCTCCACTTTGCCATCTATATGTATTCTTAACCTTTTGCATCAAGTTAAACACACTCATAGTCATTGCCATCCTAATCGCCCCCTTATAATCATACTTCCTATATTATAACAGAAGAAACATAAATATATTGCCGCATATTACCTTGCAATTTTACCACCTTGCATACCCCCCCCCCCCAATTATAAGCGATTTTATAGCCGCCATTTGCCGTTTAGGTGGCAACAATCAAAATTACCACTCCATAGAAAATAGACACCCCACAAACCGTTATAATAGATTACCCAGCAGCAACAATACACGCCCACTTTAACCCTAATACATATACCCCTTAATCTCAACACTATGTTAAAGACCATATACAATCTTATATATCATACAACAAACTTCTCCTTATTTATTTAGAATTCAATAAAGCTTCCCCCAACATTCTATAATTCCTCTTAATCTTTTTCGTCCCTAATGAACCTTACGCTAGACGCCGATCTTCCCCATGCTACCTAGCACCTCCTCTACTCTTCTGATGAGAAGCATTAAGCTTCGAAATGCCATGGCATAAAGAGTCCCTTCTATCCCCCAAATTTTGCCTGTATTCCATTATTCAATAAATGATCCATTCTATATCTACCAATATATAGTTTTGTGTCTTCATTTCATACTCTTGTTGTCCTATTGTATAAGCTCCAATAATAATTGTTGAGCTTGGCATTATCCGGATAAATCTCCTTTTGTGGAATTGAATTTTCTTCTTTCCTCTTACACATTAATATATATATATATATATATATATATATATATATATATATATATATATATAGTCTTGGAAGTTTTTTAACCTCTAAATCTATGCAAAAAACTTATTTAATTTTTATATTTTTAATCATCCGTTAGAAAACTATTTAGTCAGTAACTCATTTAATAACCGGCAATCACTGCATCAACTTACTCTCTCGAATTCACTATAGTACTAATGTTAATTTCAGGGATCATCAGTTGTTTACCATGAAACATTGTTTCGGGGATTTAAAAACAAAACAGTATATTAAATCATCGCTCCCCAGCAGTGTTGATCAAACACCACCTCCCTTAATCTTCAGAAGAAAAAATGTTACAGATATTAGATCTAGATTCCTATTCTTAATCAATTTAGCTAACCTATTTATGTTATAAAAATGAATTCCTTATATATATATATATATATGAAATACTTTGGGTGAATCACTTACTTTGCCTGTTTACCAAAAGAGTGTCAGTATGATGTAAGGATCTGATGTAGATATGAAAATGAGCAAGATTCCTTTTCCCAATCTTCCCGTCCACAGAGGCGTATTTTAGACATCTCTTTTAATATTGAGAAAAAATGTATGCGAAAATAAACGCCGATGTTCTGATTTTGCATCGCAAGTTGACAAATCAACCGACATTACGAACGAGGTGCAACTCATATAACATTCATTTGTTTCATCAGTGAAAGATGAAATAACAAATCGAATTCTTTTTCGTAACAAAAACCTACCTACAAAAGGTGAAGACATTTTTAACATCGTGAATCACTACCTCCATGAATGGCAGCTATCTTGGAAATTATCGCGTGTAGGTATTTGCACAAATGCAGTTCATTCAATGATTGGCTGCAACAAGTCTTTTTTCTTTAATAAAGGAAACAAAGTAAGGATGTTATTGTAACTCATTGCCTCTTTGATAGACAGGTTTTGACATCAGAACATTAGAAAAGGATTTAAGAGAAGTCTTAGAACAAGTACAAATGGTGACAACAAAACCTGCTAAATCGCGCCTATTTGAACAGATTTGCACCAATATGAACTCTTAACACAGACGACTACTTTTCCACGCTAAGGTGAAGTGGATATCCAGAGGCAAAGTATTTAACCGCGTACAAGAGTAACAAGAGCGTATCACATTTTTTAATGCAATGAAGTAATCACAATTTTGTAGCCTTTTCCAATGTGAATTTTTGGTTGTAAAATTACAATATCTGGCATCGATTTTTCAACATCTCATTTTTTTTTTTTAACTCTTGCAATGCAAGGGGAAGAGGAAAATGTCCTGACCGCAACTAATAAAATAAAAGCGTTTTAGAAAAAGTTACAGATTTAGGAAAGGACCAGCTAGGGAAGGCAGCTTCAAAATGTTTCCAATTGATAAATAATAATTGCAAACCAGAAATTCTGATAGTTAGACGTTTATCAAACAATGGAGAAAAAATTGTTTCATTTTCCATCGACCAACATTGTGCAATTTTACTGGAGTAGAAACCCTTTTGTAGAAAATGCGACAAATTTTAGTTTAACGCGAACAGAAAAAAAAAAAAAAAAATAGATAAATAAAAAAATAAAAAATAACTGGCAGCTGTGTCCACTAATCGTGGATTGATGATTAAATATAAAAGATTAACTTTTGATGCTTTTTTTTTTGATTTCTCTCAAAGAAGAACGTGTATCAATCTCTAAAAAAAATCCTTAACCATTTTATTGTAATTTTCCACTTTATATTGATGTGAACTAGGATTTTCGACGCTCATCACAATTAAGTGTAAAAATGGAGGAAAACTTTCAATGTATTTATGAGGAAATAAGAGTTTGTGTCTAAAACTTACACCCAAACATTGAAGAACTTGCAAGTACTAATCAAGCCCATATTTCTCATTAATACGGAAACTATTAAACTTATAAAACTTGAGAACTACTGGATGTAAAGCTATGTTAATCTAGCTTCTATTAAAAAGGTTATAATTTTTACTAGCTGTAGATTCCCAGCGTTAAAAAAACAAATAAATAAAAATAAAATTTGCCGAGCATGTGGTTTAGTCACACACTGTTTAAGATACACCAAATAGTCTAAGTTGTTACGATTTTCCTGAAAGTTGACCATGTTTTGGATTTTTGGAAGTATAAAACAGTCATCTTCATCATATAGCTTCAAGGGAAATAACTCATAGGTTAAATGAAAACTTACTTCCGTTTTCAAACGCAGCTGATGTTGGTTATACTAATAATTAAAAATGAATTGAATTAAATGTAAATTAAAAATAAATTAAATAAACTAACTTCATATAATATCTCTAAATAGAATACTTAAAACATTTCTATTACTTATTTTCAATTAAAAATTTAGAGCTAATTATTATAACAGATTTTCTTTAATGTAATATGCAAATGAGCTAACCTCTTGAATGTTGATACCGTTTGATGCAGCGCGTTCAGTATTAAGATCTATTTATGAAGTTGTTTACCTTTTGTATATAATAATCAAATTGTGAGAAAAAACAGATAGGGATACGACTTTATTGTAATAGAAGATATAATAATTAATTTAATCATAATATATTAGCCCTATTTAGTATCGAGTACAGTAAATGCACTCAAATTGTATAACGTTTGAGAATCACTGGTTTAGAGTATTCGGAATATAGTTAAAAGTAACTCTCACTCTGGGCTTTGAATTGTGCAACCAGTTTGAAAAGTTATCTCGACATTGATAATTCCAAAATGATGAAGCGTATGATGCAGATAATAATTTGATATATTAGCGGCTATATGCCTGTCTGTCTTCATATTTTCAAATTCTATCACTTCCGAAACTAGAAGTCGCAGAGCGGCGCTAGAGGCCTCAAATGACTAGATCTTTTGTGGGACATTCTTTTATGGGTCTTTAGCCAGTTAAAATAGTTCTTAAGGGGTCAAAAATGGGTAAAAATTGAAAAAAAAAAAATCGTTAAACATTTTGTACATTCATCTTAGTTTATTTATTTTTTTAATTTTTAATCAGTTTATATGCATATCACGTTGGTACTGTGGTAACGTCACCAGCTTTGAATGATACAGTTTCGTTTTCGATTCTAACTGATGGCACCCAAATACTTTTTTTTTTTTTTGAAATCACAACTCTATAATAATATATACGAAATTTGGAAAAATTAAAATATCATATTTAAGTGTATTTTACGTCCGGGCGGCCCTTCCCTCTCTAGTTATGTTGATCATCTTACAATTTATTCCTTTAATTCCGTTGACACAATTCTTGATAGTAATTGTTTCGTAGCTCAAACTCATTCATTTAATTATTATATCAATCAATGAATCTATTTTGCCATTAACTTATCAGAAGAAATAGCAACTATCAATCCACCAAATTAAAATAAAATGCATTTAGGCATGAATACAAAACCCGAAATTCGGAAGAGAAGTTGAAATTACCTTATTTTTAGCCAAAATGCATTTTCTTTTCTTTTGGTGGATTGATAGTTGCTATTTCTTCTGATTAATTAAAGGCAAAATAGATTCATTGATTGATATAATTAAATGAATGACTTTGTGCTACGAAACAGTTGCTGTCAAGAATTGTAAGTGTCAACGGAATTAAAGGAATAAATTGTAAGATGGCCAATATCATGAAATTTGGAATATAGACCTTTGTCATTTATGTGTTATATGCTCTGTAACTTCATTGATCTCTATAAATTAAGGATTTGTATATATAAAAAGAAAATATAATTGAAAAATCATATATATATATATATATATATATATATATATGAGAGAAAGAGAGAGAGAGAGAGAGAGATTAAAACGTCAATTATAATTTTATCGAAAATATGTGAAAAACTAAGCGAAAATGTGCTCCTATTTTACAAATGAACCAACAACCAACATTACATTTCGCAGGTGCGAGTTGTCAATGAAAATGTGTTTAATAAAACGATGTTCGATTCTCCTTCGCTATAATAGGGAAATTCGAAATATTTGATTTCAAGTAAAACCAATGGTATCTAACTTAATTGTCATGTTGTAATAATGAAAATATTAAAAAATGACGAAAAACGATGAGGTAGAAAATTAATCATTAATGAAAACAGTTTTTAGGTACGGGCAAAAATAGGGACACCTAGTTTTGAAAGCCGATTTATCATAATTTATTTTTCGTAAGTTTCCGACTACTTTTTGATTGTATTTGAAAGATTAAAGACTAAACTTAATTTCCTAAAGGAAAAAAATATTTGTACACGTGAAAAAAAAAGTTATGAAAATGTTTTACGCCGAGCTAACCAATTCAGCTAAATTTTGAAGTTAAATAAATTCATTGTAAAAATCCTTTAAAAGATAAATATTAGTTTTCTGGGTCTATTTCAAAGATAATTAGTAAAGTCATAAGATATTGAATTAAATATAAAAAAAAACTTTTTTTCCCCAGACATGCATCCATACATTCCTATTCTGAACGTTTGTATCAATTTTTATTATGTTTTAATTTAATTATTTTTTATGTTCCTGTTTTCAAATTAATTTTTTTTAATTATTGTTCGAAATCATATAAAAAATGTTATGCCTAAAGTTTCACATTCTTGCGAGCAAGGAAATTATTAAAATCTTGCATATAAAAATTATGCGAAATATGTAACTGAAAAAAAAAAGTAGAAATATTTTTGCTATTATAATTTATTTGTGGAAATATTAAATAAACAATGCTTAATTCAATGGTAATATCGGTAGTTCGAGAAATTCATTTTTCTTCAAGTTATATCGAATTCATTAATACGGACTCTAGGGCTTTTTTCGTAATGTTCCTGTAAAAATTATTTTTTTTTATCGCTACAAATTACGATACTTTATTTATATAAAAAAAAACAAAAATAAATTCTTGCGTTTTTTATTTACTACATAAAAACCATAACTTTGGTAAAGGTAGTTTTTGTTTAACCAAAATAATATATTTACACTCAGATTTAAATAAAAATATTTAGTTCATTATATTCTGCGATTATTATTTGATAAATACTGAAAATTTCATTAAAATTGGTTAATTCCCGGATTTTTGATGAATTTTTAAGTAAAGGAAGGGGCCAAAATGTTTATACATTTTGAGCATCGGCATTCATTTTGCCCGTACTTTCGAAGACAACGATAATTATGTTTTGCTAAATTGGCCAACATTTTTCAGTTTTCAGAAATATTTTTTTTGCAAAACTCAATTTTCACTAATTGTCTATTTTCGCCAATGAAAACTATTTTCATCCATAATTAATTTTCTACCGTATTGTTTCGTAATTTTTGGATATGTTCATTACTGTGACATAGCAATTAAGTAAATAGCATTGGTTTTTACTTCAAATTCAATATTTTGATTTTCGCTAATATAACAAAGAGCCCGATTTTCTTTCTGTTCGTACTCCCAGTCGTTGGTATTTAGCGGACTTTCCTAGAAAAAAGTGAAAAAAAAAATGTATGGTCCTTTTAACGTGATTAATTCAGCCTCCGCCATAATGTCCGGTGGGGTGGGATGGGGGCAGAAGGGCCACTCTGAGCGGATACAAGAATAGCCACCATCTGACCCGTCGATAACCCTTGGTCAACAGCGTACTAGGCGATGATCCATCCAATGATGGAAGGGCAACCCTTTCCCTTTCACCGTCTCAGGAGGTGTTAATGTCTGGGTGGATGGTCTCGTGAGACCGACCAGCCCTTAATCTGGCACCTAAAGACAAAGACATGGCAGTTTTAACAGGGGCTAAAATAAATAAAATAATAATAATAGTCGTAACAACGTTGGGGGAGACTTACCACCCAAATCCCAGTGAAGACCAATGGTCGCTGCCAACGAGAAATCAATGGTAAGTGGCTGTGACGATAACGCAAATTCTTTTGCAAAGGTTATCGAAACAGGTGGGGTGGAGAGTACTGGAAGTTTGGGAAGATTTGTTGTCACTCAGACTCCAGGGAATACCACAAGTTGTTCTCAAAGAGCAATCTTTGATGATGGTTTGTGACTACTAGTGAGTACGTAAATGATCGACAAATAAGTGGGTAAATTTGACTAATTGTTTACCCCAGGTGTGATTATTCGTTCCGACGAAATTGTTTGTCACGAAGTTGATTTAAGACATCAAAACGTCGAATCGGAAATTGAAAATGAAACGAAACGTAGATTGATGTTGAACATAACATAAGTTTTTGGATCCCATTAATTCCACTGTTAACAGCCGATTAACTGAGAACACTATTTTATTTACTATTTTAGTATTGTTTTGTATTTGCAGGAACTTAAACAAACTGTTTTGTATTTAGTATTTCTTATGTGGAGAGATAGAGTGGGGCCAAATCAGTTTGTCAAAACATTCCTTTCGTTACATTTTTGCAGTTTATATGGAGATTTAAAAAAAAAATTATTAAGGTTCGCATGGAAAAAATAAAACCTATCTTTTTTTACTTTTAATTATTTTGCCGCACTTATTTTTAATTGCACATGGAAACGTGATTATTATAAACAAAAGCTAATTTCGAAAGAGACTGGAGAGGAGGAGCGGCGTAGTGCCGCTCGCTCCGCTCCAGCGTCGGAACGGTGAAAAGGCTCGAGAAAAAAAAAAAAAAAAATCAGACCCGCTGGCATTTCTCGATCTATGTGTGTGCGTGGTGGGAGAAAAGGGCAATGAACCAATCTCCATTCCCAAAGGAGGTAATACCTGGAAAAATGTCCAGAAGTAAACGATTATATATCCTTCTATTTTCACCAAGAGTGGATATGAAACGAGGTCGGATTAATGAGAATCCAGGAAAAAAGTTGCTTAGATTAGAACTATTGACATTGCTCGGTGGAAGAGTGAGTGGTGGGGCAGGGGTACCCTGTAATAAACCAATCCCTGTTCGCAAAGGAGGTAATGTCTGGGAAAATATCCCGAGACTGTCCAGGCAACAAATCACCCTTATAACTCAAGATGGAGAGAAAAACAAACTATATTGTCTCTTTATACTTAATTTTTTTTTAAAAATTTTATTTTAGACGAAGATTTTGTATTATTCGGATTTTTCGGACTACTGTTCTCATATTGAGTGTTTTTGTCACAATATTTCGGTCGATGCAACCTACGACCTTCTTTATCCACTACGCCATGGACCCGTAAGTGGATAAAGGAGATGTCAAAATTCAGTCGTAAGTCACACTCTTCTGGAGATTTTAGGTTCATTCCTCGGCACAGGTGACACTCAAAATACAATAATTACTTAGGACTTCTCGGACATTGCTGACGGAACGAGGGCATGTGCTATCCCCAGGGATTAAATTAAAGGATTCCGTTGATAATTTCGTGCAGATTCCAAAATTTGACAGAAAAAAAAAAAAAAAATGCACACAAACAAAAACAAACGCTGGGAATTTATTAAGTATGTTAAACTCCACGAGTGAATGTGGTATTGTGGTGACTGTTGCCAGTCAAGAGTAATCTCCGAAGTTATACAGACAAAAGAAAGACCCTGCACGCATCCCTTCCTCAACGTTTTAGAGGGTCTTGTGCTTAAGTGTGTTTCGGTTTTGGATTTTTACTCTTTTAAACGAAATAAACCACATTAAGATATAACAAGAAACAAATAAGTTAGATAAAAACGTGAACAGAAGAAATGATATGAATTACCTATCTCCAGATGACATAATAAAATAAAAAGAAACATTAGCTCGATTAATAAGCGTCTCTGCTCTCGGTATAACAGCAGAGGCTGCTACTACTACTACCACCACCAAAACTTAATATGAAAACAGATTTTTAGTCCCCTTGTGGGGAATGCCGGACACACAAGTGTACCTATTAACTTGCCTCTTCACGAGGACAGATCTAGATTTAAATATTAGTGGTGTGTGTGTGTGTGGGGGGGAGAGAGAGAGAGAGAGAGAGAGAGAGAGAGAGAGAGAGAGAGAGGAATCTAAGCCTCTCCCAAAGACCACCACGAATTGAGACAAAAAGTTAAATTTTCTCAGTCAAGAAGGATTTCTCCTTCACTGGACGAGGACAGAAAAGATGCAGCATATAGTTTGTCTTTTGAAACATCTAAAATTAGTTTTAGTTTGTGACAATTTGGTCCAATCATTTAAAATCAACAGCGTAATGATGATACTGTTTCATATATATATATATATATATGGGTCCTGGTGCATATACCCGCAACGAAAATGTCATCTTCCAAAAATCAAATAAATTAAGTAATTTATAACGAAAATTATTTTTAACCGATTAATGGGACATCGTAGGCAAAACTAATCTTGTACATATGAATTATTCCCCATTGTTTATTTTTTCAAAATGGCGCGCGAGAAAAGAAATTACTTGATTGATTTACGTGAATTTCGGAATATGACATTTTCGTTTTTTCTTTATGGAGAGGAATTCTTAAATTTACTTTGCACAACTGCATTTACTGTTAAATACTAACATATACGTACCGCGGTTAATACTTACATATTCTTTGAAGTTCAGACGGAGGAGATCGTTCAATTTGTCGTCAAGTGGCCCTTGTTGCACAGGGAGTACTTGAAGAAAAGCTGAGGTCGTTTTTTTGTTTAAAGTGGTTGACCACTCAGAAGTTGAAATGCCGGATGTATTTACACTTTGACGAGAAATATTTAGTTTACGTCATGGGAAAGAATGAGATCTTATATAAAAAGAAGAAAAAATATGCGGAACTTTTCATTGGAAAAACTGATTATCATTTAATTACGAGCCATGCTAAAATACTACTTAGAAACCAAGGTGGACCTGTACGAGAGTGACCCCTAAAAATGCTTGGTTTTCACCATTCCCCCCTCCCCGACGATTATCATAGATTAGACTTGAGTATCATATTAGCAGGAAAAAAAAGAAAAAGCAAAAAAATCATTTAATGACTTTTAAGGAGGTTCACTTTCTGTTTATAACATTCTAATCACGTGACAATAAAGAAATAGAAGCTTATAACGAGAATGTGAACCCCCCTCTTTTTTTGCTAATAATACTCAAATCTGTATTCTATGATAATCGCTGGAAAAAGTTTAAAAAAAAAAAAAAAATGAAAAACGTATTTTTAGGGGGGTGGGCACTCTCGTACAGGTCCACCGAAACCAATTCTTAACATGGTCTGTGGGGGCGAAAAAAATTTACAAACATGGCCTGTAAGCCGCATAAAGTATTAAATTGTTTTATAAAGATGCTTTGAAATATGGCTATGACAAGTTAAAAATGCAAACAACAAAAAAAGCAAATCAGAAAAAAAAGCCTCGGAACGATACCTAGTTAAAGGGTACAGAATAAAACTTGTCTGTGGGTGCGCACACACATACAAGTTTTATTTAAAAATTGGCAATGTAAACTATCCGAATAAAAAGCATGTAATGACGTTATAAATTTTTCTTTCAATTAAAAAAAAAAAAAAAAAAAAAAAAAAAAAAAAGTGAGGGTGGTACCGGTTCAGAGGCATTTCTTTTTAAAATCCATAAAAAAAAAAAAAAAAAAAAGGTAAAACTATACAAACACCGTGACAGCGAATTAACCCTAACCCTGTCACGGTGTTTGTGTAATAATACCAAAAAAAATATATAAAAGACAAAAATAAAGAATTATGTTAAAGAGTTTTTATGTAAGAATCGAAGGATGAAATATTTACAGCGTCAAGAGTGATCGTCTTTAAAAATTAAAAACAATACTCTAAATCAGATGATTTGGGTTTTCTATTTTAAAGTAGTTTCATTACTTCAATTAAAATAAAAAATGAAAGTTGTCCAATGATGAATGATGAAGCTGTACATTTTTTGTGTGTGTGACTATAAATTAAAAGTTTTTCTTTTAACGGAAAAAAAGTTCTGTTCGTTTACTTTTTGGATTTTTTTGCTGCTTTAGGCTTTTTTGCTTTGGCAGCTTTTTTGGCGGCGGGCTTTTTCGCTTTCTTTGGGCCTTTTGCCTTTTTAGCGGGTTTTGGTTTGGCGGCTTTCGGTTTTTTCGCCTTAACTTTCTTTGGACTCTTCTTGGTGGTCGCCTTGGCTTTCTTCGGAGATTTCGCTTTCTTTACAGTTTTCTTGGCGGGTTTCTTGGTTTTCTTTTCAGATTTCTTTTCTCCCAATCTGAAAGAACCTGAAGCTCCGGTTCCCTTGGATTGCTTCAACACACCACTCACAACAGCTCTCTTCAGGGCAAGTTTCAGTTGGGCACCGGCTACTTTATCATCGTTAACTTTGTAGTTTTTAACGATGTATTTTGCGATCGCCTGGCGAGAAGATCCTTTTTTTTCTTTCAGAGAGGTGATTGCTGCCGTGATCATTTGTTGGTAAGATGGATGAGAAGCGGGTTTCTTCGCTTTCGGGGCCTTTTTCGCTTTTGCCACCTTAGCAGGGGCCGGGGCAGGAGCAGCTTCGGTATCAGTCATTGTTTTGCAAGTGTTAAGAAACGCAGCGATGTGCTTTGCTGGCCTGTCAAATCGCAGTGTGCCTTGCATGGCCCACGCTTCTCATTTTATAGAGAACGCGCGGACGTAGTTGTAGACATACAACAAAACTGCCGCTGACAACAAAATGGCAGCTGTTCAACATCATATGTGTTTCTTCTTCACACATTTATCATTCAGTAAGGTGTTGTGTCTTTTGCAAAACCCTTACTTAACCATTTCACATCAATCCCAACATATTCGCACACAATCCTTAAAAACAATTATACTCCCAAACCTTTTTTCTGACTTGTTATTTCAAACAATACGACGCCATATCGGTTCATTGAAATCAGGGTGGCCTTTATTCAAACTTAAAAATAATTAAATCGATTAAATATTTTCGCTTTTTTTCTTCGCCAAATCAAAATATAATCATATATCGACAATCTGGAGAAAAATCAGCTTCTGACATTTTCATATACGCCAGTTATACGCGGTCCGATTACAATAACAAACACAATTTCTTTTTCAGCACCGCCATTTTTTCTCGCTTACATTTTAACAGATAGGAAATATATTTTAAAAATTCTTTCTAAAAATGTCATCGATCATTCCGAACAAATTTGCATATTTGTAGATCATTAATTTTTGTTGGAGATGAAATTGACAAAAATGATATTTGACTTTCATTTATGTTTTAAACACGCTCTTTATTAAAATCTGTTACTACCGTTTACGTTGGTCTGGGCCGGAGTTTCCTTCATTAGACATTTAGAGTGAAGACGATTCGTGTTTTCGCTTGGCGCGTTTGGAATATATACAAGGTGGAAAATTATATTTATTGAGGAAAAAAATATCAAATTGTAAATTTATCTGCTTTGCTGAGTAAAAATGATTTATTTTATAATTCTTTTTTACAGACGAATGTTTTCCATAAATTTCTTTTAAATTTGGAGTTACGGGCAACGTCAGAATTAAACGACGGATTCAACCCCGTAAATGCACGCATTGTTTCTAAATAAGCTTCTGCGTTTATATTATTTATTTTTGCAAACGTTAACAAAAAATAAAGAAAAAAAGAACATAATATATATTTTTTAATTCATGTTTTAAGGTATTGTAGAGACGCACAAAAACAAAATGAAAACGCACTTTTGATACATATGTATATACATAAAATAAAAACGAATAATAGCGGGGGAAAAATCATTTTCCTATTCTCCTCAAAAGGTTATGATGAAAAAAATAAACTGTTTTATTTTTATTTTTACTGTCATTAAAACGGATCCTTCAAATTAAATTTACTACAAATACTTCGAGTTCACACATATTTTACTTAAGTTCGAATGGATGACACGTAGTTTAAATTTGCGGAAATTAGTATAAATCGCTATTGGTAGGAAACTACAAGAATTGCCCGTTGCAGAACGGATAAAAAGAATTCCTTCAACAGAATAATTGTACGCCAATTTTATGTCTCATCACAAAGACTAAATTCACTATATGATACTATTAAATCTTATGTCTAGAATCCTTATTCCAATTTTGATCAAAATTCATTACATGGTTTTAATTCTAAAATTTAAAGTTTACGTATAACGGGCCTCAAGAGCAAATTGACATTCAGGGAGCCTTACTTACTTGGTGTCTAATCACTATGGGTTACGTTTAATATAAATCTGAAATATTTAAATTTTCAATTGAGTATTATTCACTGTAAAAACGCTTTTAAATATCGCAAAGAAACTGAACTTAGAAAAGAGTTATACATTAAACGTCTAATATATATTGTTAAAATTTAACAAAGATCAGGAGAATCTGAAAATTTTTATGAAGGTTTTTCAGTTCGACTTTGTTCTCTTTGCACAAAAACTAAATTAAACTAAATGTAACCCATATTACGCACCTTTACGCATATTCCAAAATTCATAATGATCGGTTAATTAGTTTAGGAATGAATAATTAGAGATGTGAGTTAATCAACGTTTATTTCTTAAGTCATGTTTCCTACATACTGTAATAACAGAAAATACATACGAAAATACGAAACTTTATATTCGAGGATTTACCCGAGAAAATCGATGCAAAAGTGTAAAAATCAAAAAAAAAAAAAAAAAAAAAAAGAGAATTTGCCAGGTGAAGATCGAACAACGGCATTTAGAACATGCATGCGTAACGTAATAGCTTTGATTCATGTTTTAATTTTTAGCCTTGCAGCAAACATGTCTTCATAGCTCAGGCATTAACGTCAAAATAAGCTAAACATTTTGGTTTCGATTCTCGGTGGTGGCGCACGAGTCATAAAAAAAAAAAAAAACTTTTTAAATCATTACTATATATTGGATGCAATATAATATAATTATAAATACAAAATCTGCATTAGTAAAAATATCATATTTAAGCGTATTTTACGACCGGGCAATTCCGGGCGGTTTGCTAATAATAATAATAATAATAATAATAATAATAATAATAATAATAATAATTTCTATTAAAATTACAGAGCAAACCAACGGTCGTTGCTAATGAGAAATCAATGAAAACGGCTTTTACGATAACACATAATTTTTTTAAATCGTTTTTCGGAAAAGGCGAAGAGTACTGGAAATCTGGAGAGAGTTGTTGTCATTCAAACTCCAGCAAACTCGCCAGTGAGCAATCATTGTTTATGACTAGTGTGAAAACTAGTGAGTAAATAATAATAATAATAATAATAATAATAATAATAATAATAATAATAATAATGGCAATTGCCAACTGGCCATATAGAAAATGCAAGAGAAATAAAACAAAAATCAAATCAAGAAAATTAAAGCTATGAAGTTGTAAGCTGACTACTCCCCTTCCCATCTCCCTCCCCGTCTCCCTCACCTATCTATATTCCTTACCTCCTCCCGCCCATAATCCCCCCCCCAAATCTCGAAAAATCCAGGAGGATGGAAAGACCGAGGAGTGAAAGCACTTACCAGACCTCCACTGAATTACTGCGGAGTGGATAGGAACATTGGGAAGGCTTATTGCCGCCAAAATTCCAGTGAAAACCAATGGACTCTGTCAGTGAGAAATCAATGGCAAATGACTGTTGCGATGGAGCAAATTTATTTGCAAAAGTTGTCGAAAGATGTGATATTTGCTGGAAATCTGGGGAGACTTGTTGTCACCCAGTATCCCGGGAACACCACCGGTCTTTGTCAGTCAACAATCTCTGATGATGACCGGTGTAAGAACTCCAAGTGAGTGAATAATAATAATACTACTAACGATAATAATTATAATGATGAAAATAATATAGAAGTAAAAAGTTTAATGTCTGCAAAGCCGAATGTCACAATTTATGGACTTTTAAATAGAATAAATAGTAGTATAGATATGACCCAACGGGTCACAGGTTCTCTCGTATATTTTAAGACATTTGGAACGATTAAAATTCTTGGCCTTTTGGCTAGGAACAAAGTGTAATATCTGTTCTGAAACTACGCTTCACCTTTTCTGACCTCGATCAGTGGAGGAGAAATCCTTCTACATTAAGGTAGTTTTTATTTTTATTCCTATCCAGAGTGCCCCTTTTTGAGTATCTAGATTTTCTTCACATTAAAACCGACCTTGTTTCTAACTCTGCCTCGTGGCGTGGCAAATAACTAGGAACATTTGGAACGATTGCAATAGAAGTTGTCGTCGACTTGCGATCTATTCAACCTACGATTAACTGAACCTATGACGATAACGACCATATATATATATATATATATATATATATATATATATATATATATATATATATATATATATATATATATACACACATATGTTTCTATTTTTATGTGTGCATATATATATATATGTGTGTGTGTGTGTATGTGTGTATGCATATGTTTATGAATATGTATATATGTATGCATATGAATGTATATGTACATGTATAAATCTCTCTCTCTCTCTCTCTCTCTCTCTATATATATATATATATATATATATATATATATATATATATATATATACAATTTTTATTTATAGCGAACAATTTTACATAGTCGCTACACTGAACATGCTAATGTTTCAGACAAATAGTTGGTCAGGACTACAAGTTTGTGTTCCACCATATATATATATATATATATATATATATATATATATATATATATATATATATATATATATATATATATATATGTATATATATATAGCTTAGATATATATATATATTATATAGCTTATATATATAATGTATATGTACATATATATTATATATGTATAGCTTACACACACACACACACACACGCACACACACACGCACACACACATGTAGCTTGGTTAGAAGATGGAAAAGATATAGAAATATATATTCATGCATATAGATTTATTGACCAATTTGAAACAAAGGGAATAAAATATAGTGCGTAGGGGTTATCAAAGCTCTTTATGCCAGGCACTACCCCCCCATCTTTTTAATGTATACCACATATACAACATCTTCTAATATGCCTATTGCTAGATGTCGCACCCCTATTTTGTTACCCCTACTTTAGTTTATTTTTACTTTTATTTCCTATTTTTTATTTTCTCACACTCTCATTCTTTTTCTTTCTTTTCATTTATCCTTTCTTCTTTATTTTAATTGTATAGCTCAGCATCTTTCACTTTCATTGTACCCCAATTAATTAATTAATTTATTAATTAATTCCAATAACATATAATACTACTCTCAAAAGCATACTTGATACCTCTACTGTCCAATTCTGTTAAAATTCCACTCATATATTTAAACATATTTAAAGTACCATAATTATCTAATAATACCTATACATCTTATAATATGCCCATTATTGAACCTCGTCGCATCCTATTTTTTGGTATATAGCACACCCTCGTCTTCTAATGAGAAGCATTAGGCTTCGAAATGGCTGGCATAAAGAGCTTTAACAACCCTTATGCACTGCATTGTATTCCATTATCTAAAATAGATCAATAAATCTAAATAATCAGTATATATTCTACTTTCAATATCTTTTTCTCTTGTGCGTGTGTGCATATATATATATATATATATATATATACACACACATACGAGAGGCGTGCAATAAGTAATGCCCCTGACTCACTTCCAGTTGTCTGATCTAGCTGAAATTTTGTATGTGCAATGATTTATATCTCTACGGGTTATGTGGCAAATTACAACTCTGAACTAATTGTGGTTTCTGTTTTACAGGTGTGAAATAGAGCCTGTTGAATGTCGAGCAGTAATCCGGTTTTTGCATTTGAAAGGACGCACACCACAGGAGACTTTTGATGAAATGAAATAAACTTATGGCGATAATGCCTCATCATATGACCTTGTAAAACGCTGGCATCGTGAATTCAAACATGGTCGCCCCCTTCTGCCATTGATGAGGCATCTGTCCGTCAAGTTGAGGTTGCCATTTTGGAAGATTGGCGCGTTACTATTCGCCAAATAGCCCAACATGTCAAGATTAGTACAGGGTCTGTGGAAACTATTATTCATGACCATTTGCATATGCATAAAGTGTCTGCCAGATGGATTCCCAGGTTGCTCACACAATTCCAGAAGCGAGAACATACAGTACTAGACAAGCACCTACCTCAAGCCAGAATCGAAACCCGATGCGCCCAAACGACAGTCGGAGCTTCTAACTGTTGCACTATACGTCTGCTGCTATGCGGGCAGTGAATTAACAATATTTTGACATTGTCCACAGTACCTAAGCTCACAGACTGTCCAAAAAGTCACAGAAAGGTTTTGAACTTAAATAGTTTCTTTACTTATGATGATATCCTTCTGTAATTTTAACACAAATATACATATACATATATATATATATATATGTATATATATGTATATATATATAAACGTTACTATATATGCACATATGTGTATATATACTTATATTTATATACATATATATGCATATATATATGTATATATATACATATATGTATATATATATAGTTATATATACATACATATATGTATAGATATATGCATATATATATGTATATATACACATATATACATGTACATAAATACATATATATATATATATATATATATATATATATATATATATAAATAATTATTTACATATACAAGAGAAAATTTATATACATACATATTTATACATATATATAAATATATATATATAAATTTACATACATATGTCTGTATATATACATATATGTAGGTATATATACACACATATATATGTATATATATATGCATATACATACATATAATATATATATATATATATACATACATACACATATATGTGTATATGTAAATACATGTACACACACATGCATATATATATATATATATATATATATATATATATATATATATATATATATATATATATATATATATTGCTTCTATGGTTTCAAATGATCTGAAATAACAGGAAGGGAGACTTGATTCCAAATATTTCTCATATGCTATATCTCCCCCGTTTGTTTTCATGCATAAAGTAAATTTTATAGTATATAAAGATTATTTGATACTGGAGATATTCATAAGTGTACCCTATTTCCAAGTGAAAGGAGATATAACATATGAGAAATATTTGGAATCGAGTCTCCCTTTGCTGTTATTTCAGATCATTTAAAACCATTGCAGAAAATTTTAGTCTCTTCTTTATCAAGGCCAAATATATATATATATATATATATATTTTGTGTACAGAAAGTTGTTAGTTGAGACAGGTCATTGGTACCGTCGGTTTCAAGCCCGATAATAAGGCCCGTTTAAGGTATCCTTATCGAGCTCTCTTCAGCCAATATTCGTCTCTTTTTTAAAATTAAATATCTTTTTAACTCTTTTTCAAGATGTCTTTTAACATGTTTTATTAATCATTTGTTCATATATATATATATATGTATATATATATATATATATATATATATATATATATATATATAGTCTGTCCAAAAAGTCACTGAAATGTTTTGAACTTAAATAGATTCCTTAGTTATGATGATATTTTTCCTGTAATTTTAACAAAATCTTACTAAAAAATTCAATTGATTTAAGCAATAAAAAATGAATGAAAAATAACGTCTTTTAAATGTTACCCATTTTCAGCTTCGCCTATTTGTGCTCTTTCTAAAAACATTATTCATGCCAGATTGCAGAATCTCTGGATTGTGATTTATCTTTTTTTTTTTATTTCGTTCCTGATGTTTTTTTCGATTATTGTAGGGTTTAGGGTTTGACGCTCGCGGATCAAGATAAGGGAGTTTAAATAGCAATCCAGAGATTCTGCAATCTGTCATGAATAATGTTTTGGAAAGAGCACAAATATGCGAAGCTGAAAATGGGCAACATTTAAAAGACATTTTTAAAAAATTTTGCTGCATTGTTTAGAAAGTTTATTAATGTCTTAGATTGTGTTCAAATTACAAAAAGATATCAAAAATAAAGCATCTATTTAAGTTCAACACACTTCAGTGACTTTTTGGACACCTTGTACAAGAGAAAATATACGTATATACATACGTATATATACATATTACTATATGTATATATATATATATATATATATATATATATATATATATACATATATATATATATAAATCTATAATTAATATGAATATATATATATATATATATATATATATATATATATATATATATATATATATATATATATATATATATATATATATATATATATATAGACTTTTATGTAATATACTGAGTTCGTGTAATCCAGTAAATTTTCATATGCCAATAAGTTTTAAGCCAAAAAGATATATATATTTATTAAATATAGATTTATATGTACATATTGATTTTTGTAGCTTTAGTTTCCTAGATGTAAATCCACTGAAACAGCAGTGTTTATTAAAAACTGCTCGATAACAATCAGAGATTTATTAGCGTCATTATTGTGTGTTATAGTGTTATTATAGTATGTTTATTTATACTAAATTATTGGCTCTATATGTGCAATTCATTTGGAGAAATTAAACTAAACTCCCACTAATACAAATATGTATTCATTTGTATATTACTATATAAATAAATATATACATCTTGTCACACAAAAGTGAATAAATAAAAAAAAACTTACTCGAAACCATTTTGAGTGGAAAGCAGAAAGAAAGTAGCTTTTTAAAATGGATTCGAAAAGAAAAGTTGCATTTTATTTTCATAATGAGATGTGTGGCGTGTTCCCTTTGTAGGGGCCATTTTGGATAAGGAGGGCGTGTTTGGGTATAGCCAAGGATCATCATCAACATTTTATTTAAATTAGTAAAGAAATTGTTTTAGCGATGGAATAAAATGGAGGAAAATACGGACATGCGTATAAAAATGCAAATGACTGGAACATGAGAACATAGAAGGGTCAACAGTTTGCAAGTGTTAACTAAAGCATAAACAGAGTTTTGTAAACGCAAAAATTGAGAAAAGACAAAAAACAAAACAAAACCAAATACAAACAAACGAAATTTTATGACAAAACATTGTTATACAAAAGATAAGAATATAAACGTTACTTTCGCTCCTGAAAATATTTATTTATGCAAACATGTGTTTAGTGAAGAAAGTAGGTTTTGTAGTCACAAGTGAAAATGTTTATAGTGTGAATAATACGCACATGTAAGTAATATATGCATATGAGTATTTAGTAGCGTGGAATTGTGTATGTGTGTGTGTTGGTTTACCTTGCTTTTGTTATTATGTGTAAGTGGCTAGCAATTCGTTTCTGCTCGCCTGACTTTCGCTAATGTGTAAGAATGTGTGCGCGAGATGAAGAAAGCTGGTATGTGAGTCTATGAGTTGCTCTTTCCAGGCCCAGAGGTTTGTTGAATATATAGTATTGAAGCTTTTCAGTACTGGGGAGAATTGAGGAGAAAACTGATTTTGTTGAACAGATCTGATAGAATTTTCTAAGTTTGCACTGACTTATTACTTTTACATAAACGTATTACTTTTCGGAGTTTAAAACGCTTTTCATTGGTTGAAAATACCCTGAGTTACCACGTTCTTGTGAAAACTTACTTGCGTTGCCAAGTAAGGACGACAGCGAATTTCAACGAAGCAGACAAAAAAAGGGCGTAGCAATTAGAGACATTTGTTCGTAGGAATCATTCTACGATTCCGCTACATACGTTTTCTTTATTTCTGTCCTCCCTTCTTCCTTTATCAACTAATAGGCTTTTTCTGTGCTTTTTTTTTTCTTCTTAAAAACTTTCCAGCTCTTGATGCTTTCTTTCTTTTTTTTTTTTTTTTTTTTAATTTTCCAGTTCGTGATGCTTTCTTTCTTCTTTCTTTTAAACTTCACCGACCAAGACGTTATCAGTGCAAACACGGATGAAGCATAATTTTTGGACGGAGGGTGTACACTCGTATGTAATAAACCAGAAGAATACTCGTTCCAAAATGATAAAAATGAATTCTCTAAACAGAGTTCTGTATCACTTCTATATTTCGTTACGAGGATGAAAATCACGATTGTGTTATTTAACATTAAGTCAAAAATTGTAATGAAATGTTACAATTCTGATTAAAATCTATTTGCCGATTTCTTGAAAGTATCTATAATTTCGATGTCCGCTGTTCAGTCTCAAGAGACAACGGATATTACCAGTGCGTGTGTAATTGTGAGATACGGTTTGCGCAATCTCCAACCTCCTGAATCGGCACTACTTGATTCCAGTAGCAAGGAGAAGTGCTAGAGACGACTGGAAACAATGCCGAGATAAGTAGAGAGCACACACAGCAGCTGGAATTCCTCAACGGTCACCCATTTTAGTACTAGCCAGGCTCAATGTTGCTTAACTTCGATGATCTAACAGGAACCGGTGTGTCAACGTGATTATGCCGTATAAATTTAAGCAAATATATAAACAAATCAATACATAAATAAATAAGCTGTCAAATTAAAAAAGCTTAAATGCGAGTTCCGTCCGTTGGATTGTCGGACACTATGTGACAGCTCTCTCTCTCTCTCTCTCTCTCTCTCTCTCTCTCTCTCTCTCTCTCTCTCTCTCTCTCCCTCCATAAATTTTGCCCCATTACTTTGAACAAAATTTTCACTAGGATAGGTACGTTCCCTAGGAGAGGTTGTTTCACTTTGTGAATTAGCAGATTAAAATGAAGTTCTGGCTAAAGGCATATTTAGGGGAATTTCTTCGTCCTTTACTGCGTGTTCAAAGATCAGGTGATGCCCTGGTGATGCTCGGGAGTAACTCCTTGATTGTATGTCATTGAGACTTAAATATAAGTCCCAGAACTGAGATATATTAAGAAAAAAAAAAGGAGATAGTTGAAATATTATTGGATGCCCAGCCCCCCCCCCTCCTTCCAAATAATAAAAATCGGATGCCCGAGAGCCCCCACTTCTCGCTTTTATCTCTTTCCCATGTGGGTGGGGTAGAGTGGGGGGGATGTGACACAATGTGGAATTTGAATAAGAAAAAGTAATCTGTCCTGCAAAAAAGTGCCTCGTCGGCATTCTTCACTAAGTGCTCCTCAGATCAGTAGCAACAAAGTAACCCCTTCTTAAAGGTTGAGAAGGTAAACCCTATATATATATATATATATATATATATCGAATACCGCAGGTATATTTAAATTACATCAATTTCATTTTATTTGATATATGGTACGTCTTACACGCGTTTCGTTGAATGGTAGACCAAACAACTCATCAGAGACCCTTCTCTTATGTATTTATATGAGTCTCTGAGGAGTTGTTTGGTCATCATATACCATTCAACGAAACCCGTGTAAGACGTACCATATATCAAGCAAAATAATATGAATGTGATTTTAATACACTTATGGTATTGTGATTCTTTACGAACGATATATATACTCTGAAAGTACAATCCAAATATTGGGCTTAAATAAATCTGGCAAACATCTTTATTTCATCTATACATTAAAGGTATATATATATATATATATATATATATATATATATATATATATATATATATATATATATATATATATATATATATATATATATATATATATAATTTGAGGTTATTGTTTCCCAGAGGTTAAGTAACCAATGAAGTGTAACGAGGTTAATACAAAAGTGCTCAATACCGCAGTAGAGCAGGATGCTCTTTATTTGTTTTTACATAATATGTTGCTACACAGTCATGGAGTATGTTTCGGTCAGCTAGCTAGAGACCTCTTCAGGCTTATACGAAAGCAATGTTTACAATCTTTGTTTTCGTATAAGCTCTATCGCCTGAAGTCTCTAAGCTAGCTAACCGAAACATACTCATGACTGTGTGGCAACATATTACTGCTTATTCCCCAGGCCTTGTGTTTAACACTGCCCCGCGTCGAGGCACGTAAATTAAGACTTCGAAGGTTTTATACTACTACTAATACGTAGCTAGGCCAGGCCCGCCAAAACGCGAACGTAGTAGCAGCCGTATTAAGGCTGTAAATGCAGTCTCCTATTCAATAACAGGACACATCGCAATGTATTAGCGGAGGGGAGCTAATTCTAATTTACTTTTCTTCTTGGCACTGGTGTTCGTTTAGCGCCAAACTCCAATGTAAATATGCGCGCGTTAATTGTGTCAGTATTACTTAAAAAGTAGGTAAACGTTACTAGTGACGACATGAATGATTTCAAAGTTGATGCCGTTCGGAAAAATTAGCCAGAAACAATTTATTTTTCATTTACCTAGTTATTTGTGACCTATTTGCGTGAAAAAAAAATTGATATTACAACTAATTTATTGACCGTGAACAACGATCAAAAATAAAATCAATAAATAAATAAATAACCTCACGTCCAATCAGATTGATATTTATTGTATGGAAACCTACCGAGACAAGGCAAGAAACTTATTGTGAGGAACTAAAAAAAAAAAAAAAAAAAAAAAATTAAACGAGAAGGTCAAATACTAGTCAGGAATAAACTTAGATAGATACATTTATGTCCTGAAAAAAAGCAATTGTTTTCCTTTTGTCAGAAATATCGCTTATTTGATGTAAGAAAAAAATAAGGGAAGCCAGAGTTACGAAGCTGCCAAAAGTAGGTTCAAAGAAGAAGCGAACCGAAAATGAAACAATAGTCGAATACTTCGACATTTTAATCGGACTGTGATTCAAGCTATTCAATAAGGCGTAGATTCTTGTAAAGTATTACAAGTATATATATATATATATATATATATATATATATATATATATATATATATATATATATATATATATATATATATATATATATGGTTTCATAGCCTACTTTTCCCGGGTATCAAAAAGTTAATGTATATATATATATATATATATATATATATATATATATATATATATATATATATATATATATATATATATATAGTTTCATACCCTCATTTACAAAGGTAGCAAAGGGGTTAAGGAGTACAGTCCGGGGAAGACAATGGAAGTGGTCTCGAATTTTTAAGGAGAGCAATATATATATATATATATATATATATATCACTACATTCAGCTACTCTGATGAATCGTAGACGACGAAACACGTTTCAGTGGTTAATTATATTTTAAACAATATATGTATATATATATGTATATATATATTTATATACATTTATATATATTTATATATATATGTTTATATATATATATATATTAATGTATATTTATACAAATATTTATGCATATATTTATTTATATTCATATTTACATTGATATATATATATACATGGATATATATGTATGTATATATATATATATATATATATATATATATATATATATATATATATATATTAATATATAGAGAAATAAAAAAGGAACAAATCAAGTAATGTGTTCATCAACGTTTCGTCTAATTTCGAGACTTCCTCTGGATGAAATAAAAGACGATACGGTGATGAACACATTTCTCTATTTTGTCGGAATACTATTTTCATTATTCTCATCCCACACACAAAAATATTTATTTACTCATATATATATATTTATTTAATTATATATATATTTATTTTTATATATATTACTATATATATTTACATATATTTATTTATATATTTATATACATTTTTATAAATTTATATTTATATATACATAAAGTTATATATATATATATATATATATATATATGTGTGTGTGTGTGTGTGTGTGTGTGTGTGTGTGTGTGTGTATTTATTTATATAAAATATCTATAGTAATCCTTTAGACTTTCTCTTTCAAACAAAGAGAAAATCCCTTGGAACTTAGTGTAGTTTTAATCTGATTCTTCTCCCCACCCCAACTATTTTTTCCGCATTATTTCCCCGTCATATTTCCATCCCATATATATATATATATTTTCTTAATCGATATTCACATAGATTTTAGCTCTGGTGAGCGAGGTTCAAAACTGGTCAGCTAGTTTTTCATATCTAATTTTTTTTTAAGTTCCTCATGAATAAAATTGGTCTGTACATAGCTATCATTAAATTTTTGTACCCCTAAAAAGATTATATATATATATATATATATATATATATATATATATATATATATATATATATATATATATATATATAGGTCGTCGTACGCATGAAGTGTGCAATACTGACGACCTAACCTTATGGGCCATGGCGCAATGGGTATGCTCGATTTTTAATTCTTTTATTTTTTTATCCAGTTCTACATTCTACTTTCTAGATTGCGCCGTGGCCCATATGGTTAGGTCGTCAGTATTGCACACTTCATGCGTGCGACGACCTGGGTTCGCGCCTATGTCGGAGCACGTCACTGATGAGATGCAGTACATGGAAACCCACTTTGGGTCTAGCGTTTTCCGTTGCCGATGCAATTGCTCGATTCTATCTAATACTGGGTTCTAACTTTATCGTGAAAAGTGTATGTGAACGGGTATTTATATATCTATCTATAATCTTCTCTTAATGTCCAATTATATATATATATATATATATATATATATATATATATATATATATATATATATATAGTGGAAGGAAACTCGGATGGAGAGCTAAAAAACAGAGAGAGTTTCCTTCCACTAAATATATAACTGTACATAAATTAATAAATATATATATTATATATAAATATATATGTATATATATATATTATATATATATTGATATATCAATATATATATATAAATAG